>NC_083277.1:35811192-36113719 GCF_963506605.1 Zootoca vivipara | reverse complement strand
GAAAATTGGGTACTATCACTTTCTGACATGTGAGAATCTGAAAATTGTTCAAATCCCAGGATTCTTTTTATAGAATGTTAAAACTTTCATGAAGTATTAGATACCAAAGACAGTTATGTGTTCTTCGTGTATTTGATTAACTTTGAATCACCTAGCATTTTTTAAATATTGAAGATATTTATTGAGAGTTGAAGCAATTCTAGGAAATGAAATGTATGGGAGAGATAATGCTTTGATCTATAGAAAGTATCTGACAGAAAAGAACTTTTATTAGTAGTGTAAAAAAATGGCATCTTTTTCATAGCTATCACATAGATGGGGCTGGGGTGTCTTAAAGAATCTGTTTTAAAGTGATGAATGTGAAATTTAATCTAAGTTTCTGTAGTTGAGGTCAAAATTACATCTACTGTATCTGCTGAAAAGGCAAAATAGTCAATTGTATTTTCAATATAGGACACAGATTTTTATATTTTTTAGAGAGAGGTGTTTGTGTGAGAGAGAAAACATATATATACATGATTAGAAGTATGTAGTGGAGAGATAATTAAATATTTTTAAAAGCTAGTTTTTAAAAGTAGCTGGTTATTTGAACCAGCCTTTCATTTTTAAAAAGCAAAACCCTAGGAGTTAATAAATTGCCTCCTAAACTGTATCCTTGCTCCCGTTGTCAAAAATCATGGTTCATTTATCTTATCTTCCTGTTTCAGGCCTTCACTTCAGGATACAGGTTGTTAACATTTGCCATTTCGGTTTTAAAAGAATCCATGTGAAAATTTCCAGCTGTACTCCGATTAATTTCGCAGTCTTAATCATGCCTGAGCTAATCAGGTGGAAGTTTTTATTTGTTTTTTGTTTTAAAGAAAACCTCTATCTTGTGAGTAGAAGAATATAGGAAGAGCCTGCTGGAATAGGCCAGGGGCCCATCCAGTCAAACATCCTGTTCTCACAGTGACCAAACAGATACCTGTGGGAAGAAGCCCTCAAGCAGAACATGGACGCAACAGCACTCTGCCCACCTGCAGTTCCCAGCATCTGGTCTTCATAGGCATACTGCCTCTGACAGTGGAGGTAGAGCATAGCCGTTGTGGCTAGTAGCCATTCATGGCTTTGCTCTTCATTGATTCGTCTAATCCTCTTTTAAAGTTGGCGCCCGTCGCTGCCTCTGGTGAGAGCAAGTTCCAACTATACACTGCGTGAAGAAGCTATCCTACCTGTCCGAAATCTTCCCACATCTTAGTTGGATGTCACATGTTAAATAAAACTTTTCTCTAGCCGCTTTCTCCAAGCCATGCATAATTTTACAAGATTTACCTCTTGACTCTTCTTTTCTCTAAACTAAAAAAAATGTCCCAAATGCTATAACCTTTCTCATAGGCTCCACACCCTCGATCATTTTGGTTGCTCTTTGCTGGACCTTTTCTAACTCTACAATATATATTTTTGAGGCAAGGTGCCCAGAATCATACTCACTATTCCAAAAGCGGCCACACCACAGATTTTTATGAAGGCATTATGATATCAGCAGTTTAATTTTCAGTTCCTTTCTTAATGCATTGCTTAACACTTGTGTACATTCAATCGTATGTGCCATTTGGACACCCATTTAATCAATTTGGAGGAGTCTCTTCGCACCTTTTTTTTTAATGACCCTGAACAATTTCGTTTCATTAGCAGACTTTGCCACCTCACACCTTACTCCAGGTCATTTATGAACAAGTTAATCCAGCTTCTCATAAATTGCAAGCTGTCTCTATGTGTCAGCAAGGCTATTAGACAGATTTATCTATATAGGTTGTAGCCAGCCAAGGTCAGAGGCAAAACCCTAAGAAACTTCATTTTGAAGGGAGAAGAGAGAGGGCAGCAAAAAGGTATGCTTGACTTTCTGTTGAAAGAGGGAACTGCAGTGTGTCTTGGATGTGACCATTGTTTCTAAAAACATGTCCTTGGAGAATAAATGTTCTTTCTTTCGGAAAGGACCTGGAGTTTGTAGCACCTGAACTTCTATTATCTGTTATTGGTGTTATTCCCAGTTTTATGGTGGTGAATTCTACATGTGTCAAAAACTTCCAGGGCTTAAAAAGTTGTTAAATTCCAAGAAAAACAAATTCTGAACTAGATTTCTCCCTAGCCTTGTTCAGGCATTATCCTGAACACATGAAGGGTTAAATCAGAGACCAGCAAAGACATACATCAAGACTGAGGGTTGGTGACATACCCAGAGTCACTTAGTGAGCTTCGTGACTGAGTAGGATTTGAACATTGATATCTCCTGCCCAAACCCATCAGTAGCGCAGTTTGGATGTTATTTTGGGACTCGTCCAGCCCATGTATGAAGCAGAGTGAAAGCACATCTGTCCTTGCTGCAAATCTGGCACAACAGTCCCATCTTTGCTGACCTCTCTCATGCAACATCTTAAGCCGCACTTGCTCAGTTACCTTCAGATATTTTACAGGGATTGACTCTGATTCGGACCTGCGATTTTACAAATGTAGGCAGTCTTTCGATGCAGCAAGGAGGACAGGTAAACCTTTTCCCTTTGCGATGAGTGAATCAGCCCAAAGATACAAGCTGAACAAACCACTGCATCACTCTGGCTTTCCAGGCGTTAGTCAGCTGGAACCGATTCTAGTCACAAACATATTCTCAATAGGCACAGCCATCAAAAAAGCATGCTGTTTATTGAATGCATCCAGGCATACAGCACTGAATGACACAGGTGGTTGGTTGGATGGCCATTTTTATTTCTGAAATTGGAGTCGGGGTTGGATTTGTAGCGCTCCCATCCTAAATGGCAACAAACTGTGAGAGTTGGGTGTGCACAATGATATTATAAAACAAGTCCGGAGGGCATGTATCCCAGACTAGAATTCCTTTCCAGCCCCATGCAATGGAAACATAGGGGGAATTTATGACAGTAACTGTATGTAATGAATTCCTTAATCTCATTCCATAAGCCACTTTCCAGCATGGATGGGCAGATAGAAAGTTAATTTACTCTCTTTATCAAACCTTGGTAAACTTTTACCTATTCACTTTAATGCATAAATTTGGAAGGATCCTAGTTTATACCGACCCAGACCAATATGCTTTCTAGTCCCACCTTGTCAGCAGGACTGTCTCTCCATTGTTCTCTAGCTGAATAGCTTGCAAAATACACCTGAATAAGGCACCTGAAAGTATTTGCTGTTACCCAACCCGATGGGGCCATCCAGTTACATCACTTTTAAACTGAACTATTAAAGCAACCCACGTTTTTTCATTTCTGCTTCAATCGGTCTGCCAGAAATACATGAAGACCTTAAGTAACCTATTTGTGTGGAGCTGAGATAGGAACAGGGAAGTAGCTATTAGCTCCTGCCCTTAGTTTTATGTACGGTCCCTTGTGATGGGAGTTTTAGGACATGGCAAATTAAGCATTCTTTCAAGAATACAATAGCTTCCTCTGTTGCTTAACCAGCTCCAGATTAACATTTGAATTTATTGGACAGTACCAATCCAATTAATTTCCCCTCTGTTCCATGAGTGAGTTGTTACTGTAAATATGCAGCATATTTATTTTGAACAAATTTCTAGTCTTAGCTACTATGATTTGTTACGCTACACTGAAGCATGGGTGCTTAACATATGCATTACTTTTTACATATGGAAAACTAAGCAGTCATTAACAGATGCCAACAGTTTGAGGAGCACATTGTTAAAAATATAAAGGCCAACAACATACAATGCATTAATAGGCCTGGGAACCTGTTGGACCTTTGAATGACAAGGGAATCTAAAGACGTTCCAAAGGAGGAGTAAGGAACTGAATGGATTATTTGCATCTGTATTCACAGCAGAAAATATTGGACAGATCCATGTGCCTGAACTAACTTGTGCAGTAAGGAAGTCTGAGAAACTGGGACAAACAGTGGCGACAGGTTCTAGGCCTACCAGACATTAGAACTGACAAATTGCTCGGTCTGAATGGCATCCACCCAATGGTTCTTAAAGAACTTAAAGAAATTGCTGGTGTTCTATCAAAAATATGTAACTTATTCCTAATATTCCTCCACACCTGAGGACTCAAAAGTTTAACATCAGTTTTTAAAAGTGATACTTTCTTTCTCTGGCCATTGTTGTACCGGTAGATTCTGTCACAGTTGCCTGCTGTGTCAGAGCAGGAATAGTTTGGATCAGAAGAGGCAACTTGGCTCTTTCTTCTGCTTGGATAGTTAGATTTAAAAGTATATTGCTGCAGGCAGAATGTCCTGAGAAAGGTACAGTCCATTTCTGCACCTGTGTGTGATACTCCTGTATCCCCACCTGGACAAATGATAAATTAGAGTTTTCATGCAGTTTTAGATATTCTATTGCAACTGTCCATATGAATATGTTGCCAGTTTGTAGGATTTTCTGGAACATATTACATATTCTCAAAAGCTTTGTAAATTTTAGCTGCCTTTAATTTTAAAGGCAAATTTATTATTAGATCTGCATGCCAAAGAAAAAGGGGAGTGGAGCATTTCATTCTGATTGCTTGCTTGGAAGCTTTTGCCTACCATTTTAGGTTTCTGAAGCTCACTTTGGAGAGAAACAAGCCCTCCCAGCTTTATATGAATGCTTTAGATGTATGCAGTTCAAATATGGAAATTGTGGCTGCTGCCAAGGATCTTTGCATACCTTTTGCTCCACAAGGAAGCTAGATACCGCCCCCCCTTTATGAGTTGCATTGCAGCAGGTCTAGATTTGATATCGTATTAATTCCTAAATGAGGAGTTGCTCATTTCTCCTCTTTTGCGTTGAAAATTATTACTAATTTTAATCTTTGCATCAACTAACTGTGGTATACTTATATATTTCCACTAGGTTATACAAATGATGCAGGGGAGACATGTTGAGCAAAAAACCTTTTAGGGCATTGTGTGTAGATGTCTCCTTTTTCCCTTCTCATGGTTTAATTTGATTTTGTGTTGTTTTTTACACTTTTACTAAGCCTATGTAATGGTATAAATGTTAATACAGTACAACAATCTTTGGCTATTTTAGTTCAGTGTGCATGTCGTAAGTGAACCCATACTTTTCTTAAGGGATCTACAATTTTTGACTGCCCTTGCCAAAAGTTGCACTCACCAGCACCTCCACCCAACCAACAGCCAAGGAAGCCCCCTAGGATAAATTCCCATGTGACTGTGGGCCAAAAGCTTCAACTGTTGGAATTACGAAACATAGTTTGTTATTATTGCTCTGAATGTTGGATAGTTTTTTTCACTTGTGCATCATCAAACGAACTCTGCATGACTTCTGTCATATTGGACCAATCTTCAGTTTCTAACCAGATGTTCATTTTCTGCATTGTAAGAAACCATGCCTTCTGAAAAAGATGCCTGGTTAGCCTTGCCTATTGAACAGCAGTTGGGTATTGGATCCAAATACAGAGCTTGGGGAGACTCTTATTGGTTCTGAAGCTACCTCTTTTGGGCAAGCTGACTATGTGTCTGCACAGGACCAATTAAACTCTAGGTCTCCTAGGAGAATGCATCTTTTGGAATATTCACTCCATCGTGGATTGTTCAGTTGCTGAACAATCGCCATCTGAACACATCTGCATTGGCAGCTGTGAATATATGAACCCCAAAATTTCCTAGTTTATTAGAAGATATCAGAGATCCCACTCCCCAATACATTTGGGTGACTAATGGGAAAGGAAGGGTGGAGGTGGAATTTATTCATGCCCTGCACTTTCGCCAAGGAACTCAAAGCAGAACACATAGTTTTCATCTCTCCTTGCAACACATGCTCCATGTTATCCCCAAACCAATTCTGTACTGTAGATTATTCTTGAAAATAGTTGTTGGCCCAAGTGAGTTTCATGGCTGAACTTGGATTTGTACTCTGTTCTTCCCAGTCCTTGTCCAGCACTCTGTAACTCAATGGCTTGTATGCAGAGTACAAGTAGATTTGCAAATCTGGAAGAAAGTGAAAGTGCCCTAGGACTGTAGCTCTGTTTTTGATCATTTTGTTGATACTGGATCTACATTCTGATCTAATCGTTATTTTCATCTTTCTTTCTGTTTGTATCATGGCTTCTTTGCCTACTCGATTGGAATATCTGAAAAGTACTACGCTGCTCGTTAAGGTTAAATTTTGTTTTACTTTTCAGCTCAAGTTCAGACATCGTAAGGGATTTGGAGATTGCTGGGAGATGTTCTGATTCATCAGAGAAGTAAGTGTGGTGTAAAATAATTGTTTTCTGTGTCTTAAAAGTTGTCACCAATTCTTTTCTTCTTTACTCAGCTAACTGGAAACCTGACCAGTGGATTTGAAAATGAGCCAAATATTTTGGCATTTGATCCAGAAAAAAAAAATCTGTGGAAGGTGTCTGTCCTGCCATGTGCCCTCCCCCCCTTGGCTGCCCTCCCCCAGGGCCCCTCCAAGGTCCCCCCGAAGGATGGGGGAGACTTCCTGAATAGGGTGGACTGAAGCATGGAGAACTGCATGGGGAAAGGTATACCACAAAAATAGAGCAGAAACACCACCTTTGAGAGGTCCTGTCATCCCATTCAAGATGGTCTCCCAACTCTTAGGATTGACTTTTCAGGGGTGTGCCATGCAAGGGGTGTGAGTGGGAGAGCCACCTTTTGTTGAATATCTTCTACCATGACTTGTCTCGGTTCCATCCTATTTGTGTCTCTCCCCACCGCGATTTCCTGTCAAATTCTTCCTCTGAAGCAATATCTGATTTATTTATTTATTTCATAAAAATTATACACGGCTTGATTGTTAAAAAACAACAACACCTCAAAGCAGTTTACAAAAGATAAAAACACAGTAAAATCAAGAGAGAAGAAACCACAACCCTACTTTTAAACATACAGAAGTTAAAATACTAAAACAGAATTAAATTATCTCAACATCCTAAGCGTCTGGGTAGGCTTGTTTTTATCAGGCACCAAAAAAAAAGTACACTGAAGGTACCTGATTGATCACACTAGACAGGCAGTTCCAAAGTGTAGGCGCCCCCACACTAAATGGTTGAGTATGGAATGGGTATTATGGGATACCTGTAGTTATGCCAATTCCACCGATTGAAGCAGTCGAGTGGGCACATGTAGGGTAAGGAGATCTCATAGGTAAACTGCTTCCAAGTTATTAAGGGATTTATATACTACGTAATAGTAACACCTTGAACTTGCAAATCAGCAGCCAGTGCAGATCTCTGACCACAGGTGTTACAGGTGAAACTCGGGAAATTAGAATATATTTGAAAAGTGTGTTTATTTCAGTAATGCAACTTAAAAGGTGAAACCAATATATGAGATGACATGCAAAGCAAGAAATGTCAAGCCTTTATTTGTTGTAATTGTAATTATTTGTCATTAGGTGGGTCAATTATAAATGGAATGTAATTAATGAAATGCAATAGCGGTGTTTATTTTTGTATTATTGTAACTATTTGTTTTATTACTGTGGAATTCCCAAAAGAAAGCATTTGTAGTAATAATAATAGTAATAATAATAATAATAATAATAATAATAATAATAATAATAATTTGCTTTACTGAACTAAATGCACTTTTCGACGATATTCTAATTTTCCAAGTTTCACCTGTATATGCTAATAAGGCCTCATTCCTGTCAGCAATCGTGCTGCAGCTTCCAGGTCAAGCGTTAGGGGCAGCAGCAGCAAACACAATTTGAAACAGGATGGAAATAAACTAAACAGTAAAATATTTTAATGGCATTTCTTTGTTCTGAAGCACCATATTCCACTGTGATTACTTATGCCTATTTGTGGCCATTCAAGTGTTGTTGTTTTTTAAAAAAACTGGAAATAATAGCATCGGTTTCAGGAGTTTAGGCAGTTCCATAAAGCTGTGACTTTTCCAGCTGAGTTTAATTGAAAATGTTTGTTACATTACGAGATGTGTCAAAAGAAAAGCTTTTGCTGAGGGGTAAATCCAGACACAAGGCTTACAGATCAGTAACTGATGCAGAAAAAAAAATTGTTGGATTGTTAAGTAGTCAATAAAGACTACTTCATATGAATGTATGAACTGATGATGCAGACTCCCCCTCCCTCCCTTCCTGTTTGTTTGTTTGTTTGTTTGTGTGAGAGAATTTGACTAGATTTTGTCTCTTTACAGTTGATAAGGTGAAGGAAAGAAGCTGGGGTGCTGGGCCTTCTCTTCTTTGCTGTTTCTTTATTTTCCTACATTATATGTTAATTCTTTGAGTTTTAGTTCATTTTATCTTTTTCAGTTCTTTTCTGGGGAAAGCAAATGGACAGTGAAACCTTATATAGAATCATAGAGTTGGAAGAGACCACAAGGGCCATCCAGTCCAACCCCCTGCCAAGCAGGAAACACCATCAAAGCATTCTTGACATATGCCTGTCAAGCCTCTGCTTAAAGACCTCCAAAGAAGGAGACTCCACCACACTCATTGGTAGCAAATTCCACTGCCGAACAGCTCTTACTGTCAGGAAGTTCTTCCTAATGTTTCGGTGGAATCTTCTTTCTTGTAGTTTGAATCCATTGCTCCGTGTCCGCTTCTCTGGAGCAGCAGAAAACAATCTTTCTCCCTCCTCTATATGAACATCCTTTTATATATTTGAACATGGCTATCATATCACCCCTTACCCTTCTCTTCTCCAGGCTAAACATACCCAGCTCCCTAAGCCGTTCCTCATAAGGCATCGTTTCCAGGCCTGTGACCATTTTGGTTGCCCTCTTCTGGACACATTCCAGTTTGTCAGTATCCTTCTTGAACTGTGGTGCCCAGAACTGGACACAGTACTCCAGGTGAGGTCTGACCAGAGCAGAATACAGTGGTACTATTACTTCCCTAGATCTAGATGTTATACTCCTATTGATGCAGCCCAGAATTGCATTGGCTTTTTTAGCTGCTGCATCACACTGCTGACTCATGTCAAGTTTGTGGTCTACCAAGACTCCTAGATCCTTTTCACATGTACTGCTCTCAAGCCAGGTGTCTCTCATCCTGTATTTGTGCCTTTCATTTTTTTTGCCCAAGTGTAGTACTTTACATTTCTCCTTGTTAAAATTCATCTTGTTTGCTTTGGCCCAGTTGTCTAATCTGTTAAGGTCATTTTGAAGTGTGATCCTGTCCTCTGGGGTATTAGCCACCCCTCCCAATTTGGTGTCGTCTGCAAACTTGCTCACGATGCCCTCAAGCATGAACCCAAGCAGCATTCCAATAGCATACCCCCCCCAAAACCCCCACCTTTCTAATTGTTAATCAAATTTAAAACACCATTGGTTACAGAAATCACAGCTTCTTCTGTAGCGGATGGAGGGACTAGCTGCCTCCTAATCTTTCACAAGTGTAAGTGGAGAGGTTTCTCCCTCCTTCCCAAAGATAATGAATGAAACGTGAGCTCTTTTTCAAAGGGCTGCTTTCTGTGTATTCTAGGAGCAGGTGTTTCAGGTATAAAAACAGCAATATAATTCAGCCCGCTCTGCTTTTCTAATCTTCATAAGCCTTTCGCTGCAAAAGATTTAAAGCAGCAGCCAAAGGAAGTGAAGGACTTGCATGAGAATTTTTCATCAACTGGTGCAAAAGTACTATTCAGGCTCCTGTTCCAGCATCAGGTTTGAGGGCAACTTGGGCAAGCTACCTCCCCCCACCCCGCCGGACCTTCTCCCAGTGGCAACCCAAAATAACCTTACCCAGGCATCCTGGAGTAGAGAAAATCAGGATACTGGGTGACACAGTGGTTTCATTTACTCAGAATGCCAATGAATCCTAACGCAGTGGGGTTCAAACACTGGAAAAACAAAGGTGGTGACTGCAGCTTTGCCTGGTGCTTCCCTTCTCAGCACTGAACTGAGTGCTGTTGCCTGAATATTGAAAATAAAAGGGATTGCTGGTGATTAGCATCAGCATTTGCCCACCACCCCTGAATAGCTCAGTCAGTAGAGCCTGAGATTCTCAACCTCAGGGTTGTGGGTTTGAACCCCACGTTGGGCAAAAGATTCCTGCATTGCAGGAGGTTGGACTAGGTTACCCTTACGGTCCCTTCCAACTCTACAATTCTATGTATGGTTCTATGCCATGTGGTGACTTAGACCTGGGCCATTCAACTGCTTTGAGACTACGACCACATTCAGCTGCATGAATAAAGCAGGCAATGCCAATGCCAGGTTTGGCAGGGCTCTCAGCACCCCTCTGGATCTTTGGGGTAGGGAAGAGCTGGAGACATCCCTGAACTGTATCCTCAGAACAATGGTATATTCTATTATTTTGGGGGGGGGATGGGGATGTTGTTGCTCAGCCACAAATACCATTTTTCTGGGAAGGTGGTGGAGAGAGTTGTGGCACAAGAATTGTGAATACTCTTGAATGATGCCATCTTGCCAGGCAGTCGATTCTGAACAATGTAGGCATTAGGGTTTTAGTGTCGTGGCACCCGCTTTTGGTAATTGCCTCCTCTTGACAATTAGACAGGTGCTGTTTCTGTTGACCCCACTAACGAGCTTTCTCTTCCAAAAAGCCTATTAGTTGAACCAATTCCCAGTTTGCATCCAAACTGGAATTATTTTTTAAAATGGCTTTAAGATTTTCAAATATGTTTTTAAGATGTTTAATAAGATGTTTTTTATAGCTATGTTCCTTGTGGTTTGCTGCCCTGGGCTCCTTTGAGAGAAAGGGAGGGATTTAAATGCAATAATAAATTAACAAAAATGATGATAGAGCTGGTGAAATTTCACAAAAGCTGATGCCATAATAAAGAAATTCAGTTCTCCATAAAGTGCTGCAAGACGTTTCCTTGTTTTTGTTGTAACAAAAATAGTTACATGCCATTAACTGTTTTTTACTTCCAGCGGTCTTCCAGTGCTATATCTGAAGCTTGTGGTTATGGTGCATGGAATTTGGTGGTTGGCAAATTGTTTTTTGTTTATCTGGATTGAGTATAACTACAGGGCAACCATTAGGCGCTGTTACTATCTTACCATGGACAAACTAATAAAGAAGTGGATATTGTCATATTTTATTTCAGTATCATTTATTTCCATGTACCTGCAACTGGGTGTCTTTTCATCCTGGGTGGTTGTTGTTGTTGTTATCGTCATCGTCTCCGATGCTGTTTATTTGCAGTAATGCTTTAATAATGAAAACAGCTTTTGTGATCAGAAAAGACAGCCATTTTATTTTATTTTTTTGGTATTTGGCAGGAATTCAGAAGACATTGTAGATCCTATCTCACATCTCCACTGCAGTCCTTTTGTCCCCCAAAAGCTGTTCCTCAATGTGGCACAGAGTGGCATTCAGTGGTGCAAAAAGCTGCAGCCAAATGGAAGAATCAACTGCCTCTTTGTGTGTGCATAGAAGTGCCTTAGGTATACACTAAGTAGCACTTTGGATCGTGGCCCATATTTATGTGGCATGCCTCTGTGAAAAATACCCTTTGATTAATACTCAAAAGTATAATGACTTTTATTACTATTCCACTTTATTTGATTTGAACATCGAATCTGGATTGCTGCCCAGAAGATGAGATTTGCAATTTTTTATTTTATTTGATGGGCAGTTGTATCCATCATAACTGTGTGATAGCCCTTTCAGTTTCTCCAAACTTTTCCAAATGTATTAAAGAGAAGCATTCTTTATATATTAAAAACAAACCACAAAGTGGTTCCTCTCTTGTATGCAAACACGTTTCCAACTTGGCTTGTTAAGTAGATTGTGTAATGGGTATCATACCTTTCCCTTTCCGCTTAGGTTCCTTTTAAAACTCTTGTAACTTACAATAAAGGGTCATCAGCACAATTTAATACTGTATAGTCTGGAATCAGTGCACTTGAAGCCTAATAGATTTTAGTGACTCTGGTTCAGAAGGTGATTGCTAAACGAGCAAATTTTAAGTGCTGTCAGGGTATGTCAATTAAAATAACTGATCAAGTAATTACGTTGCAGAGTTGTTAAATTATTCTTTTTTCATTTCATTTACTCCTGAGTTTGATAAGCTACTCTTAACCTTAAGTGGCATAAACGCTGTATCCTCTGATCTTTGGTGTAGTGATGAGCAAACACCGCATAGCTAACCTTGAAAACATTCATTTTAGGTTTTGCAGTTTTCCAAGAGAGCACTAGGGGGGAAATAGTGGTCCCCCCTTTTTTTTCCTGGAGAGGTTAGTATTATTAAGGAAAGCTAATAAAAATAGTTGGAATACTCCTCTCGCCTACCAGCTCACCCCCTGCATTTCCAAGGGGAGAAAAAAAGCCTTTAGTAACAACTGGGGAATGGGTTTGCAAAATGTGGAAGTTAGCTGTGCTGATTTCTCCTTAACTGGAAATTTTGCTTCTAAGCATAGCCAGAAGGGAAGTTCCTCTTTATCCCAAACTGAAACAGGAAACAGAAAAATGTGCATATCCCATGCTCACTGGCTACAATTTGTTGCCAAGGTTCATGGGATTATTTTGATTTACTACTGAACTCGGAACGCAGAGGAAACTATGGGCTTGTCCACATTTGAGCCTTATATAGTTGTTAATTCATGTTTTTCCCCCATTCGGATTAAAACTAGACTAGTTCATACCTGCATGTATTTGAATTTGTCTATGCAGAACAACTTTGGAAATTCCTGTTCATACCAGTAAATATTCCCTTTTATCTTTGTCCCTGCCTTCTAACGTGTTGGTTCTCTTAGACTTAGACCAATTAAGTACCAACAGGGCATGCGCACAAAGAGCTGCATGTTCACCTTGTTTTTTTGGTTTAAAGTTCCCCTGCCCAAGGAGTGTAAATTTGCTTGTGTGGTTTTGTAATTTTGTGCAAATCAGAGAGAGCAAAAGAAATATGTGTGTGTGGGCGCAAGCATCTAAGCTCCTGGTGCATCCCTACTAGCACGCTGGAAAATAAATGAAAGCAAGTATCAAAAGAATAAAAATAATAAAAATATTCCCCTATACAGAAGTGCACCAGAAATAGTGCATGGCAGGAAAAAAATTGAAAGTGGTGTGTCCACCCACCCAAAGACACTGAAACAAATTGTCTGCGACTCCAAATAAGAGTAGTTTGAGCTTGATTTTCCCCAACTTATATGATTGTCCTTGTATCAGGTAATCCCAAATTTACAGGAGAAAAGCATTGAAATTGATGTTGTTTCAGGGTTAGGTACAGTATGTCATGTGGACAAGTTGTATGTCCCATGTTCTCCATGTCCAAATGTTCTGCAACAAGAACTGACTCCTAAGCATGCTCATTTCTGGATAGCAAGGGGCCACCCTTCTGGTTTGTTCTTTTTCTAAGAAGGGGAGAGTAAATAGTTTTAGGAGAGATTTTTGTGTTTTGTGCTGGGAACCTAATTTTGCATTGGATATGAATTCCAAAGGCCCTGAGCCCAGATCTATATGGCATGAAGCTTTTTGGATTGGGAATGTCATTATGTTTGTCCCCATCATACATAGTTTAGTGGGTTTATCAGGAGAAGACTGCAGTATTCTTGCTCTTCATTAATTCATTTTCATGTTACTTGTGGCAGAAAGTGCTGCATAGTTACAGTGCAAGCTATATCTGTCGGTAGTATTTGCCGTCCATGTTGATTTCAGATGAGGCGCTAAGGTCCATCCCTCACTGTGCTCTCACCTTTCCAGAGGGGCGAAGCTTGCTGCCAAGAGGGAAGATGCGCTATATAAGAAACATTGCTTAGACATCCTGATGATGCATATCTAAACACGTTATGCCTTTAATTGTAACAATTAACATAGCTGCAATAAATTAAAATGTCTTTCTTAAAGCAAAACACACATGAAGAGACGTTGCTTAATTTCTTTAGGCATGGACTGGACAGACTCCAATTTCTTGTACATTAATCTGGCTGCTTTTCAAAGAAAATTGAGCTCTCTGATCAGGACAGTTAATTCATTGTTGCAGAAAAATTGCCTTAACATATTTAATCCCAGGCTGGGCTTCTCAAATAAAAACCAACTCTTCAGCTAATCTCCCAACTTCTCAGCGAAGCCAAATGACCTATGTAGCAAACGTGGGAGCATATGACTTTGCAGCGCATGACCTCCGGGGCACTTTTTAAATTCTATCCAGCTCGAATAATGTAGTAACAGAGTGACCCTGTTTTTCCAAGGATTCAGTTCTTTGCTGTTGGAATGATTTCTGTAGTGACCTATCCAGATCAATTTGCAGAGGTCCAACAGTGAACCGGTGTTGGAATTCTCTTTTCTATAGAATTATCGTTTAATAGTATATCAAACTACCATACTGGAGTAGACAAAAAAGGGAGAAATTAAGACATAGGTAAGTAATGGGAAGAATGTGTGGCTATTTAAGTTCTACATAATTAGGGTACATTACAGTAGAATTTGAGTTCTAGATAGTTGTCTCAATGGCTTTGTAAGAAGAAGAAGAAGAAGAAGAATGTCAAATTAAATAGAACTTTGTATATGGAGGTGTAGATCTCTGAATACCAGCTGCTGGGGGCTAAAGGGATCACCATCAACTTTACAGTCTGCGTAGGAGCTCCCATTTGATTGGATACAGTTGGGGGGGGGGATCTTTGACTAAGTGCCCATTTATCTGATCCAGCATTGACTGGACACATGAGCAGTGTTACACTGACTTTGCTCTAAGCATTATGGCAGCTTTTGCAAAGCGATCATCATTGGCTGTATTCACATGCTGGATCTAATCAGAATAGACCCACTGAAATCAATGCACCTGAATTAGCTATGCCCATTAACTTCAATGGGTCTCTCAAAGTAGAACTAACATTGGAGACATCCGCTTGTTTCCCTTTTCTTATTTTAAGTGGAAACCTGTTGTGTCAATTTCGGAAGATGTCATAATAGATGCAGGTTTGTCAGTCAAAAGCAAGGAATGATGTTCCCCTCTGATAGCAGTCGGTGTACAACAAAGATAGTCCTTGTGGATTTCAATACTTGCTTGTGCTTTTAAAAGCAACAACAGCAACCCACCATGTGGGAATACATGGTGAGCATCTGGGCACACTGATGCTGCAGTCACAGCATTCTCTTGTGAAAATGATTGATTGCAAAAATTGGCCCGCTTCTGCCGTGAGGAACAGGGAGCTGTGGCTGCAGAAATAGGAGCAGGTGTTGGAGATTCATTGCCCATTTGTGCAGTCATGGGATTGTTGTCTATCACATGACTGTGTATGTTTTGACTCCACAGAGTGGGAAGTGACGAAGACAGGATGTTTGTGTTGCTGTGTTAAGTGGGACTATTGTCCTTTGTTCATTATCTTTGTTTTGCTGCCTGATGCTAGAGAGAGAGGAAGCCATGTTGCAGTGCTCCATGTGTGTTTATATGTAAATAAAAGTAGATTAGCCAAAATGCTGAGTTGCTGAGCTCTGTTATGCAACTGTGCAAATTCTGCGGATCTGTAAGTGTGCTGATGTTTCTTGGCATCAGTTTCTGTGATGTTTGGGCTGAAGAAAGCTTTTGAAGCTCCTGAACGATCGGCCAGGAGGGAGGGAACATGCCAGTCGGGCATGTGTCTCTGCCAGGGTCCTACTCGAGTGTAGGAGATCCTAACAGCAGGTTTCTGTGCAGACTACAATAAATCCTCTTGACGCAGGTTGCTGAACTACAAAAGGCGGCCTGCTTTAGGAGGGCTTTGTTTTAAGAGTTGGCTATGGTCACAGGGTTAGGTGGATTTAAAAGATTAGGCAACTGTATGGAAGGAAAGCCTACTGATCACCATCAGCCATGATTGCTAGCTGGGACCTCCGGATTTCAGAAGTAGCATTCTCCTGAATGCCAGTTGTTGTGGGATTGTGGCAGAAAGCAGGAGGGGCCGGTGTCCTTCAGGCCCTTCTTGTGAACTTCCCAGACCCATTTGGCTAGTCGCTTTTGGAAACAGGCTGTTGAACTGAATCTTCCCCAACCTGGTGCCCTCCAGGTGCTGTTGAACTGAGCCCCAGTCAACATGGACAATGGTCAGGGTTGATGGAAGATGTGAAGGGGTCCTTGGGAGAAGCCTGGCCATTGCTTCTTTCAAAAGGAGAAGCCTGGCCATTGCTTCTTTCAAAAGGAGAAGCCTCAAAATCTCTGCAGGCATAGATTTTTCCCACAGAATGCTTTGTATCCGGATTATGCTGTGTCTTGTCTTTTCTTCCGGTTGCCTCTCCAGATGATGTATACTTGTGGAAGCTGAATGGAAGATTCATGGGCTGCCCATCTTTTGCCAAGGCAGTTTGGGGAGCTTAGTTGTTAATGCATAAAGCAGAATATTTGAGAGTGTTGTCAGTACAGGCACAACTGTGAGATGAATGTGTTGTTAGTCATCACTGTGTCGATCAGGGCTGGTTCACATTGCCAGGTCCTTGTGCCCTGATAATGGTTGATAATTTGCAGCCTCCTAGTTGTGTACTGTGTGAAATGGGTAAGGAAAGAGCAAGGGGCAATGCGGTGAAAGAGTTCCGATCTTGAAAATCAGAAAAGAAAAGCATGTCTCTCCTATCATGTCTCGCCATCAAGGGGGAGGGGGCTTTCAATTTGAGCAGTGTTCGTGTTAGCTCCCTCTATAGTCTGCATATACAAACTCCCTCATTCTGGACAAAGAAAATAGATGAGGTGGTTCTGCAGCACTCAACTAGTTAAAAGTCTCTCCTCCAGTTACAATAAGAAACACATTCTTATACATGTAGCTATATTTTTAAGGTGCAATACATTATTTTGTTGTTAGGGGAGAATAATTTTGTGGAACATGCAGTTTTAGCAGTGAGGAGGAGGGATCAATGAGG
This sequence comes from Zootoca vivipara, assembly GCF_963506605.1. Lineage (NCBI taxonomy): Eukaryota > Metazoa > Chordata > Lepidosauria > Squamata > Lacertidae > Zootoca > Zootoca vivipara. Next base: position 36,096,996 of record NC_083277.1, on the reverse strand, counting down.
GGCGCTGCCACAGACATAGTGCTGAGATTAAAACATAGTAGTTTAGCAACAGGGAAGTTAAAACATACATAGCAACAGGTACAGAGGGGATCATTCCTGATCAGCCAGTCTATCTTCCTGCTCTGAGACAGCAAGCAATCAAAACTGACTTTCATTAATGCCCCAAAGGTGTGCTTAGTATATATTAGAAACCAGGCTTTTAGTATTGCATCCCCAGCCCTCTGGAATCTGTTCTCAGCTGAATCAGTTACCAACCAAAATAGACCGATCCATAAGATCTTGATATTTAGGCAGCTGTCAAAGGCTTTCCCTGAGGAATGACCCAGTTGTTAGATGGAATATTAATTGTGCAGTTGTAGATTTTAAAAAATTGCTCTTAGTTTACAGAGCCTGTAATCTTTGCAAGTTATCTTATTGTATGTTGGTTAGGTTGTGAAGCAGTTTACAAATCTGCAAATAAATATAATTGGTGACTCAGTCAGCAAGTCCTCTGCAGGACAGCATTAAGAATCTGCAAAGTTGGATGTCTGCCAAGGGCCTATAATTCAGCATGGTGTTCACTGACTAGAGACCCTTGGGCCTGCTGCACCGATATATTTTTTTGCAACCTGCTTGATTATTCACATGTCTCTTGCTTTGGCCTAGACAAGAGTGGTGGTAAGAAGGAGGCGTGGAAGCTGCCACTAGCTGCTTGCTCCCTGGCTGGCTGTGCAAGGAAGGAGGTAGTGGCAATGATGAGGAAGGGGAAACTGCAGAAGCTGAGGATAATGGCATTGAGGACTAGACTAACCTGGAGCCAACACCACTTTATGACATCTACAACATGCCTTCTTGTAGGTGGCATGGTAAGAAATGCCACAATGCATTTTTTATCAGAGAGAGCGATGAAAGAAAGTTAGATTCAGTTTGGAAGATGGTAGCTAATAGCATTTCTAAGTGTAACATCACTTGGGAGGTAGTCTGCTCAACACCAAATTAGACAGAAAGCATGCGTAAAACTTAAATTGCTTTTGCTTTTCCCATTGTGTGGCAGAAATGTTCTTTTGTAGAATAATCATTTTGATCCAATCTGCTCTAGTATGACGCAGAATGCAGCACCCTTATTCAAGGATATTAAGGGATAGTAGGGTGGTTTCAAGAGAGAACGCAAATGAGGGTTTTGCATCCAAGACCATATTAACAAATGTTAATCCTCCAAGGAAATAATTACTTCTTTCAGCAGCAATTTAAGTCATTCTACAAGAATATGTAAGATGCCTGCACTGTAATCCCATGTGTGTTAAGTCAGAAGTAAATCCCACTGTGTTTAATGGGGCTTACTCCCTTTACCTTTCCTTTACTTCAGACCACCTCTTTTGCACTAAAGGCACCCACCTGATCTTTTCTTCCTGTTTGTGCCTTCTGTGCTCCCGGGCTTGAGACTCCTACTCTCTTTGCCAAGAACCTGCTGGAGTTGTGACAGCCTCGCCTTCAGTCTTCCCCTCCCATGTCTTGCCTCTTTTCCACTTCTGGTCTGCCCAACTTTTTACCTAGTTAAAGGGGCAGCAGAGAGATTTGGTGCTGTGTGCCACAATCTTTGGACAGTCATGTTTCTCTTTAGCTGGGCTACTCAGATTCTTAGGTTTTCAGCTGAGGAACCAGATAAGAAACCAGATAATGAAATCTAAAAGATTGAAACAAAACAAAAGAATTTAAATTTACACATTTGTGTTGTCGTGTCCGACTCTTCGTGACCCCATGGACCAGAGCACGCCAGGCACTCCTGTCTTGCACTGCCTCCCGCAGTTTGGTCAAACTCATGTTCGTAGCTTCGAGAACACTGTCCAACCATCTCGTCCTCTGTCGTCCCCTTCTCCTTGTGCCCTCAATCTTTCCCAACATCAGGGTCTTTTCCAGGGAGTCTTCTCTTCTCATGAGGTGGCCAAAGTATTGGAGCCTCAGCTTCACGATATGTCCTTCCAGTGAGCACACAGGGCTGATTTCCTTCAGAATGGATAGGTTTGATCTTCTTGCAGTCCATGGGACTCTCAAGAGTCTCCTCCAGCACCATAATTCAAAAGCATCAATTCTTCGGCGATCAGCCTTCTTTATGGTCCAGCTCTCACTTCCATACGTCACTACTGGGAAAACCATAGCTTTAACTATACGGACCTTTGTCGGCAAGGTGATGTCTCTGCTTTTTAAGATGCTGTCTAGGTTTGTCATTGCTTTTCTCCCAAGAAGCAGGCGTCTTTTAATTTCGTGACTGCTGTCACCATCTGCAGTGATCAAGGAGCCCAAGAAAGTAAAATCTCTCACTGCCTCCATTTCTTCCCCTTCTATTTGCCAGGAGGTGATGGGACCAGTGGCCATGATCTTGGTTTTTTTGATGTTGAGCTTCAGACCATATTTTGCGCTCTCCTCTTTCACCCTCATTAAAAGGTTCTTTTAATGTGTAATTCTTACACATTTGTAAGAATATGTAATTCTAAATTGTCAGTCCCACAGGCTGGTGATGGGTAGGGTTTTAAATATTTGTTATGTTGTTTTGTGCATTTGGAAAGCATACGTCTTTGCTCAGTGATGTTTATGTAAAGCCAGTTTTTTTTTAAAAAAATAATATTTCTGGCTTCTTAATATGCTAAAGTAATCTCCACATAATTTTCTTCCTTGCCATGAAGAATGCTCAGTGGATGCTTTCTTGGAAAAAGCAAATGAAACTGTGCCATTGAAATAATGTTCGATCAAGTTAGTTTTTAAAAAAATTGGAGTAAAAAAATCAATCGTCCCACTTTTCTCCAAACATCACATTCAGATACAGAATTAGTTACCTTTACCATCTATCCATGCTATGTGTCAAAAATTATTTTTAGCTTTATTGATTTGATGTCAGACATGATCTCCCTTGGTGGGGGTGGGGGAAGAGAAATAATCTTAGATCCAATTTTTTGGCTGCTGTTGCGACTTACACAAGCAAAATGCTGGAGTGGGTTGGTAGTTTGACAAGCACAAAAGATGCCAGGAAATTGAACACAGTAGGCAAATGTCTTGCTTGCTTGGCTCCAGACCCTTGGAATGAGCATGAATGCAGGCCAAAAATAGAGGAAGTTTTGAGGAGAGCAGTTTCTAGTTTAAGCATTAAAGAAGAGTCTAAGAATTGCAAAAGAGTGTATTTCTTCGAAGGCCTGCAGTACACTATCAAACTGTGATTCCAGTTTGGATTCCAGCTGTTAGCCTTGAATAAATCCAGGAGGTAGCCCTGCATCTCTCTTTAATAGCCAGCTTCATATGTCTATCACAATGATAAGAAATTTGAAGATGGGGAAATGGTTGCACGATTTTGTCACATGGACTGGCATTTTGCCCCCTTACAGCTGTGGCAACCCACATACTTCCCTCCTGATGTTGTTGGACCCCCCAAGGATGAGAGGAGATGTAGCCTAACAAAATCTAGAGGACAACACATGCACTGCCCCTTCCTTTCATTGCTTCAATTTCATGCATTGGCTGTGGCTTCTATTCTCTGCCACTTTTCTTCTTGCTCAGCTGCCTTAGGGCCCCCATCTCTTCTTTTTTTTTAAGTTAGCAAAAGGTAACTGCATTCATGATTGACATGCTTTGCTTCCCCTGTCTGCTCCCATAGGCAGCTCAACACTAGTTTGGAGCACTTCTTTGTTACTGGATTAAACTACTAATTTAATCCAGTTTCAGAACTTGATTGCCATCAAATGTAAGCAGATGCAAAAATTCTGTTCCGCTAGAGGGGCACACACAGAACAGAAAACTGATGCTTTATTCCTGTGGCTGCGCTAAGAGATGAAATGTCTGTTATCTGAAACCACAGTTTTGAAGGATCCATGACATCCTGGCCTCTTCCATCATCAGGAGCCTAAGGACTAATGGATGGCTTCCTCTCAGGAAGGACATCAATGGTAAGAATATTAGCCTGGCTGCCGCCCATTGGCCAGAGAAGGATTTTCTCCCTGACCCTTCTTGTCCTTCCACCTAATTTCTTAAAAATGAAAATCCCAGAGGCTGCAGGAAAGCCTCCCAAAACCCTCTTGTGTAAAAAATATATATATAATAAAACCCCTAATATTCTCTATATATCAGTCTAGCAGACTATACCAGACTGGATATATGAATAATATCTGGATGGCGTCAGTGCGCAATTGCTCGAAATACCCCCAAGGCAGAATATGCAATTAAAAAGTAATATTGAGTTTATTTTAAAGGAAATCTGGGTCCCTTTGGCATCGAGACATAAAGGAAGAAAATAGTTCTAAAATTTGTAAAAAGAATAAGAAAGCAGAACATTTCACAAATCTTTAGGCAAATGCTTCACTCTTCACTGTCAGGAGCAAGGTGTTATGCCCAGGAGGCTCCACAAAAAGTGCTTGTTACAAACGTTTTCAAACTGGTGTGTGTTAAATAGATGGCTGCCATTGCACCCAGGCAGTTCTAGGCGCAGAGCAAAGAAACATAGAGAAGCAGGTAGTAGTAAGCTGGTTCCAAGTGGGAAAACCCTCTTGATTTTTTCCAGATCCTTCAATAGATACAAGCTATCCAGTAGGTAGAAGTCGCAGGTAATCTAGATTAGATCCTGCATGCAAAATGGCTTCCAAAAGCTATATCGGAAAAGCCAACATCAGTCTTAGTTCTCCACACATCATTGCAAAAGAGGGGGGGGATTTGAACTTAGTGATTCTAATGTTGAACAGTTAGTTAGCTTGAGGGAAAATACAGGGATGCTCCATACCTTGTAGACGAAGACCGGAATGCACTAACAGGACATAAGAAAACGAGAAGAGCCTACTGGGTCAGGCCAGTGATCTGTTGAGTAAAGAAAGCATCCTGGTCTCATAGTGGAAAATGTCACACAGGGCACTCAAAGCTGCGTTAGTATAATGCAACTAATACCCTGTTTCTCATATTTTAAGACATACCCATAAAATAAGCCATAGCAGGATTTTTAAGCATTCAATGAATATAAGCCATACCCCGAAAATAAGACATAGTGATAGGCGCAGCAGCAATGCCGGCCGCGGCAGGAGGAGGAGGAAAAAAATAAGACATCCCTTGAAAATAAGCCATAGTGTGTTTTTTTGAGGAAAAAATAAATATAAGACATGTCTTATAATATGAGAAACACGGTAGGATGAAATGGGTGAGAATCTGAGGGTTGTTACAGTTTTGATTAGTTGGATTTTATGCCCCGTCTTTGTCAGTATGTAAATCAGTTACATGGAATTCCTTATGGAATAAATGGCTACCCTGTCCCCACCCACCTTATTTTCTTTTCTTCTCCTTTTTTGTAAACCATGCAAGGTTTTAACATCAACAAAGAATGCTCCTTAAGTTTGCCATCTTTGTCTTCAGATTTGCCTTCATTCTGATCTTTGTTGGTGGCATATGAGAAGATAGCTGTCCATTGTGACTGCAATTTTTGTACTTCGCTTCCTCCCCTAGTCTTACCATGAATATATTCCAGGATCCATTATTCTTTCCTAACCTACTTGCTTTGATCTCTTTGGACCTGGTTCCCATGTAGATAGTCTGTTTCTTTCGTGTAGAGTAGCCAAGATGGTGCCCCCTAGAGATGTTGTTGGACTATAACTCCCATCAGCCCCAACCAGCATGGCTAATGGTCAGGGATGTTGGGAATTGTAGTCAACAAGTTCTGGAGGGCACCATGTTAGTTATCCCTGCTGTCTAGTGGATAGAAGGGTGGTGCATTTATGGAAGGTTTAATTTAGTTGGTGCAGGGTTTGTGTTTATTTTAGTGACATTTGAAAAATCCTATTGTTAAGACTTATTTTTACATCATTTGATTTTGCTGTGTTGTAAATTTAAGCGGTGGGCACATCAAGGAATTTAAATGCATACAACATTTTGAGATTTTCCAGGCCATACAATTTATCATCAATTGAATAAAATGAAAATGTGAATCAAATGAAAAATGCTCATCAGACGGCTGTGTGTTTTTCATTTATTTAACAATCATCCAGGTTTTTATTTCAAGGACGCATTCCTTGGTAAAATTAAAATCCCAACAAAATTGATTCTTGGAATTGTAATTTCTTTGCTGCTAGTAAAAATAAGAAACAAAAATAAAAATCGTGACTCACAAACAACGGGAAATGTTCAGACACTGAAACTGAAATGTAATGGTTATTAGAACAGAATTATTCAGAGATATTCAGAAAACTCAGCTAAAGCAAGCATTTCATTGTAAAGCTTCTGGTAGTTTTGCTACAATGCTGGTAGCTGAAATTCTACCAGACTTTTGCTTATATGAAAGATAACCCTTTGTTATCTGTGAGTGCCTGGAGACGGTTGGGCGATGGATGGCGGCTAACGGATTGAAGTTGAATCCTGACAAGACAGAAGTACTGTTTGTGAGGGACAGGAGGCGGACAGGTGTGGAGGACTCCCTGGTTCTGAATGGGGTAACTGTGCCCCTGAAGGACCAGGTGCGCAGCCTGGGAGTCATTTTGGACTCACAGCTGTCCATGGAAGCGCAGGTTAATTCTGTGTCCAGGGCAGCTGTTTATCAGCTCCATCTGGTACGCAGGCTGAGACCCTACGTGCCTGCGGACTGTCTTGTCAGAGTGGTGCATGCTCTAGTTATCTCTAGCCTGGACTACTGCAATGCGCTCTATGTGGGGCTACCTTTGAAGGTGACCCGGAAACTACAACTAATCCAGAATGCGGCAGCTAGACTGCAGACTGGGAGCGGCCGCCGAGACCACATAACACTGGTCTTGAAAGATCTACATTGGCTCCCAGTACGTTTCCGAGCACAGTTCAAAGGGTTGGTGCTGACCTTTAAAGCCCTAAACGGCCTTGGTGCAGTATACCTAAAGGAGCGTCTCCTCCCCCATCGTTCTGCCCGGACACTGAGGTCCAGTGCTGAGGGCCTTCTGGCGGTTCCCTCGTTGCGAGAAGCCAAGTTGCAGGGAACCAGGCAGAGGGCCTTCTTAGTAGTGGCGCCCGCCCTGTGGAACGCCCTCCCATCAGATATCAAAGAGAAAAACAGCTACCAGATTTTTAGAAGACATCTGAAGGCAGCCCTGTTTAGGGAGGCTTTTAATGTTTAATAGATTAATTTATTTCATTTTTTCTGTTGGAAGCCGCCCAGAGTGGCTGGGGAAACCCAGCCAGATGGGCGGGGTATAAATTATTATTATTATTATTATTATTATTATTATTATTATTATTATTCGTTTTGGAGGACAGTTGTAGCCACATGAAGTATGCATGTGTGTACTTCTTGAATTGTTACGGATTTGCCTTGTAAAGTTTTCCTACGGTTCTCTCTCTTTCTCTTTCCTCTTCCATTTCCTCTTTCTCCCCCACCAAAAGAAGCAACCCACCTATTTGCTAATGCAACATGTTTTAGTGCGAATATTTTAGCTTTCAGCAGTCATTTTTAGATAACAGCTTATTTTGTAAGTAGTTCATCAAATAACTTGTGTTTCTACTAAAGGCAATTTATAATTTTACTTTGATGACACATTTTACTTCGACAGCTAAGCTAGCAGCAATAACAGAAGTCCCTTTTTTGTGTATAAAAAGCATTCCAGCTATTCTGTAGACTATATGTGGATGTAGTAGCAGTGCCATATTTTTTTCTTGTTATTATAGGTTCCTTTGTTAGGTAGAACTGAGAGACAGACCTAAAGGACCTTTGCGATACATTTTGATATGTTGGGGGAAGATTACCCACTATACCCTGGTTTGTTGTCTCTTGAAAGATTTCAGGATCCATTCAAATGTGACATGACGAATCCTGGTGGGTGCAGGGTCAGTGCACATTTTCCATCTCAGTGACTAATCAGGATTTGAAATGCAATTCAAACTGGGTTCAAAATATTGCCTGCAATGTTAGTCTTGGTGATGCTGAAGTAGGACAGAATTTGCACAGGGAAACCACAACCTGGAAGATGATCCTGACCTGCTAATACCTGGGGTGAGTTTATTTCTTTGGAGCTCAGTGTGCTTAAGTCTTTTATTTATTTTCATCAGCCAAAGATCCAATTTTATGGGCGTACTTCATATTTAAGCGCTGAAGGACATTCAGAGTGGTCTGGATCCACAGTCTGCAATAAAGAAAATCATTGTTTTAAATTTGAAGAAAAGCAGGGAGCTTCTGAAGAGAGGGAATTCTGGTGTCTGGGTGCAGCCACCAAGAAGGCCCTCTCCCGTTTCCCCAACAAGCATGACTGAGGGTCTCATGATCTGCCCTGCTCTAAATCATTGCTCTTCATCCGGCGGGTCATGTCTTTTCCCCAGTGGTTGTCACAAAGAGTTTTAGAAGTTACAGCAAAGAAGTCTCCATCCATTGTCAGAAAAAATAAGGAAGAAAGTTTGAAATAACTTAAAATGAAGCGAGATTGGTTTCCTTATAAAAGAATTGTGCATTCTTTTCACTGGCAAAGATGCAGGCTGTAGAATTCTATTTTTCATTCACTTGCATGCAGGGGCGTACCCAGGATCAAAACTAGGGGGGGGGGCAAGCCATGGTCATTCAGGGGCGGGGCCAAGACACGGGAGGGGAGGGGCCACGAAGTGGGAATGTGGGCGGGGCTACGGAGCCCAGGTGAAACTGACCTTTTTTTAGGGAGCTGACACCACGCTTACACATTATCTCTGCTTGGGAAAATAAAACAGGAAACATAAACAAACCTCAGTCAGTAAAGCATGAGACTCTTAATGTTGTGGTTTCAAGCCCCATGTTGGGCAAAATATTCCTGCATTGCAGGGGGTTGGACTAGATGATCCTGGTGGTTCCCATCCAACTATGTGAATGATTCTGTTGTATCTGAAGGGCTGTTCACAGGAAAGATAGAGCAAACTTGTTTTGGGAGAGATGCTTGTGCTGTGATTCCTGCACTGGAGGGGGTTGGTCTAGAGGACCCTCAGGGGTCCCTTCCAACCATCTAGTTCTGTGATCCTATGATTAAAATACTCCAATAAATATAAAAACAGGCTTCTCTGTGGCAGTCACTGGAAAGGGCTCCAGGGGCGGCCATCCCACAGAAAGTTTGGTATGTGCCCTGCCAAACCACCCTCTAGCCCAATCCCCATTCACCAGGTGAGACCTGGTGAGCTGAAGGAGTGCTCTGCAGTGGCAATGGGGCTGCCCAGGAGAGCTTGGCTGGGGATCTATCTATACCTATCTATAGGGCTGATTCATTTTATCTTAGGTAGGATTTAAAGATTAATAAACTGCCAGTGATCAAATCAAACCCAGCTCCTAATTTTAACCCCTCACCCCTCCTGGGAAGAAGAGAAATAAGGGGGGCAGGTGGAGAAGGTCATATGCAGATCTTCAGACATATTTTCTCTCCAGCAAAGACTTGATAGGTGGGGTGCCTTCTGTTCTTACAAAACTTGATTCCCCCCCCCACTTTAAAACGTACAAAAAGTTAAAATGCTGAAATAGATTGAATTTCACATCCACTTAATTGGATATTCCCTGGTTCTAGTATTATGAGAAGGATAAAAATCTCTCATTCCCACCCCCAATTACTTGCCTTTTTTCTAAAAGTTATAATGCCCCAGGTTTTGTAACATTTCCTCATAGGGGAATTGCTCCAACCCCTGGATCATATTGGTCACTCCCCCGCCCCGCCAATAATGTGCTTTGCTGCCATAGCAATAAGTATGCTCTCATAGACCCAACCTTCAGCAACATAGCCTTTCAGTTTTGTTCCGTGTACATGCTGTCAATTACTACCTGATAAACTGCAAATATGGTACTCACAGGTACATGATCCACTGAGTCAACCATTCATCCTATTATTTAATGTAAACTGCTTAGCTGCTTGTTTATAGTTGCTTTATACTAAGTCAATTGGTCAATCTTGTTTAGTATTGTCTACACTGACTGGCAGCAGCTTTCCGGAGTTTCTGACTCTACCTGGACATGCCTGCAACTGAACCGTCCCAGGGCAATGCAAGGCAGTTGATCTATACTGAGCTACAGCCCAGAAAGCATAAACCAGGAACCAGAGGAGCACTTAAGAAAGGACAATAACAGTTTGCTATAATTTGGCAAGCTTTGGATACCTAAACCAGCTCAAGAGAGGGGCTTGCATTTCTTTGAGGTGAAGAACTGAAGTACACAGGTTCTTCCTTTGAAACAAAAGAATGTCAGGGATTTGCAAGATGCAAATTAAATCCCTGCCCCCAGGCAAATCTACTTGGGGTGTGAATTGGATTTGAGCTCACAGCTCCTTCTTTATGTGGCTGTTGAGCTCAAACGAACAACGATGGGCTGGGCACAGGAGGAGCTGCTGCAAAAAAGATATTTTAAAAAGCAAAACTTTTGAGGCCATTTATCATACAGTAATAATTTTCACAATTTGCCAGACCAAAGTGAACTAAAAAGGAGGAAGAAGAAGAAGGAAGGAAGAGCTTGCAGGAAAACCTCCTTCAGTTTGACAGCGAGTCAGGGAGGGAGAGGAACAGCTTTGCTGAGGCTGCTGCTCACAACTTCAGCCGCTGCCTTGCCGGGTGGGGAGGGAGAGGGGAAGCCACTTTTCTGGGAGGGAAGGAGCCCCGCTGGGGCTGCGAGATAGGGAAGGAGCCAAAGGGAGAACAGCAGCTTTGCGGAGGCTGCTTCTCCCGACTCGAGCCGCTGCCTTGCCCGACAGTCAGGCGGGGAGGGAGGGGCAGGAGCCGCTTTTCAGGGAGCTGGTCGGCAAGCTGCCGTGTCGGGTGTTTATTTTATTTTAATTTTATTGCTTCTAGAGGGGGGCAGGAGCCCTAACCTGCCGGGTGCTGGGTACGCCCCTGCTTGCATGTTTTTCTTCTTGAGCTGGGAGCCATTCTGGGCTACCAGCTTCTACTAGGAAGCAGAGAGAGACATGTTATTTCCATTGTGTAAAATGGGTTTTATCTGATGCTGTGGTTCTGTTCAAACAAATAACATGATAGTTCTGTCACCATAAAAAAGCACTTGCAGATCTCTTGAATATGAGGATTGCATTAATGGCTAGGAGATCCTCTACAGCAGGCATGTCCAATGTCCAACAGGTAGATCGTGATCTACCAGTAGATCACTGGACGTCTGTGGTAGATCATTGGCTCCTCTCAAAGAAGCTGGACAAATGTGGCTCCCCTAAAAAAAGCTCAACATTTTATCTCCTCCCTGAAAAAACTCAACAAGTTTGACCCGAACCCCGCCCCCAAAATGGACCTTCTTCCTTCCTAAAAAAAGTTCAACAACTTTGACCTGAACCTCAAAAAACGGGATAGATCACTGCCAGTTTTTAACTCTGTAGATCACAGTCTCTTGGGAGTTGGCCACCCCTGCTCTACAGGTATACGCAGAATGCCTTCCTTTCCCTCTAACCTGTGGCTAATTTAATTTGCTCAAAGTTATTGTGTCTATTGATTTCCATAGCACTCACAACCTAACTTTTTTATTTTAAAAAATCACACTTATTAGCACACCAGCAATTATACATTTCATTGGTAGAGCATTTGCATCGCTTATTTTAGCTGAGCAGCTTTTGTAGCCAAGTTTGATGCATATTTTGAGTTCTTGTTAGAACTCATCTTCTACTGCTTCACATGTTTATCCAAGCTATGCACCAAGGTGTACAACAGCTCTCCTCTAGCACGAAACAGCAAATTTATTTTTCAGTTCTGATTTGGGGAAATGCCATGTTTAGACTTTCAGATCAATGATTTCTGTTTTCTGTCCAATTTTTATTGTCCTGTTCAATTACTGCCGTGCAGTTGAAGAAGCAACCATGTGCTAGGAATTAGTGACCATAAAGGTAGACATTGCTTCTGGGATTATGCATAGTTCGTGCTTTGCGTGTTAATTTGATGTGATCCAGCCTGGCACAGCTACGCTGGATGCCTGTGCAACCTTTGGCAGTAGAACTGAGATGATGCATAAACTGTGATGTTGGATTCCTGGAAACTGGCTTGCAGATTTAAGATGTCGTCTCACTTAGGAATAAGTGACATACATTTCACAATCATTTTTCTGGTGTACAACAACAACAACAACAACAACAACCTATATTTCTGTGCAAATAGAATTTTCTCCTAGTTCATTGAGTAAAATGTTGAACTTCAGCCCCAGTATGGAAACAGTTGAGGACTAGTTGCATTTTAATGGTGAGCAAAATGAAAGCATTTTGTGTGCAAAAACTGTTCTTATAAAATAATAGTTAGCAAAGACATGAATCATATGGTGGAGCTTGTGAGTCCATATTTGCCTGTCCACTTAGTAACAGGGAAATGATAGTAATCTCTCTCTCTATACAATATATATATATATATATATATATATATATATATATATATATATATATATATATATATATATATATATATATATCTTTATTGGTTTCAAAAAGTAATAATTATATTTAAATAAAAAGAATATACAACCATAACATTATCGTTACATTGTCTTATTTCCCCTTACCATACCTCCCTCCTTCCCCTTCTTTTCCCTCCCTCTTCCCTTCCCCCTCTACTTCTGAACTTTTTCTAAGCTTATCCTTTTCTATATGTGATCTACATACCGTAATCTTATAATTACGTTTATTTCCTGAAACTTCTTTATATTCTATCATTGATCTATTCCTACATAGAACCTTTAGAAATCTGAGATGAGATCTGGTTTCTCCAATTTATCTTTTATATAATCTGTAAATGGTTTCTATTTTTTATTCTTCTTCTAATTTTATTCTTTAAATTTCTTCATACTTTATCGCCAAGTTATAATAATTAAATAATTTTGTTGCCATTCTTCTTTGCTTGGAACTTCAGTGGCCTTCCAATTTTTTTGCAATCAGTAATCTTGCAGCAGCTACAGCAGTGATGGCGAACCTATGACACGCGTGTCAGCACTGACACGCGTAGCCATTTTTGGTGACACGCGGCCGCATGCCGAGAAGGACGCATCTCTGGGGGCCTTGTGGACTTCTGGCGAGGCAAAGTGGGGATCGGCACGTTGTCACGGAGCTCTTGAAAACGGCCAGCGTACCTGCGCTCCCTGACCGGCTTCGGAGCTGCCGGGATTGCCACCGCCCTTGCGCAAACATCAGGGGAGCCCAGGGGAGCCACCGAAGCGAAGGGATCCCAAGGCCTGAGACAACCTACCTTGAGGCGCACTGGCGCCACGGAGAGGGAGGAGAAGGAAGGTCCCGACCTCGCCGCTTCAATCACTGCCAATACCGCCACCGTCAACGCCACTGCATTTAAAATAACAAAGCAATAATTTTTTTCCCTTTTTAAAACTTTTTTTGTTTTTTAAAAAAGTGACACACTGCCCGAGTTATGCTCGGGTTTTTTGGCGAATTTCGACACACCAAGCTCAAAAGGTTGCCCATCACTGAGCTACAGCCGAAGAGGCCAGATACCATCTTGGATGTGAGTCCTGGAATACCTGTTTGCTGCCTTGCAGACCTGGGAAGTTGGGGCCCTGACTGACTTCAGCTACGAAAACCTGAGGCTACCGAACTCTTGGACTGGGATATTGTTTAGGGTGGTGTTTTTTTGGGGGGGCTGTTATTCATTTTTGTATCTTTATGTTAGATCTTATATATAATACAGTATGTGGAAATTGTTTTGCTTATGTGCTTTTGATGTTTTGTTTATTGATCTTTCTGACATTAGTTAAGTTTCTAGATTTTTTCATGTAAGCCTTCTTGATCACGGTTAAAACTATAGAAAAGTGGCATGCAAATAAAATTATGTATGCCTACATACAAGCACGTTGTGGGTTCCTGTCAGTTAGCCTTAGGCTCAGGGGTTTCCAAGTCTCCAAGAGCGAACTCTGAGCCTTGGACCTGTTCCGGTTCCTCTGCTGCAGACTCTTGAGTCTGATTGAACCATATTGGAAGGGCCTTAACTCCCTCTTGAAGCCTGTCTGGACTTCAATATCTTTTTCACAGCCCCGCCACCTTCACAGGCACATTTGGTCAGGACATGAGAGAGGGCCTCCTTGGTGACTGTTCTCAGATTGTGGAACTCGATTCCACGGGAGGCTAGGCTGGCCCAGGCTCTGCTTTCATTTCACTGGCTGGCAAATAACTTTTTAGTTCCAAGAGGCCTTTGACCACTAATGGGCTGTTGTGACAAAGTCTTCTGAGGGTGGGTGTTGTACGTGTGTGTGTGTATGTGTGTGTGTGTCTGTGCACATGTATGTGTGTGCACTTTGGGTTTTCAGTGCTGTTTTTAATAGGGTTACTTATTTGATTGCTTTTCAAAAAATATTTTTGTTCTTTGTGTGTTTTAGTTATATCTGTTTTCATTTATGCTGTGAGCTGCCTTGAGTCCTGCGCTGAGAGAAAGGAAAGATATTGATTAAATAAACAATTAGCTGCTGAACTCTGTGGCTGTGGCACCTAGGCGAGATGGACCACCAGTGCGACTCAGTAGAAGGCAGTTCTGTAGGTCTTAGTGAAAGCATGAGGCTTTCACTTGCTGTGAAGGCACACTGGGAATTTAAAAACCCCTCAGTTAAATCCTTATATACTTTGAGTATAGAAAATAATTCGTGGGTGAGGAACCCTTTTCAGCCAAAGGCCTCATTTCCCTCATGGTCAGCATTCCAGGCAACTCATGCCAGTGAAAATCAAGCACCTTGTTGGATGTGACTCTTAATTTTCTACAGTAGGCTACATTCCAGCCACGAAAATGTCAACGGTTTCTACAGATGCCTGCCTACCTACTACCTCTTTAGCCAGTTAAGAAAGAGACCTTATCATAGTTCGAGGTCACATTCCAGTCAGATGAAAGCAGTCAAGGAGGGCATGGTGCAGGGTTGGTGAGCGCTGTGGCCTGAGAAGAGCGGGCAGGGCCTGGCAATAGTACTACGGGCCAGGTAGAATACTGGGCCTCATGTTCCCGACGCCTTAAATAAATGAATGTAATACTGTACATTTAAAAATGACAGCACTATAGCATGCTGTGTATAGATTTTTGGGCTTTGATCAATATACCCTTTTATCTTTTTAAATTCCTCCTCAGCATCCACTCCTGTTGTCTTCTGACTTTGCAATAGTAGCCTTTATTTATAGTAGCACTTTCCATTTTGAAATCTGAGGTTTTTATCCTACCATGGAAGAAAATGTAATTACCTTTTCTGACTGAGCAGAAATTCCTTTTCAAATTAAATGTTACAAGATGTCACTGGTATATTTATGTAATATTAAAAGGGGGAGCCATTTCCCCATAAGGCTCTGTATCTGTGCTTGCCCATTTCTGATCCTCATTATCATTGTTAACATTTCCACTTCTGCAACATTTAACAGTTTTCTTAACCTTTCAGATTCTTTTTTAATGCATTTATCTGATCTTATAACTTTGTTCCTGTCTTTTCGGCACATTCCTGATTAGCACTGGGACCATACGTTGTATCCAACTAAGTTCTACTCTCAGAGTAGACCCATAGCAGTCAACATACCTCAGTTAGTCAAGACTTTTAATGCATCTACTGTGATTAACGTTGGATACAACTTTACATGTGGTGGATGGCAGGAGACTGAAAGCGTCTGTAGATTTTGAGTTTTCTCTCCCCCCCCCCAATATATTATATATTCAGATTACTGTTAATGTTTGAAAAGACACAGCATGAGGTTAGGGCATAAGCTTTTATTGCTTAAGGCTATTTTGTTCAAATCCCCACTTTGATCACGTATTTCCAGCTTCCTGTCTGGATCCATTGTTGGGAAAGCCAAAAGATACAATACTGGCTGCATGACTCCATCAGGCACCCTCAATATTGTTGTATTGTTCATTAGGACAAACTCATCATCTCCATTATAAACCAACCACATGTGGTTTCTCTCCTACATCAGTATAGATGGCTTAATAAGGCTTGCAGTGCCATATAATAAAGAAATTGAATGTTAAAGAATTTGTACAAAATTATCTCTTTGGGTATTAACTTTTGAGACAGAGGGGCTGCTCAGTTCCCCCTGATTTAGTCTTAAAAATCAGAACTGGATGTCCTTCAATAATGAATGCTTTAGCTAAACTCAAGTATGTGAATTTGATTTTTGTAATAAATGTCTGAGCTGCATGCAGGAGGCTGGATTAGAGAATCCTGAGTGGTTTCTTCTGACCTTTGGCTATGTTAATATTGCCTTATTTTAATAGATGTGATAAGCTGAAGATGGGGAGAAATTCTTTTTGATCTTTACAGAGACTACACTGTATTTATGACTCATAAGTCTTAAGATAACTACTATCCATTTCTGTTACATTCAGCTTTAAGATTATTTTTTCTCTTTTTTCCCCCTTTTCTTTTAGCAACAGTTTCCCAGATAAGAAAATGACGAAGAAAAAATCACAACAGTCTAGAAGCAGCTTGTTACTGCCTAAGCATAAGCGAAGAAAAGAATAGGAAAGTTCCTGGATACTACCTTGCATTAAGAAAACTTATAAACTATAACATACTTGTATAGGTAATCTTATCTATCCTGCTTTTCTTATACCTGCATCATTTGCCACCCATCACCCCTTTGCTCCATAATACCTGGGACTCACTTTCCTACCCACATCTTCCACCTGCTTAGACCTGGTATGAGCAATTACACTAAAGAAAATCTTGGGGATAGTTTGCAAAGTTACAACCAAGTGATGGATCTATCACTGCCTGATTTATCAGCCATAAGATTCCAGTCAAATTTCATTACCGATGAGATCTAGAGATTTGGCTTAAACAAACCTCATTTTTTGGAAAAAAAGAATACAGACGTTTTTAATATGCATAAAACATGATTGTTGTGGAAAAAATAACATTGAAAAACCTCATACAGTATACATGTATATATATATATTATTTGGACAAGAGGCCATTTATTTGGCATTCTGTAGTACTAGTGCACTTAATGCCAGCTTGCTTCTGGGATGTACTGTAAACTAATAAAATGTAAAACAAAAAACCACCAACCTTCTTTATTTTCCTCTCCAGTGTGTGTAAAATCTTTCTTTACTGCTTGTGGTATGGTTCCCTTGAGTCATTGGAGACATTCCTCCCACCTTTCTCATACATGTTGTCTGCAGCATACCTGATTTTGGTGAGGTCCACCACCTACAATGTGCATTTTTGCAAACTCTCCTTTTCATTTGAAAACTGCTCTTTACGCCCAGGTTTGTTTGTTTTTTGTTTTTTTTATAATAAAACCCATTCCTGGATTTGGCATGAGAACAACATAAATGCGAAATGAGACCAAGTATGCTTTTTTTCTTCTAACAGACAATCTCCTTGACACTTTTCCTAAGCCTTATAAATGGGACTTCTACAACACGGCTGTTGGTTCCCCCCCCCAAAAAAAATTGCACTTTAGTACAAACAAGACTTTGGGCATAGTTCACTATATTTCTGCAGACTAAATAAAAAATAAATAACGCAACTACAGTATTATTATTTGAAGCCCTTCCTATTCTGAAGAATGACATACCGACAACAACAACCAGCTCAGTTTGGAGTAGAGGTGCTTTTGGCTGATAGTCTACCAGCTCAGAAAAGAGAATCCAACCTGTTCCTTATAGGTTTGCCCTTCTCTTTAAAGGCCCTGTTTTGGGATAGTCTTAGATCCAGCTTTGCTCTCAGGTGCCCATGTGGCACCCATAGCGTATAGTGTCTTTCACCAAGTCAGTGTACATGTGTTTGAGAACCATGGTTTGGCCAGATTCTGAGATGCTTATACATCAGCATTGAAAAACTCAAATACAGATCCTGTATGCAAGCCACAATTTCAATGTGAACCCATTTTAACTGATCAAATGAATAAGATGGATGAGATGCCCTAGGGCAGGCATAGGGAAACTCTGCCCTCCAGATGTTTTAGGACTACAACTCCCATCATCCCTAGCTAACAGGACCAGTGGTCAGGGATGATGGGAGTTGTAGTCCCAAAACATCTGGAGGGCCGAGTTTGCCTATGCCTGCCCTAGAGACTGGCCACACACCTTTAACTGGTGGCAACCATGGTGCAATCTATATTTGGCTTGATGTGAACAATCAACAATAAGCTTTTTTGTCACTGCATAAAATAGCAAAAAGGGGTTTTAAGGTAATTTACCTACCTAATAGGATGATAAATTCAAATGAGAACAGACATACATTTGATAACAGATATTATGAAACCTTTTTCTTAGAATAACACTCGATCACCATGCTTCATTATGCCTTCCAGATTTAAATATGTGCAGCAGACACAGAGGACCTTAAACTAGAGCCTCACATTGAAATACTAAGAGAATCTTGTGTGAGCCAGAACAATGAAGAATTATGAATTAGTATCCCAATCTCGTTGAATCTGTTTGCCATTTTTTCCTATTCATGGTTAGTTTTCTTGCTGCAGGTTGAGAGCTACCCATTGTCTGAGCATTTTACTTGAGTGAAATACAGTGGTACCTCGGTTTATGAACACAATTGGTTCTGGAAGTCTGTTCATAAACTGAAGCGTTCATAAACTGAAGCGAACTTTCCCATTGAAAGTAATGGAAAGTGAATTAATCCGTTCCAGATGGGTCCGCGGCGTTCATAAACCGAAAATTCATAAACCAAGGTGTTCATAAACTGAGGTTCCACTGTATATGAATATATGAAGCACTAAGGGCTCTTTCTTAATCATATTAAGGCAGTAGTTTCTAAACATTTCCCCCCCACAGTTCACTTGGAGGGTCTTGGTGGAACACTTAATGTTTTTTTCTGTCCATTGTAGCAATTGTAATGTGCTGTGCTAGATGCTGTATGGTTTTTAATTATATCTTTATTGCTTTTTATTTCTTTTATATTGCATTTCTGTTGTGATTTGAATTCTATAGAATTCAAATTGTATTGCAATAAAATACAGTAGAACAAATAGAAGAAGCAATAAAAATAGAATTTAAAATCTACTTGAATCTTAAATATGATCCATGTGCTGCCATCTCTTGTCTCCACCAACATGCTGCAGACCACTGGAATGAAACAGTTTGGGAACCTCTGATCTAAGATTAACAGATGGTTGCTCACCTTTGCAAAGGCTATTATTTCACCTCAAATCTTTCTCAAATCTTCCAGGGAGGAAGCTTTTTTTGGAAAAAGGACTCATACCTACTTGAGTATTCAACAATAGTATTAGTAATATTATGGTTAGTTCTTTTTGGCCTACTATGTGACCAAAATGTGAATTGAAATTTGCCAGGTTTGATGTGAATGATATATGAGTATGTTTGGGTGAGCTTTCTTGAGTTTACAGTCTGTGCATGTGATTGATTGATTGATTGATTGATTGATTACGGTTCTTGACCAGCACACATAAATATGCAATACATAAAACAATAAAAGAAAAACAGTAATAATCTAAAAATAGGCAATAAATATAGGTTTTAACAATTGTTTAAAAGAAAACTGATTAAAAGGAGTGTTACTACTTAGGGAGGTAGATTACAGCAATTAATAACACCGAGTCCTCTTTAGCTAGTGATATATGTGCATGTGATATATTCAACACAATGAATTTCTGCCCTATTTTACATTAATGAACCCCTTGCTCCTCTTTGAAGACAACAGCAGATTACCGTATAAAGTTGATCTCAGTTGACCAACAATGCTGAGTCCCTTTAAAAGTCCTTAAAATCCTGATATATGTGCAATGTTTGTGGATTGATGATCCCTTAAAAAAATAGGAAAAGAAAGATTGTGTGCTCCTAGACAGCCATGCAGAGAATCTGTGCTAGCTAAATGTTTCCATCTACATTGCAATCATTGCCTGTCAAAGTTAATTACTCATGGAAAGCTCTGAAACTTAACATCCCCAGAGCAAGAAACACCCAGGCTGTTTTAGTGTGGGCACTGTTGATTCAGTTAAACCCAATTCAGTTGTGCATGCATGTACATCTGAAGACGCACAATGTTTCATACATTGAACCACGACCCTGAGATTAAGAGTCTCATGCTACATTTAATGTTGTCTTGCACATCTGACATTTTTCATACTGACCACAGCACTATCTAGAAAAAGGGAACCCAATATTTTGTTTCTGTAGCGGGATTTGGTTCTAGGAAAGTAGTGTGTGTACCCCACACATTTTGTCACATTGTAAACTGTTTCCTATTATTGAGACACAAGTGGTATTTATTAAGAAAGTCCTGTCGCAGAACTCAGTTGATCTAGACCAGGCATCCCCAAACTTCATCCCTCCAGATGTTTTGGACTACAATTCCCATCATCCCTGACCACTGGTCCTGTTAGCTAGGGATCATGGGAGTTGTAGGCCAAAACATCTGGAGGGCTGCAGTTTGGGGATGCCTGATCTAGACTCAGTTTATAGTAGCAGTTGTAGGCCAAATCTAAATAAGCAAGCCTTGGTTGTGGAAACTTGTAGATAACCAGTTTCACTCAGTGACCCCTGTTTAAGCATGTGACCGTGCTTGACATAATCTGCATTAATTTCTCAGTCTTTGCACAAGGCTGAAGGAGGGAGAAAAATGAGGTAAAGAAATTGGCGATGAACATTGAAAGTAGATACAGTGGTACCTCGGGTTACAAACGCTTCAGGTTACAAACTCCGCTAACGCAGAAATAGTACCTCAGGTTAAGAACTTTGCTTCAGGATGAGAACGGAAATCGTGTTCTGGCGGCGCGACGGCAGCAGGAGGCCCCATTAGCCAAAATGGTGCTTCAGGTAAAGAACAGTTTCAGGTTAAGAATGGACCTCCGGAACGAATTAAGTTCTTAACCTGAGGTACCACTGTACAACACCTAACCAATGATTATACAACACTTAGCTCTGCTGCATTCACAGAAGGCAATTTAGAGTTCAAGGGGCTGTATTTAATGTGTCTGGTTTTTTTATTTTTGTTTTTAGCATTTTGAGGGGAGCATGTACTTGTCTGTGGAGTTCTGAATACATTGAATTGTAGTGTACCTTAAATTTAAAAAAGGAATTTCCTTGGCAGCCTGATTTAGGGCTGACAAGCAAGTTAAAAAATAATGTGTTTATAGATGTAGATATATAATAAGCTATTGGAGAAATCCTTGGGATTCCAGTGGCCATTGAAATTGCAGCACTCTTCAAATGTGCCAGAAGAATTTGCTTAACCAAAGGAAACCCTGTAATCTAGATCTCTAGAAGTCCATTTTTGAAAAGTATGCTGCGCAAAAATGCTGGGAGCTGAAGAAAAACACTTCTTCAAATAAAGCTTTCCGTGACTGACTTCTCAGAGAACTCCTGGTGGTTGCATATCACAGAGTCCGAAGGCAGCAAAGCTGTTGGTTGTTTCTCCCCCCCCCCTTCAAGAGAGCTTGAGAGCTTGTGCTTTTCTGTTGTATGCAGTTTGGGGTGGGGTGTGGGGAAGCAGTGGTGGAATGAAGGAGCTCTTCAGGACGAAAGCTGCTTTTATCTCCTTGAAAAGGAGTTGTGAGATTTAGAACCGTGCTCGCTCCCCATGGCTAAATCATACTGTTCACCACAGTGGTTGAACCGCTAGCTGTTTTATATTGTGTGTTTGTTTCTTTGCTGTAGCCCCTCAAAAAATAATATGCATATATATAAGGCCATGTTGTGATCCAGAAAATAACTTGGTATTCGGCTTGCAGAAGCTGAAACAGCAATCTCGCTGTATTTGTTTTTGCAAAACATTTCGGCTACCTTATTAATCTTCTGAGTGGGAAATCACTGCTTAATAGTCTTGTTCTGTAGCGTTTTTAAATTAGCATGGTGTAGGGATCCAGGATAAGGGATCCAGGTTTGACCTACCTGTGTAGACAGAGCTACATTCCATCTCACGTAATACATGTTGCCACTTGCAGGGAACAATTGATTGGGGTGGGGTGGGGTGGGGAGCAAGGGACGGTTTGTTTTGTGGCTGCCAGTTCTTCTTCCCTGCAAATCTTCCCCTAAGGCTGCCCTGCCACTCTGCTTAGGCTTACTTCCTTTTAAAACCACCTTGGGAAAACTCATTTAAAACACGCTAGGGGGCATTTGCATGAGAGATCGAACCAAGCATCATTTCTTTCCCTGCAGATGTCCTCTGCAACTGTCACTTCATGCCCACATTTGCCTCATGAAGGAAGCACAGAGTTCACGTACCCTGTGTTTTAGGCTGTTTGGGTGTATTGTGGGCGATATGATGAGGACTTTTCTTCTTGTCTTCTTGAAGCTGCCTCCAAGTCTTTCTCCTCACGCCATGTGGAGTGTTATGTTTTTTTATCCAGATGTTGGCAGCTTGTCCGGGTAATCCTGCCTTCCAACCACTGGCACGGTAAACATCGAAGAGCAGGATCTCACTTGTGTCTGTTCATAACTATTGCCCTGAGGGGGGGGGGATGTGAAAGCATCTCAGATTCTAAATAAAAAGCAGTCACAATTTCATAAAATAGGCTAGATATTGAATATAAAAATGTAGCTTTATGTTTTGCATCTGGTAGAGGGATGTTTTATCAGGCATGTACTGGGGTAGGGAAGGAGAGATTGTCATATATCTTAGAATACATTACTATGAAACTGGGAACCAGGTAAGCCTGGTTGCCTTAGAACAGGCATCCCCAAACTTCGGCCCTCCAGATGTTTAGGGCTACAATTCCCATCGTCCCTGACCACTGGTCCTGTTAGCCTAGGGATCATGGGAGCTGTAGGCCAAAACATCCGGAGGGCCGCAGTTTGGGGATGCCTGCTTTAGAAGAAGGCGACTGGGAAGTCGTCATTTCATTTAGCAACAGAATTAAAGGCTCAGACATTTGACCCAAAGTTTCCTCCAATAAAACTCATTTCATACCATCATGGTTTATTTTAAAAGGCCCTGAAATTAAACACAAGATGCTTAAATGCAGCACAATGCTGCTATTATAAAGATGGGTCACTTTATACTTTTGATACACCAAATAGCAACAGTCATATGGGTGTCATTATTAACACCCTTGGCTGCCAATATTAAGTTTGTCTTTTTGAGTTACATAGTTTCTTCTTGTAAAACATGTTTCATGACACAAATCTGTAGTTGGGGAAACTTCAACTCATCATCCTTCAGGGTGGGCTAACCATTTGCCAGGACACATAATATACTTCTGTCATTGGGGAATCAGTTGTGCTGTTTCAACACTTTTTGATTTTTCACGGCATATGTGCAGATTAGGAAGTGTTTCAGCGTAGATTGGCCTTGTCTCTAGAATCATGGCTGTTGGGACCAGTTCAGGTTATTCTGTCTGGATGGTTTTTTCCCCACTGGGAACTGATCTGTGTTCATGTGGAGACTTCCTTGCAATGGCAAGTTCTCATTGAGTAGAAGAAGACGTCTTCAGATGTTTGCACCAACTCATGGACCCCCTTGGGTAAGAGTGGGAGCATGTTTGATGCCAGGGGGTTGACACAGCAGTCTAAGGCTCACCCTTCTCTGGCTCTGCCTGCACATTTCAGACTACAGGTAATGTATTGCATCTACAATTCCTCTACAATTCCTCTACAGTGTAAATACAAAATTCTCGGCATTTGGAAAATAACATGTCAGGGAGAGAGTTGGGCTTCAATATGGTATTCTAGTTTTCTAAGTTAGGGGAAAACAAAATAAAAAAATCCTTCCAGTAGCACCTTAGAGACCAATTAAGTTTGTCATACCTATGACAAACTTAGTTGATCTCTAAGGTGCTACTGGAAGGATTTTTTTTATTTTGTTTTGACTGCGTCAGACCAACACGGCTACCTACCTGTAACTAAGTTAAGGGAGTTCTGTGTGGGAGATCATGCAGTTTCCTCAGTGGCACCCAGGTGGCATAGTTGAAACAGGGTTGTACCATGTAATTATTTCGAATGAGTTTGGAAGGCTCTGAGAGGGAATGTTGCTGCTTTTGCTTGAAGGCATTCTCAGTTTCAGGCTACAATGGAGTGCAGGATGCTTTTTACTTAGTGGGGGGTATATTTATTTGAAGTACTGTATAAGTTTAAATCCTGATTCTTAGGTAACACACATAGAAGAGAGTTCAGGGCAACTCAAGGGGCCAATGACCTATGTCCGCAAATAAGGCCCGGGGGCCGGATGCGGCCCAATTGCCTTCTGAAATATACTCGGAGTCGAGAGTGAATTTCATGCTCTTTATTCAGCTCATATTCATCAAGGAGAAGAAGAGAAGACGAATGGCTCTTTTCCCAAAACCATCTGCTTATATACATTATTTACACAATGGGCCTTGCGTGATTGGCTACTTCAGGGCTACACCTGTGGGCCAATTATATTGTGGATTGACTTCTGCCTGCAGCCTGATTGGCTGCTCCTACAGGCCAATCAGGTAGCAGATTCACTTCTGCCAGCCGCCTGATTGGCTGCTCCAGCAGGCCAATCAGGTTGCGGATTCACTTCCACCTGGAGTTGGATTGGGTAGCTCCCGCTGATTCTGAATCCTATTGTTCTAGGATTCAGCTCAGTACATAACACCCCTCCCCTCTAAGTTCCAGTCCTGCCCGGGAAGTTGCATTCGTAGTCCCCAAGGTCTGCTGGCCGCCTCCGTGTGCGTTGTGGCCTGGGGTGTTCCTTGGTCAGGGGTTCTGGTTCTGGTTCGTGTTCCGAGGCTGCTGGCTGTGCCGGGGCTGTCTGGTCTGGCGCCACTGAACCACTAGGTTGTGACTCTGGTTCCGGTGTCCTTCCAGCCTCGGGGCGCCCCTCTGTGCCTACTGCTTCTGCTTCCCCTGCCCACCCCTCTCGCTCTACAGGCCTCACTGCCCTGCTGTCCCCTTGGGACCCCTCTGTCCCGCTCTCCTCCCGGGTTCCTCCTGGGAATCGTCGCCGTAGCTGGTCGCAGTGGCGGCGCCAACATTGCCCCCCTTCCGTTAGTACCTCGTACGACACGGGACCGGTCACCTTGGTGACTGTGGCGGGTACCCATGCTGGGCCTGCCCCAAAATTCTTTGCATACACTGGGTCCTGGGCCACAAATGTCCGGGGGTTCCTGCCTTTCCCCACCACTACCTCATCCTGAGCTCTGTCGGGGTGAAGTCGGTCCAGTCTAGTTGCAAGGCGCCGGCCCATGAGTAGTTCAGCTGGGCTCCGGCCCGTCGTTGTGCTTGGGGTGCTGTGCTGTGCTAGAAGAAATGCGGCAAGGCGGTATTCCCAGTCCCCTTGTGTTATGCGGCGGAGGCTGTCCTTGGTGGTCCGCACCATGCGCTCCGCTTGGCCATTGGTGGCAGGGTGGAATGGTGCTGAGCGGATGTGGCGGATGGCGTTCTGCGCTGTGAAGGTCTGGAACTCCTCTGACGTGAATGCGGTTCCATTGTCCGAGACGAGGGTGTCAGGGAGCCCGTGGGTTGCAAACAGCTTACGTAGTACCCGGATGGCTGCCGCCGTAGAAGTGGACGGTACCAGTGCGACCTCCAGCCATTTGGTGTAGGAATCCACCACTATGAAGAATGTTTTTCCCTGGAAGGGGCCAGCGAAGTCCACGTGCAAGCGTGACCATGGATGTCGGGCGGACTCCCAGGGCTGGACTGGGGCCCTTGGGGGATCCGGGCGGGATTCTTGGCAGGTCTGGCAGTGTTGGACCCAGGCCTCTATCTCTCTGTCAATCCCCGGCCACCACACATAACTCCTGGCAAGGGCCTTCATCCTCACTACCCCTGGGTGTGTCTCGTGTAGGGCTGTGAGGACCCTTTTGCGGAGGGGCTGGGGAACAACAACCCTGCTTCCCCATAACAGGCACCCCTTGTGGGCTGACAGTTCATGTTTGCGGTTTGTGTAGCCAGCGAATTCTGGCCCGGGGCTGCTGCTGGGCCATCCTCGCCACACCCAGTCCAGGACCCGGGAGATGACCCTATCTTTTGTGGAATGGTGCGCAACTTCTTGTGCCTGAATGGGTCGGTCGGGAAGCAGCTCCAGGGTCATAACCTCTTGCGCAGGCGCTGGGTCGGGGCCTGTTTCTGGTAGTGGTAGCCTGCTGAGTGCGTCTGCGTGGCCCATCGCCTTCCCAGGGCGGTGGATTAGTGCATACTGGTAGCCGGCAAGGAAAATTGACCACCTGAGGACACGTGGAGACAACACTTGGGGGGTCTGCTTCTCGGGGGCAAACAGGCCAAGCAACGGCTTGTGGTCAGTCACTATGGTAAAGGGCCGCCCGTACAAGAAATCATGGAATTTTTTTACGCCCTTCACGATTGCCAGACCCTCCTTGTCAATCTGTGAGTAGTTTCGTTCGGCTGCAGCAAGCGTCTGGGAGAAGTATGCCACCGGCACCTCTCTTCCATCCGGGAGTTGGTGTCCCAGGACAGCGCCGATGCCATAGGGAGAGGCGTCGCATGCCAGCACCACTGGCAGCCTCTCGTCGAAGTGTGCCAAGACCGAGTTTGAGACGAGCAAGTCCTTGACTGCCTGGAATGCGGCCCTTTGTCGCTGGCCCCACACCCAAGGGGCCCTTTTATCTAGGAGTCTGTGTAGGGGCTCCGCTACCGCTGCCTTATGGGGAAGGAAGGCATGGTAAAAGTTCAATAGTCCCAAGAATGACTGAAGTTCGGGCTTGCTCTTGGGAGCTGGGGCCTCACAAATGGCCCGTACCTTGTCACCGGTTGGATGGACCCCTTCTGCGTCCACCTTAAATCCCAGAAAGTCCACCTGCGGCACTCCCAGTAAACACTTTTCCCGCTTCACCTTGAGGCCCGCCGTCTGGAAACGGTGCAGGACGGAGCGGAGGCGGTCCTCAAATTCCTCTGGTGTGGGCCCGGCGATCAGTACATCATCGAAGAAGGGGGTGACGCCAGGAATCCCTTTAAGGAGAGAGTCCATTAGATTCTGGAATATGCCTGGTGCCACGCTAACGCCAAATTGCAGCCGCTTTACTCTGAATGCCCCTCTGTGCGTCACAATCGTCTGAGCCTCTGCTGTGGCTTCGTCCACAGGCAACTGTTGATACGCTTGGGCCAAGTCCAGTTTGCCAAAGATTTTTGACCCAGCCAGGGTGGCGAGGACATGGCTGACCACTGGCACTGGGTATGCATGGGCCGTGAGAGCCTTGTTTATGGTGCATTTGTAGTCTGCACAGATGCGGACCGAACCGTTAGGCTTGACGGGTGTGACAATTGGAGTTTCCCAGGGGGCGTTGGGCACCGGCTCCAGCACTCCTTGCTCCACGAGCCGGTCCAATTCCTCGTCTATGCGGGGTTTCAGGGCGAACGGGACCCGGCGGGCCTTGTGCCTGATGGGTCGTACAGCGGGGTCTAGCTGTAGGGCAATGGGGGGTCCTGTATATCGTCCCAATGCCCCATCGAAAACCCCTGGAAACTCTTTGCATATGGCGTCCACGTCCACTTGTAAGCTAGTGCGGTTCACCCCGGTAACGGCTAGCCCCAGAGGTCCAAACCATGCCAGTCCCAGTAAGCTAACGTAGGGGCCCTTAACTACCAGCAAGTCCAATTGTTGCTTTCGCCCTCGATATTGCACCCTGAAGGTCCCCACCCCCATTGTAGGGACCTTACGTTTCTGGAAGTCCCGGAGGGTGAATGGGGCCGGCCTTAGTTTGGGACCCCCATTAGGGCACAGTTCCCTTAATGTTCGGGCCGAGATTATGGATAGAGTTGAACCCGTGTCCAGCTCCATGCGGCATGGGGCTTCCTCTATCTGTACCTCTATATAAATTTTCTCTGTGCTGGGATGGGGCAACTGGAATACCTGGTAGTCCGTGATCTCCGTCGAGTTGCCTTGGTGCATGGTGCCGTGTGACCTGGGGCTCCTGGGTCGGTCATCTGATGCTTGTCGACGGGTGAGTCGAGCCCGACACACCCGGGCGATGTGTCCCAATTTTCTGCACTGCCTGCACTCTGCGTTGCGGAAACGACAGGTCCTCCTCTCGTGGTTCTCCCCGCAGCTTGCACAGTTCCCTCCTTCTCGTCAAGGCTGCTGTGGTGTGTGTGCTGCTTGAGTGCGCCGCTGTACTCGGTGTACTTCCTCCCTGTCAGATTCGGATTCGTCGGTGAGGTCTTCGTGGTAGACCCTCGGTTGGGATGGCGGGGCCGGTCGTGCCTCTTGCGTTGACCTCTCGGCGGCTTCAGTTGCCAGGGCTTCCTCCAGAGCAATCTGGAACGTGAGGTCTTTTTTGGCGTAGAGGCGTCGTTGCAACATCTCGTCCCTCAGGCCACCGACGAGGCGGTCACGAAGCATGTTCTCCAACTCTGAGAAGTTGCATAACCGGGCGGCTTGGCGGAGGGAGGTCACAAACCCAGTTATGGTTTCCCCTGGGGCTTGCCGCTTTGCGTAGAAGGCATTTCGGCAAGCTACCACCGAGGGCTGTGGTGAAAAGTGCTCCTTCAGCCGTTCCATTATTGTTTTGTAAGAGACGGTAGCGACATCTCTAGGTGCAAGGAGAGCCCGGGCGATTTCAAACGTCTCCTCTCCACAGACGCTGAAGAATGTCGCCCTCTTCATGGCATCGTTGGTGACTTCTTTCGCTTGCAGGAGGAAGTTGAAACGGGCGGCGTACCCTTCCCAGTCTCCTGATGCTGGTTTGAATGGCAAGAAGCTGCTGTCGGTTGCCATTCTGGGTTCCTTGGGTCCTGGAGCTGAAGCCTGGATGCACGGTGCGATGCAGCGGTGCAGCAGGTGGCGGTGCTGCGGTGCAGTGCGTGGTGGCGGTCAGCTCAGCAGGATCCCATCCTCGTCGCCAGTGAAATATACTCGGAGTCGAGAGTGAATTTCATGCTCTTTATTCAGCTCATATTCATCAAGGAGAAGAAGAGAAGACGAATGGCTCTTTTCCCAAAACCATCTGCTTATATACATTATTTACACAATGGGCCTTGCGCGATTGGCTACTTCAGGGCTACACCTGTGGGCCAATTATATTGTGGATTGACTTCTGCCTGCAGCCTGATTGGCTGCTCCTACAGGCCAATCAGGTAGCAGATTCACTTCTGCCAGCCGCCTGATTGGCTGCTCCAGCAGGCCAATCAGGTTGCGGATTCACTTCCACCTGGAGTTGGATTGGGTAGCTCCCGCTGATTCTGAATCCTATTGTTCTAGGATTCAGCTCAGTACATAACACCTTCTAAATCTGGCCCATGGACGGTCTGGGAATCAGCATGTTTTTACATGAGTAGAATGCATCCTTTTATTTAAAATGCATCTCTGGGTTATTTGTGGGGCATAGGAATTCATTCCCCCCCCCCAAATATAGTCCGGCCCCCCACAAGGTCTGAAGGACAGTGGACCAGCCCCCTGCTGAAAAAGTTTGCTGACCCCTGACCTATGTGGCATTTTACAGTTATTGCATTGAGATTGTGGAATTGGCCTTTAAAGGGCGGGGGGACTGTAAGGCACACCATTTGGTTTAGCTGGCTGTACAGGGGCTAAAGTTTGATTTGATTTGATTTGATTCAATAAACCATTTCCATTCTTTTATAAAAAGTTTTGTTATCTTGATTTCTTATTCTTCCAGTAAGTTTTTGCCGTTTTTACATATTCCATAAGTTTTTGTATCCATTCTTCCTTTGCTGGGACTTCTGCTTCTTTCCATTTGGGGGTGAGGAACAATCTTGCTGCTGTAGTCACATACATAAATTTCTATACGCTTTAGGTAGTCCCTAAATAATTCCCAAAAGAAAAGCTTCTGTTTTTTGTTTTTGTTTTTTACAAACGTTATTTTAAACATCCTTTTCAATTCATTATATATAATTTCCCTTACTACAAGACCACCACATATGATAAAAGGAACCTTCTTTCTCTTTGCATTTCCAACACTTGTTTGATTTAGATTTATACATTTTTGCCAATTTACTTGGTGTTAGATACCATCAATATATCATTTTCATACCATTTTCTCTTAGACCATAAAATGCTGTAAATTTTATATCCATATTTCACAATCGTTCCCATGCTTCCATGTCTATATTATGACCAATACCTATTGCCCAGTGTATCATTGCGGATTTTACTTGCTCATCCTTTGTCTCCCATTCCAATAATATTTTATACATTTTAAACAACACTTTTACATTACATTCCAACAGGTTCCTCTCCAGTTGTGATATTTATTCCCCAAACCCTCGTATCCTATCTCTCTTAAATACTTCATTCAAATGATGATATGGTAACCATGTTGTTAATTTTCTTGATAATTCCTTAAATTCGAGATTGTTATTTAAATATCTGACACAACTGCATGTATCCTTGGAAACTTCTTTTTGGAACACCAGTTGGATTTCACACTATGAAGGCGACAAAACAAGTACGTACAATAATAATGTCAATAGTAGAAAGGTCAGCTGCAAATACCAGGCTTTTAGTAGGGAAGCTAGCTCACCAGAATATGAAAAGCTAATGAGGAATACATAAAGGGGATGTGTTCCCTTCTAACAGAAATTCATCTCACCTATTATATCTTTATATGTCATTAGCCTGGCCAACAAATTTGATAATAAAGGAGAAGATTGTTTTTGAAGGCAAAGCGCTTAGGACTCAGCAATGGCAGAGATTATTAGTCCAAAAAAGGCTTTCATTAAACTTGATTCCAGACCGATGAAAGGAAGAATCTGGAAAATGACTGCATAGTTCCTGCTTTGCAGAAGAAAGCCCTAGGGATCAATTAGACACTGACTCACTCACTCCAGTTTTCATGCAGAAGGCCCAGGGCTCATTTTTATGACTATTTTGTATTGGTTTTATGTATCTTACATTTTATGGTATTTGTACATATTGTACACCACCTTGATAGATTATGAATGGGTGGAATATAAATATTTATATAGATAACTAATAAATCCCTGGCATCTGCAGGTAGGGCTGGGAGAGACCCTCGCCCAAAACCCTGGAGTGCGACTGCCAGTCAGAGCAGACAGCCCTGAGATAGACGGACTAATGGTCTGATTCAGTATAAGGCAGCTTCCTATGTACCCAGTGAGCCAGTTCATGCAGTCACTGTTGTTACCTGCAGGTATCCACCAACTCATGATAGTGTGGTTATTGATATGCAGGGACCATTTTATTTTATTACCTTATTACAGATATACAGTGCTTTTTTTCTTAAAAAATTGAACCTGGGTCTCCCCAATCCCCAATCCTTGTCTAACAATCTTACCTGCTATGTTGCTGCTGCTGCTGCTGCTGTATCACGCTTTATCCGAAGATAATAGGGTGGTTCACAACAAAAAACTACAAAATGAGAACACAAAATCCATAATAAAAACAAGCAAACCAAACATCCCCCTCCCACGAACACATAAAAGGCCATAGAATGTTAATCAGCCAAAGGCCTGGTTATAGAGATACATTTTCCTCTGGTGCCCAAAGATATGCAATGAAGGCATTGGGCAAGTCTTCCTGGGGAGAGCATTCCACAAACGGGGAGCCACCGCAGAAAAGGCCCGGTCTGCACCAGTCTGGCTCTCACATTGGTATTATTAATATCAGTAGTCAACACCAGAGCCTTCAAAACAAGTTTATACTTCCCAGTGGAAACAATCTTACTGTTGACAAATTTTTACCCATTAAGTAAGTGTTGTCCACAGTGATTCTGTACCTTGGGTGTTAGAGAAAAGGGATTAGAACAGGCATCCCCAAACTGCGGCCCTCCAGATGTTTTGGCCTACAACTCCCATGATCCCTAGCTAACAGGACCAGTGGTTGGGGAAGATGGGAATTGTAGTCCAAAACATCTGGAGGGCCGAAGTTTGGGGATGTCTGGATTAGAACTACCTACTGATCACATCATTTTCTATTGTTAATCCCCAATGCTTGATCATCAGAGGGTATGCTGTGTTTTGGGCTTTGAAATCTGAACCCATAAGCCAAAATTGGGTATCTTCCACAGCTGATCAGGGTGTAACCCCTGGCATAACAGAAGAACAGTTTTTGAGAAATATCATAGTTTATCATTTCGGCTAATTGGTTTGTGTGTATGTGTGTGTGTGTGTTGAAGGGACAGGGAATTGTGGGCTTTGAACCATATGCTTCTTTGCCTCAGGCGGCAAAATATCTTTTCCTAGGTTGGACAAGAAATAATATTCAGACCAAAGAAAGAGGACTCAGGGCTAAGGTTACAGGTATAGCCAAACGTCAACAGGTAAAATCACAAGGAAACAGACTAAAAGGGAGACTCAGTGGGGCACACAGGTAATACCAGTGGGAATTATGCAATTATGCGAGAGAATGTTGACAGGGTTGTGCTGTTAAAGTGGCTAGAGTGAGAATGGCCTATTGGCATGAATTGCTTAAAGATTTAGGCAGGAAAGGGAACTATTTAACACCTGGTCAACAGCCAACTGGCAGTGACACTAAGTTTCTACTAATGCGCTGCAAATGGGTGCACCCATTGCATCATTCCCTTTATGTAAGCACTTGCACACAGTATGCTGTGCGTTCCTGTTCCTCTAATTATTTTGAAATATACTCGGAGTCGAGAGTGAATTTCATGCTCTTTATTCAGCTCATAGTCATCAAGGAGGAGAAGAGAAGACGAATGGCTCTTTTCCCAAAACCATCTGCTTATATACATTATTTACACAATGGGCCTTGCGTGATTGGCTACTTCAGGGCTACACCTGTGGGCCAATTATATTGTGGATTGACTTCTGCCTGCAGCCTGATTGGCTGCTCCTACAGGCCAATCAGGTAGCAGATTCACTTCTGCCAGCCGCCTGATTGGCTGCTCCAGCAGGCCAATCAGGTTGCGGATTCACTTCCACCTGGAGTTGGATTGGGTAGCTCCCGCTGATTCTGAATCCTATTGTTCTAGGATTCAGCTCAGTACATAACACCCCTCCCCTCTAAGTTCCAGTCCTGCCCGGGAAGTTGCATTCGTAGTTCCCAAGGTCTGCTGGCCGCCTCCGTGTGCGTTGTGGCCTGGGGTGTTCCTTGGTCAGGGGTTCTGGTTCTGGCTCGTGTTCCGAGGCTGCTGGCTGTGCCGGGGCTGTCTGGTCTGGCGCCACTGAACCACTAGGTTGTGACTCTGGTTCCGGTGTCCTTCCAGCCTCGGGGCGCCCCTCTGTGCCTACTGCTTCTGCTTCCCCTGCCCACCCCTCTCGCTCTACAGGCCTCACTGCCCTGCTGTCCCCTTGGGACCCCTCTGTCCCGCTCTCCTCCCGGGTTCCTCCTGGGAATCGTCGCCGTAGCTGGTCGCAGTGGCGGCGCCAACATTGCCCCCCTTCCGTTAGTACCTCGTACGACACGGGACCGGTCACCTTGGTGACTGTGGCGGGTACCCATGCTGGGCCTGCCCCAAAATTCTTTGCATACACTGGGTCCTGGGCCACAAATGTCCGGGGGTTCCTGCCTTTCCCCACCACTACCTCATCCTGAGCTCTGTCGGGGTGAAGTCGGTCCAGTCTAGTTGCAAGGCGCCGGCCCATGAGTAGTTCAGCTGGGCTCCGGCCCGTCGTTGTGCTTGGGGTGCTGTGCTGTGCTAGAAGAAATGCGGCAAGGCGGTATTCCCAGTCCCCTTGTGTTATGCGGCGGAGGCTGTCCTTGGTGGTCCGCACCATGCGCTCCGCTTGGCCATTGGTGGCAGGGTGGAATGGTGCTGAGCGGATGTGGCGGATGGCGTTCTGCGCTGTGAAGGTCTGGAACTCCTCTGACGTGAATGCGGTTCCGTTGTCCGAGACGAGGGTGTCAGGGAGCCCGTGGGTTGCAAACAGCTTACGTAGTACCCGGATGGCTGCCGCCGTAGAAGTGGACGGTACCAGTGCGACCTCCAGCCATTTGGTGTAGGAATCCACCACTATGAAGAATGTTTTTCCCTGGAAGGGGCCAGCGAAGTCCACGTGCAAGCGTGACCATGGATGTCGGGCGGACTCCCAGGGCTGGACTGGGGCCCTTGGGGGATCCGGGCGGGATTCTTGGCAGGTCTGGCAGTGTTGGACCCAGGCCTCTATCTCTCTGTCAATCCCCGGCCACCACACATAACTCCTGGCAAGGGCCTTCATCCTCACTACCCCTGGGTGTGTCTCGTGTAGGGCTGTGAGGACCCTTTTGCGGAGGGGCTGGGGAACAACAACCCTGCTTCCCCATAACAGGCACCCCTTGTGGGCCGACAGTTCATGTTTGCGGTTTGTGTAGCCAGCGAATTCTGGCCCGGGGCTGCTGCTGGGCCATCCTCGCCACACCCAGTCCAGGACCCGGGAGATGACCCTATCTTTTGTGGAATGGTGCGCAACTTCTTGTGCCTGAATGGGTCGGTCGGGAAGCAGCTCCAGGGTCATAACCTCTTGCGCAGGCGCTGGGTCGGGGCCTGTTTCTGGTAGTGGTAGCCTGCTGAGTGCGTCTGCGTGGCCCATCGCCTTCCCAGGGCGGTGGATTAGTGCATACTGGTAGCCGGCAAGGAAAATTGACCACCTGAGGACACGTGGAGACAACACTTGGGGGGTCTGCTTCTCGGGGGCAAACAGGCCAAGCAACGGCTTGTGGTCAGTCACTATGGTAAAGGGCCGCCCGTACAAGAAATCATGGAATTTTTTTACGCCCTTCACGATTGCCAGACCCTCCTTGTCAATCTGTGAGTAGTTTCGTTCGGCTGCAGCAAGCGTCTGGGAGAAGTATGCCACCGGCACCTCTCTTCCATCCGGGAGTTGGTGTCCCAGGACAGCGCCGATGCCATAGGGAGAGGCGTCGCATGCCAGCACCACTGGCAGCCTCTCGTCGAAGTGTGCCAAGACCGAGTTTGAGACGAGCAAGTCCTTGACTGCCTGGAATGCGGCCCTTTGTCGCTGGCCCCACACCCAAGGGGCCCTTTTATCTAGGAGTCTGTGTAGGGGCTCCGCTACCGCTGCCTTATGGGGAAGGAAGGCATGGTAAAAGTTCAATAGTCCCAAGAATGACTGAAGTTCGGGCTTGCTCTTGGGCGCTGGGGCCTCACAAATGGCCCGTACCTTGTCACCGGTTGGATGGACCCCTTCTGCGTCCACCTTAAATCCCAGAAAGTCCACCTGCGGCACTCCCAGTAAACACTTTTCCCGCTTCACCTTGAGGCCCGCCGTCTGGAAACGGTGCAGGACGGAGCGGAGGCGGTCCTCAAATTCCTCTGGTGTGGGCCCGGCGATCAGTACATCATCGAAGAAGGGGGTGACGCCAGGAATCCCTTTAAGGAGAGAGTCCATTAGATTCTGGAATATGCCTGGTGCCACGCTAACGCCAAATTGCAGCCGCTTTACTCTGAATGCCCCTCTGTGCGTCACAATCGTCTGAGCCTCTGCTGTGGCTTCGTCCACAGGCAACTGTTGATACGCTTGGGCCAAGTCCAGTTTGCCAAAGATTTTTGACCCAGCCAGGGTGGCGAGGACATGGCTGACCACTGGCACTGGGTATGCATGGGCCGTGAGAGCCTTGTTTATGGTGCATTTGTAGTCTGCACAGATGCGGACCGAACCGTTAGGCTTGACGGGTGTGACAATTGGAGTTTCCCAGGGGGCGTTGGGCACCGGCTCCAGCACTCCTTGCTCCACGAGCCGGTCCAATTCCTCGTCTATGCGGGGTTTCAGGGCGAACGGGACCCGGCGGGCCTTGTGCCTGATGGGTCGTACAGCGGGGTCTAGCTGTAGGGCAATGGGGGGTCCTGTATATCGTCCCAATGCCCCATCGAAAACCCCTGGAAACTCTTTGCATATGGCGTCCACGTCCACTTGTAAGCTAGTGCGGTTCACCCCGGTAACGGCTAGCCCCAGAGGTCCAAACCATGCCAGTCCCAGTAAGCTAACGTAGGGGCCCTTAACTACCAGCAAGTCCAATTGTTGCTTTCGCCCTCGATATTGCACCCTGAAGGTCCCCACCCCCATTGTAGGGACCTTACGTTTCTGGAAGTCCCGGAGGGTGAATGGGGCCGGCCTTAGTTTGGGACCCCCATTAGGGCACAGTTCCCTTAATGTTCGGGCCGAGATTATGGATAGAGTTGAACCCGTGTCCAGCTCCATGCGGCATGGGGCTCCCTCTATCTGTACCTCTATATAAATTTTCTCTGTGCTGGGATGGGGCAACTGGAATACCTGGTAGTCCGTGATCTCCGTCGAGTTGCCTTGGTGCATGGTCCCGTGTGACCTGGGGCTCCTGGGTCGGTCATCTGATGCTTGTCGACGGGTGAGTCGAGCCCGACACACCCGGGCGATGTGTCCCAATTTTCTGCACTGCCTGCACTCTGCGTTGCGGAAACGACAGGTCCTCCTCTCGTGGTTCTCCCCGCAGCTTGCACAGTTCCCTCCTTCTCGTCGAGGCTGCTGTGGTGTGTGTGCTGCTTGAGTGCGCCGCTGTACTCGGTGTACTTCCTCCCTGTCAGATTCGGATTCGTCGGTGAGGTCTTCGTGGTAGACCCTCGGTTGGGATGGCGGGGCCGGTCGTGCCTCTTGCGTTGACCTCTCGGCGGCTTCGGTTGCCAGGGCTTCCTCCAGAGCAATCTGGAACGTGAGGTCTTTTTTGGCGTAGAGGCGTCGTTGCAACATCTCGTCCCTCAGGCCACCGACGAGGCGGTCACGAAGCATGTTCTCCAACTCTGAGAAGTTGCATAACCGGGCGGCTTGGCGGAGGGAGGTCACAAACCCAGTTATGGTTTCCCCCGGGGCTTGCCGCTTTGCGTAGAAGGCATTTCGGCAAGCTACCACCGAGGGCTGTGGTGAAAAGTGCTCCTTCAGCCGTTCCATTATTGTTTTGTAAGAGACTGTAGCGACATCTCTAGGTGCAAGGAGAGCCCGGGCGATTTCAAACGTCTCCTCTCCACAGACGCTGAAGAATGTCGCCCTCTTCATGGCATCGTTGGTGACTTCTTTCGCTTGCAGGAGGAAGTTGAAACGGGCGGCGTACCCTTCCCAGTCTCCTGATGCTGGTTTGAATGGCGAGAAGCTGCTGTCGGTTGCCATTCTGGGTTCCTTGGGTCCTGGAGCTGAAGCCTGGATGCACGGTGCGATGCAGCGGTGCAGCAGGTGGCGGTGCTGCGGTGCAGTGCGTGGTGGCGGTCAGCTCAGCAGGATCCCACCTTCGTCGCCAGTGAAATATACTCGGAGTCGAGAGTGAATTTCATGCTCTTTATTCAGCTCATAGTCATCAAGGAGGAGAAGAGAAGACGAATGGCTCTTTTCCCAAAACCATCTGCTTATATACATTATTTACACAATGGGCCTTGCGTGATTGGCTACTTCAGGGCTACACCTGTGGGCCAATTATATTGTGGATTGACTTCTGCCTGCAGCCTGATTGGCTGCTCCTACAGGCCAATCAGGTAGCAGATTCACTTCTGCCAGCCGCCTGATTGGCTGCTCCAGCAGGCCAATCAGGTTGCGGATTCACTTCCACCTGGAGTTGGATTGGGTAGCTCCCGCTGATTCTGAATCCTATTGTTCTAGGATTCAGCTCAGTACATAACATATTTGTTCAAGTCCTTCTTTCAACCGAAAACTCTCACACAAAGGTGATTTACACACAACAATGCAGATCAATGTGGGTTTTGAAATATGTACTGTTTTACACCAAGGAGGGTATGAAATGAGTTCCATCTGCATGGACATGACACTGGAGGTTCTCACCTCACCTGTGTGCAGTGGAAGATGCGCTTTATCTGCTGAGTAGAATGTGATTAGCACTCGCTGTATTTTTTAGAAAATAGGTGGTACTTGCGTTATTTTCATGAAAGCCCATCCTCAGTTTGCCCGATGCCATTTGTTTACATTCTGGTGTTTAAATCTGGAAACCTGTTGGACACCTGCCAGTGAATTGCCGCAGCCGCTCATGTATAGTTACATAATTAGTTTGCAGTGCTTTTTCAAATATGTGTTCCCTGTGGTGGTTCCAATATCTCTGGAGTCAAAGTTCATTTGAATTACATTGTTTGAGTAATGGTATCCTATCACAGGCAGATAACAGATCAGGCACCCTTGTTTCTTTAATAACCCTTGCTCCCACCCCCACTTTTTGCATCTCCTCACAAAACAGAGCTTACCAATACTGCCTGCAGACTTTCAGAAGAGCAGCTTTAAGGGGGAGGTTGTGCACCATCTCAGTTCTATGAAATCTGATGCTCAAAATAGCAAAAAAAGGGGGGGGGGTTAGGCTCTGCACTACAATCTATGGTGTCTTACTAAAATGTTCCACTTTCTCATGTGTCTGCTGTTTTGTGTTTTGATTGCATTATTTTTTAAATTTAATTTTAGCAAGTTGCCTTAAATGCCAACTTTGGCAGAAAGGTGATACATAGCTTTTAAAAGACTACAGCGGTGCGTGACTCATCACAACATCTCAGGATGGGGGGACCGTGAATGTTTCTCAGCTAGAATACTGAACGATTTGAAACGATGTTGTCAAATAGAAGGCAGTGATAGATAATGATAAAGAGCCTTCATAGGAACATAGAACCTTCGTAGGAACCTTATACTGAATCAGCCCATTGCTCCATCTGGCTCAGTATTATCTACACTGATTGGCCGCAGCTCTCCAGGACTTCAGACAAAGTCCAGGGCCCATCCTTACCTGGAGATTCCAGAGATGGAATGTGGAACCTTTTGCATGCTCTTCCACTGAGCTACAACCCTTCCCTGTACAATATGCTGAGTGTAGCTGAAGGAAATAAGGCAGCTTTTAGGTACAGAAAGAACCATTAAAAAATTGGGGAAACGACAAAGGCAAATAAAATGAGGGCACGTCCAAAGGAAAATGTGCTGAAGAGACATGTTTAGGAGGGGGAAATGAGAAAGAAGGAGAAAACATTATTTCATATGGAATTCAAAGAGGCAGGAGAATGTGTACATATTGTTCAT
The DNA here is from genome assembly GCF_963506605.1 of Zootoca vivipara. NCBI lineage: Eukaryota > Metazoa > Chordata > Lepidosauria > Squamata > Lacertidae > Zootoca > Zootoca vivipara. Next base: position 36,058,350 of record NC_083277.1, on the reverse strand, counting down.
GCCCAACACCAGATGTCCTAAACTGTGGTGTAAGTTTTCCAGTAAAGGTAATATTGCATCACATAAGAAATGTAAAAAGATTTGGAGAGGTTGCAAATTATTTCTCTGACACAGAGTTTCACAGAAGGGGTTGTCTCATATACACATGATTACTGTATTGTATTTTATTTCTTTATTTATAAGATTTCTATCCTGGCCCTCATCACACAGGATCTCAGGCAAGTCACAGCAGATAAAAACAGATAAATACCACACAACCCCCCCCACCCCCAGACACCATAAAAGTATTACAAAAGTATTATAATTTCTTAGTCTGAACACTCCATCATGCAAAGGCCTGTTTTAAGAAAAAAAAGTTTTCAGTCGGGACTAAAAAGCATACACTTTAGGAGCAGATCAAAGTTTGTACCTTTAGATAGCAGATTTAAGGTACATCAACTAAATTTAGCAGTTTTAGGAGAAGTCTCAGATCTAGACCCCAGACTTCATAAATACATTTAAATATGTTTTTCATAATCCATATGGTGTCCTTCACTCAGAAGCAATGTGAATGAAGGGTGGAAACCGCACTGAGGAGGTACCAAAGAGTTCTGAGGAAATGTTACCAGACCAAACGTGAGTGAGTATCTCCTGTATCAAATTTGAGAGAATGGACAGAATAGTACTGGAAATGGGACTTAGAAAATTGGTGGGTGCCCATGATAGATAGGTAGTTCCTTATAACCCATATCCATTAAAACACCAATGTTGAAATGTATGCAAGAATTGTTTCCACCTGCCTGAAACTCTTGCACAAATATGATTGCACACATTTGGCAATATCAGTAGAGGACAGTGTCCAGCATTATTATGAAATAACACGTGCCCGTGCTAGATATATTGTTCCTGCTGGAACTGTGGGGAATATCTGAGCACCAACTGCATGGTAAATAAAATGCAGTGGCTATATTCTCTGTACATCTTCCAGGTCACCAGCAACTTGTTTTCAGAGGTGGTCCTGAATACTGGACTTTATAAACAGCATAAACATCACGGACCATGTATGACTCCAACGGATAATAACAAAATTATGTAAGTAGGGCAACAACACAAGATGTAGTGCTGGATGACAGCTATGGCGTGCCAAGAGATTATCTGTACCCAGAAATGCCTAAGTCTTACAAATGGAACGGTGCAGCCAAAAAAACTGGGGAAAGGACAAAAGCAGACATCATAATTGGAACAACGTATGCTACTCTTCAACAGACATTAGGTGATTTGGCTTGAGACTTCTGCTACTTCATGTTTCAAATGCAAAATTCTTTGAAGATTTGAGAGCTGTAGAGGGCCAATACTTAAAGCTCTGCTTCTATGAGATGTCTCTTGGCACAAGAACTGAAGGGGCAACAAATCTAGGAAGATGCCTGTGCCATATCATTGGTCCATCTAGCTCAGCATTGTTTACACTGATTGGCAGCAGCGATCAAGGGTTTCAGGCAAGTCCTACTGCGGCTGGGGATTGAACCCTGTGTGCAAAGCACACAGAATGGTTTTCCAATTAAAGTAGATACTAGCACAAAGCCATGCAATTGAACAACAGTTTGATGCTGCCAAACTGGGAGCGGAGTGATATTGGGTTACTACTCCCCTGCCACCAAAGGTAACAGCAAAGATGAGCTGGAAATGTTGCTCTGCAAACCAAGATGTAGGATCACCTAGCTTCTTCAGTCTTCAACTTTCAGATGAGAAAATAGCACAAGAGGCTGAACTATACATTGGACTGATTATGAAAGCACAGGCAAATGAAGAACAATTAGAGATAATGGAATAAATCCTTCATGCAGTTGATGGCTGCAGTAGAATTGACATGTGTTCCAGGGGAATTGTGGTAAAACTTCTTTTTCCGACTTTGTTTCCCTTGAAAGGAAAGGCACCTTCTGTCTGTGAAAGGCTTATCATCCGGTGGAGGAATCTCTCTAGTGGAGCTGGAGAAGCCCTCTATGTCCCCTTCCCAAATCTGCTCAGGGAGTCTACATGGTAAAGCAGGGAGGCCCGCAGATCCACATGCATGGAGGGCAGCAGAGCTAAGCTGACATGACAGAACTAGCCAGTGGGTCCCCACCCTCCTTCTGCTATTCCAATTGGGCAAGAATGCTGAAATTAGACTAATGCAGGAATGACAAGATTCCTATATCCGAGTATTCAACATAGAGAGAAGAAGGAATGAAAGTGGTGCAGAGAGAGTGTTTCATGGCTGACTAACGTGCATGCGCTTAGAAACAACAGCACAGATGTGAATGGCAAATGTTTTGATTTCTACGGCATGGCAGTATATGCTGTGCGCAGGCACTGGGCAATTTTTAGAACATTTCTGACTTGACCACCAAATATTGTGTTCACAAAATGTCATAAGTGAGCTTCCTTCTGTCTGTGGCCTATTCCAGATGGAGTTGTTTGACTCATTTCAAAATGTGCCAAATTGATTGCTACTGCCGCCGCCACCTTTTCCTGTGCTGATTTAGGGGCAAGGGAATTTAGAGGCATTTTCTCCTCCTGCACATTCCCCAACAGCGCTCTCTCTCCCTTCTGCTCCCCCTGCCAACAACCCTGTGGATAAGAGCCTACATTCTTTCCAGAGTTTGATCTGTTGAGTTATGGTAAGGTTCAATTTAAATTTGAGACTTTCTCTGTCGTGTGTGTGTGTGTGTGTGTGTGTGTGTGTGTGAGAGAGAGAGAGAGAGAGAGAGAGAGAGAGTGTTCTGTTCTGTTTTCTACAGTTTTGTTTGAAATTCAGTGTTGAATATACAGTAGGATCACCAGGTAAGAACACATAATGATTTTAGAAATCCAAGTATTCCCTTTATAAATAGACATAAAGGGAAATAGACATCTTTTAATTTTTTGTTTGTGTATAAGATAGAAAAGATCCTTTCAGTTCCTCCTTGATCAGCTTCTGTTTGCTTTAAATATTCCTTTCAGACAGATGAACATTCATTTCCTGCATTTGGCTGGGTAAAATGACTAAATATCCCACGCTGTTAAGCTCTAACCTATTGTGAGTGGTGCACAATTCAAAAGCCAAAGAGTAAATCTAAGACACAGGTGCTTAAAAACTGGCAGTGTCTCCTTTCTGGGATAATTGTGAAAATACAGACTAAATGTTGACAAAGTAAGCACTCGTTGTAAGTAGTGTAAACACCACAGGTGGGATAAGCTGGCAATTATAAATAAATGGCAAGGTGGTGTACATCCTTCGCCCCCATTTTACCCTCAAAACAATCCTGTGAGGTAGGATAGGCTGACAGAAAGTGACTGGCCCAAGGTCACCCAGTAAACTTCACAACTGAAGGGGGATTGAACTCAGATTTCCCAGGCCTTGGGTCTAGCTAGCCACAATACCACTCTGACAATGTACATACTTGGCTGCAAGTTCCATTTAGTTCAGTGGAACTTACTTCTGAGTAGCAATGCACAGAGTTGTCCTAAAAGTTAACACTTTTGGGAAAACTCAATTGCAAACACTGATTCTGCATTTTCAAGATTTATGAAAGAAGGTTTTGATAGCTTGGTTACTTAGGAAAATCATTAGACCGACAAGAAAGCGGTATGGATGTAATGCACATTTCACCCTCGGGGGAGGGGAGGCTGAATCTGAGAGGATCTGGGAGATCCCCTTGAGATTCACTGTTGTTGGGCACCTCTGTACACATGGACATCTTGCATCTTACCGTACTTGCACGCTGTTTTTTCTTTGGCTCACTTCTATTGTTGGGGTTTTTTGTTTAGTTTTTTTGAAGTGGAAACTGTTCTTATTTGTCAGTGTCAAAATTTGCTTTTATAAATTGTTTTCTTGGCTGAAGATTGCTCTTGCCCATGAGAGCTATTATAAAAAAGGGTGTGGACTTTGATTGCCAGCTGGGCACTCAAAGGACTAGACACACATCCTGACATCCTGGGAACTGTTATTTTTGTTAAAGTTAAGAATCCTCAGTTGGAGTTCCCTGACAGCATCGCAGTACTACTGTCCCCAGGTGTAATGTGTGTGTGTGTGTTATTTTACCTTTTTTACCTTTACCTTATTCACCACAATAGATGAAGAACATCGTTTATAAACGTGTTTCCTTCAACCACTTTCACTGGAGTTTTACTGACGATAATGACTATTCTGGATTCAGTAGCTTGAGAATTGCAGCTCCTTCATTCTCTGTGAAATACAAAGGCTATACTTTTCAACGGCATCCTGGAATGAGCTCTCTATCCATCAGTTACTTTGCCGTATGTACCCCCTAGCTGCTGAAAGCACTATATATGGTTTGGATAAGAGCTCTTAGGAGTTCAAATTATAAATGTTAAGCACCTAAGTGCACTTTTTGCCTCATGAGAAGTTATCTGCACTTACCAATTTCACATCATACAGACTGTATTGTAAGGGAACCATGCGTGTCCATTTTACAGTAAAATAAAAGGTAAAGGTAAAGGACCCCTGCATGGTTAAGTCCAGCTAAAGGCGACTATGGGGTTGCGGCGCTCATCTCGCTTTCAGCCCAAGGAAGCCGGTGTTTGTCAACAAACAGCTTTCCGGGTCATGTGGCCAGCATGACTAAACTGCTTCTGGCACAACGGGACACCGTGACGCGTGCCAGAGTGCACGGAAACGCCGTTTACCTTCCCGCCACTGTGGTACCTATTTATCTACTTGCACCGGTGTGCTTTCGAACTGCTAGGTTGGCAAGAGCTGGGACAAAGCAACAGGAGCTCACTATGTCACAAGGATTCGAACTGCCGACCTTCCGATTGGCAAGCCCAAGAGGCTCAGTGGTTTAGACCACAGCACCACCCGTGTCCCCCTGTACAATAGTATCTTTACAGGGCATGGCAATCCCAGTGCAGCAAGAATTTCATACTACATATAAAGCAGGTGAGTGTAGAAGCACCACCCAGTAGGACCATATTTTGAACAAAAATGTACCAGCAGATTAATGCTGTTTTTGTTATTGTGGTTTTCGCAAACCAGGTTGCCCTGCTGCAAGATTCTCCTGCTTTCCTTCATTGGTGAGCAGGGGATTGGGTTAGATCAGGGTTTCCCAAACTTGGCTCTCCGACTGTTGTTGGACTACAATTCCTATCAGTCCTGACCGCTGGTCCTGCTATCTAGGGATGATGGGAGTTGTAGTTCAACAGCAGCTAGAGACCCAAGTGTGGGAAACCCTGGGCTAGATGACCCTTGAGCCCCTTCCAATACTCCCAATCTATGATTCTGTTCATCGTTCCCTGGGACTGCCTCTGTATCAACAGCACCCTGCCTGCTTAGCCTGAAGGAGTAGAGCAGGCGATGGCTGGTTCCTAACTTAGAGATGCAAGGGGCTCCATGTCATTCTGCGGACTCACAGAGCTACAGCTTCCTTAGAACTAGAAGCTTCCCACAAGAGCTTTGAATAGCAGCTCTGACGCCGCACTGAGCAAATGGCTCGGGGCCAGAGCATTACAATGAAATCGAACCTGAAGGCTCAGCTCAAGTCCTGTTTAACAGCAGCATCCTCAGTTCTGACCCAGGGACCAGGGCGGGTCAAACAGGCACACCAGTCTCACCAGTACATGCCAGCCCAGCTTTTGTTTGTTGTGAGCACCACTCAGATTTCCATTACGAACAGGCTGAGCAATTGAATAGCGCTGCCATTCTTTGTGTGTGTGTGTCGTTAAAATGTTATCTAGCGATCTGATTTGGGTGGTGACCCCAATCAAAGCCGCTCAGACAATAAGGAGTGGGAAGGGTGCTTCCTTAATTCACAAGGTCAGCTCTATAAAGTTGCTCTTGGGGAGGAGCCAGTGACACAGCACATGCTTTGCATCTCCAGTCAAAACAGTTCCATTAACAAGTGATGGGAAAGATGTCAGCCTGGAGCCATGGGTACTCAAAGAGGCCAACCCTTGCCACATGGATAAGGAGACTGACCTTGTAGATGGTAGAATCCTAGGTCCTTCTTGCCTTTAAAAGAAGGGTGGGGAACCTGTGACCCTTCAGATACTGTTGGAGTCCAAATCCCATTAGGCCTGGTCAGCCTTACCAGCGTTCAGGGATGATGGGACTTGTAGTCCAACCACCTGTAGTCCAACAATATTCCCGCATTGCAGGGGGTTGGACCAGATGGTCATCAGGGTGCCTTCCAACTCCACAATTCTATGATAAAAAAAACTGTGGCATTTTGTTTGAAAGTGTTTGGTACCTGGTCCCAAATGGTGTTTACATATCAGCTATCAAATGCCAAAAGTTTTTAGCATTTGATAATAGACATGCTATAGTGTTTTGTACTGAATATCAGGAAGTAGTTCTAAAAAAATTAAAATGTTAATGCAGTTGACATACACAGTTGATTTGAATTTTATTATTATTTATTAAATTTGTATACTGCCTTTTATCTGTAGATCTCGGGGAAGTTCACAACATAAAATTACATACAGTAGTTATTTTTTCAATAATAATGGCTGACAATTTGTGGCATCTTATCTTTGTCATCTGACAAAACCTAAATGATCAATATCCAATGTTAGTCATACTCAGAGAAGACCCACATAAACCAAAAAATTCAGTTGGATCATCTAATAATTTTAAAGTACTTAAACTTTTGAGATCAATTTTTTGTATATTTTGCACTTCACCATGGATTTCACAGGTGGACTCAGGCACACCGCTGTCTTAGACCAAATTACCTCACAGGGTGGCTATGAGCAGAAACAGGACGAGGGTGATAGAGGCTTGTTCACTGCAAATCTGCCACAGGAATGATAGATTAGGATTTTTGTTCATCAAGGTGATCGCTGGCAGAAGGTTGTTGGGTTGCGTACATGCCCCTTTATGGATCTTTGGCCGAGAGTTGTTTTCTGTCAAATTGTGTTATGAGCTTGACCAAGTACATTAATCATAGCTTAGAGGACATCTTCACTGAGCACATCTGATTATCGGTGAAAAGAGACCCTCTGTGTCAGAGCGCGGCAGACTACTGGCCCCAACCTGGTGGAACGCTCTTTCCCAGGAGACCAGAGCCCTGCGGGATTTGTCATCTTTCCGCAGGGCCTGCAAGACAGAGCTGTTCCGCCTGGTCTTTGGGTTAGACTCAGCCTGCCCCCTGTGTTTTTCTCCCTCATGGCTTGGATTTATGGCCTACTTGAAATGAGGCTGCACTTTAAATTTTAATACTGTATTTTAATCTGTATTTTAATTAATTGTTTTTATGTTTTACTGTGGTTCTGTTGGTGTCAGCCGCCCTGAGCCCGGTTTTTGACTGGGGAGGGCGGGGTATAAATAAAAATTTATTATTATTATTATTAAATTAGAAGGTGTGCACACCCAGGAAACTGCTTCACTGCTGTGGCCTCTTCATCCATCTACTTCATTGCTGGGACTTGATAACCTCCCCCCCCCCCCCATAATCATTTATTATTGTTTTTTCTATACATACATCGGCAAGAATCGAAAAGAAACATTTCAATACAAAAAGAATTGAATAAAAAGTATACAAATTCCAAAGTGTGTCTTGTCATTTTTTAAATAAGCTAAGAATTGTTACAATTTATCAACTTCGTTTTATAACTTATTTATTTCAGTTCCCTTTCCCATTCAGTAATTATTTTTGTTCTGCTCCTCTTGTGGTCGACTTCCACCTCTCTCTCTTTCAGACTTGTTCTTCCATTTATTCAGTTTTGCGCTCTCTAGAGTTATACCCGTCACAAATTATCTTACAAATTAAACATAGATTTTTGACTTAGGTTACTTTAAGCTGTTGCATTTTATAATGTTGACCTACTGGCGTTTCATATCTTACCATGCTCCTTCAAGTACTCTATAAATTTATTCCATTCCTTTTGGAACTTTTGCTCCTTTTGGTCCCTTATTCTTCCCGTTAGCCTAGCCAACTGCAGATATTCTAGCATTTTCTCTCTCCAGTCCTCTATAGTCGGTATTTCAGTCGTTCTCCACCTCTGGGCCAAGATAACTCTCGCGGCGGTGGTGGCATACATGAAGAGTTTATGGTCCTCTTTTTTTATGTTCCTGCTCAATATCCCTAGTAACATTTCCTCAGGTTTTTTTTGGGAAGGTATATCTTAATAATCTTTTCAATTCGTTATATATTTGCTCCCAATAAACTTTAATCTTTTCACAAAGCCACCACTGATGGTAATAGTCTCCCTCTTTAACATTACACTTCCAACATTTTCTGTTATTGGGGGGGGGGACTTGATAACCTTGGCAGCCTAGCTGGCTGCATGTTGTTGTTGTTTTGTCGTTTAGTCGTGTCCGACTCTTCATGACCCCATGGACCATAGCACGCCAGGCACTCCTGGCTGCATAGTTCCCAAAAAATGCAGTAGAGAAACAGCCCTGCTGAGTTATGAGCACAATGGTGACAGAATGGAAACTTAATTTTATCTTATATATACTAAAAGGATGGCCTCTCTTTCACTTCCAGTGGAGGCACCCGAGCAGGCGACAAAATCCAGCACCATCTGGGTGGTTTCCAAGGGCAGCCCCATGGAGATCAGGTTGCAGTAGTCAAACTGTGATGGGACTAGTGCATGTTATTGGCTTGCTTATAGATGTGAAACAGCATGTTGCTCTCACAGTTACATGCATGCTTAGGCTATATTTTCACATGTACAAATGGAGGGAGAAAGAGACCCACTCACATGTGCAATAGTGTCTGCATCTGTTGGCTCTTTCTGCTACAACAGAACTTCTATTGCGGCTTACCTCCTAAAAGAGATTCTTTTGCATAGGATGTAGAGATTCCTGATTCTAAATTGCAATCAGGATTCAAGTCTGTGGCCTTATCTATTTGTGTAACTTTTTAGCCCTGTTTCATTCTGCCTTTTCAGTTAACTCTTTCAGGTTTGGGAAGTTCACCTAAGAAGTGGGATAGAAATACATTAAATGGAAATGGAAACCTGTTTTTATCACTTCCGTTCCCACCCTCAATTCCTCTGGCACTTCTGCTGCTACTTTGGCATGCAGAAGGAACACTGTACTATACCAATTTCCGAATGCAGTTCAAATCATGAATGCTTTCCCTCCAGAGAACCTATTCAACATGTAGATAAAGAGTTCAGTATCCTGGAAAAATGAATCCTTCCATTTACTTCAGAGTGACTTTTCTTCGTTCAGCAGTTGTGAGCTCTATTTGGCTTTGCTCCTGTTAGGAGAACAGTTACCTGCTTTTGTAGCAACAAGTGAGGTCTGCCACAAAATGTTGCAGTACAGAGTGCTCCTGTTCTCTGTTCCAGTCAATTAGACATTCCAAGATACTCCATTCCTTTTCCCCCTCTCCCCCCCCCCCATGACTAGTCAGCTTCTGTGATGGCTGAGCATGCTCAGTCCTCTGTTTTGGGGTTATAAACATTCCCCCCCCTTCTGCAAATCTCAGGGTTTCCCTGAAGAACAATATGAGCTTCATGTCATGATTAACTGAAGGGGAAATGAAAGTGTGAAATAAACTGTAAATGCAGAAACAACAGAGGTTGTTTCTAAGGAACAACCTAATGCAATGGGGATATAAAGAGAGCAGCAATTTACGCAAGAATAATTAGTTGTCAAATAAGAATAACTGATGAAATAGCTACCCATAAAGACTGTATTGGGAGAAAAGCAATGACAAACCTAGACAGCATCTTAAAAAGCAGAGACATCACCTTGCCAACAAAGGTCCGTATAGTTAAAGCTATGGTTTTCCCAGTAGTGATGTATGGAAGTGAGAGCTGGACCATAAAGAAGGCTGATTGCCGAAGAATTGATGCTTTTGAATTATGGTGCTGGAGGAGACTCTTGAGAGTGCCATGGACTGCAAGAAGATCAAACCTATCCATTCTGAAGGAAATCAGCCCTGAGTGCTCACTGGAAGGACAGATCGTGAAGCTGAGGCTCCAATACTTTGGCCACCTCATGAGAAGAGAAGACTCCCTGGAAAAGACCCTGATGTTGGGAAAGATTGAGGGCACAAGGAGAAGGGGACGACAGAGGACGAGATGGTTGGACAGTGTTCTCGAAGCTACGAACATGAGTTTGACCAAACTGCGGGAGGCAGTGCAAGACAGGAGTGCCTGGCGTGCTGTGGTCCATGGGGTCACAAAGAGTCGGACACGACTAAACAACAAAGACTGTATTTTGCTAAGCCCTATATTGCATCCTAAAACTTCAGCCAAACCAAACTAGTTAAATGCTTAGTAAATTCCGTGTTTACACAGCAGTTTAATCTAAAGCCACATCCCCTAAAATTGGGTTCCTGTGGAGGGGAAAGTCGAGAAGGATGGTTCCAGCATTCATAGGCAAATCCACACCGTGATCAACTCCCGCCTGGAAACCCATGTCCCCACTGTGGAAGGACGTGTGGATCCAGAACTGGCCTCCACAGTCACTTACGGACTCATTGTTAAAACTGTGTTTATGGAAGACAGTCTCACTCAGCTACAAGTGATTGCCAAAGAAGAAGAAGATATAGGATCTTAAGTGAAAATTAAATCAGGTAAAAATAGAAGGGGGGGGGTGTTTAAAATTGGAATAGTGGAGTCTGTTGCTTTCATGCGCCTGAGGGGGTGGGAGAAAGTGTATTGGTTGTTTATCAATCTATTCCCCGAATTCCATTTTTCGTGCTCCTTATCACCAATTTTATTTGTTTTGCTAGAGTTTTGTTCCCCGCTCCTTTTGTGTGTGTTGTGGCTTTTGTCTTTGGGGCAGGACTTCCACTTTTTTTATTATTTTAAGGGAGGCTTGTTGCCTTTTACAACTTCCTCAATGCTGCTATTTAACCACTCTGGCACCCTCTTGAAATTGTTTGCACCTTTTCTAATCTAGGATGCACACTTATCTGTGCCTCTAATCAAGGGGTTTCAGATAACAGCCAGGCTTCCTGAAAGGATTTGGGACTTCTCCAACTTCCTTTAAACTAATTCCTTTTGAGAAATTCACTTTTTTGAAATTAAATGTGGCTGGACTTTCTAGGCAATCTTCCACTCAAATGTGTGTTGAATATGATAGCGTTGTGTTCACTGTTTTGGGTGGTCCAGCAGACTTTAAATATTGATGCAGATCCTGGGTTTTTGCTTACAATCAGTTCAAGTGACAACTCTCCTAATGTTGGCCAACTAAAGTAGCAGGACCACTGCAAGGCAGGTATGGGAGTACTGATGTGCTGGAACCACAGCCAATAAAAAGATAAAGGACCCCTGGACGGTTACCGTAACTCCAGTCAAAGGTGACTATGGGGTGCAGCACTCATCTTGCTTTCAGGCCGAGGAAGCCGGCGTTTGTCCACAGACAGCTTTCCAGGTCATGTGGCCAGCATGACTAAACCACTTCTGGCACAATGGAACACCATGACGGAAACCAGAGCGCATGGAAACGCCGTTTACCTTCCCACCACAGCGGTACCTATTTATCTACTTGCACTGGCGTACTTTTGAACTGCTAGGTTGGCAGAAGCTGGGACAGAGCAATGGGAGCTCACTCCATTGCGGGGATTCGAACCACTGACTTTCTGATTGGGAGGCCAAGAGGCTCAGTGGTTTAGACTACAGTGCCATCCTCATTCCATGCCACAGAATCTGAACTCTAGGGCCAGCCCTACCATGAGCCAGCATGAGGCAGCTGCCTCAGACAGCAAATTCTGAGGCATGGAAAGTAGCTAGAAGGGTGTATGCTTTGTGGTCTGTCTGCCCTACTGCCCCATAGCTAGCTTGCTTCCCTAACATGACCGGTGTACCAATGAGGCGCCTCTGGCAACATGCTCCACAAGGGGAAGGTGACCCTGTTTTGGCCTCGGTTGCAGTGGATTCTGACACAGCTTTGGGTAAGTTGAAGACGTAGCTGAAAGCCAAAGCTGGAGTGAAGCAGCATTGCCTCACAGTATGAACCCTTTTCACAAAGACTCTCAGCAAAAGGCGAATTTTCCTGCAGTGTGGCTGCATTGCTGCTGTTTTTGTGCTATAGGAATCCTGTCTCCTGAATAGAACAGTACCAGCCTAATATGGCAATGCTAATAAATAAGACATGCCATCAGCAAAAGTGGCCTGTGGAACATCTCCTGACCAATTCGTTCCTTTAACCATCCCTGGAATCATTTGTCCCAGAAAAGCTATTTTTGCACTACTGTATTAAATATTTAATGTCGTTTCTTGAAAGTGGTGGAAAAATAATTCCCAATAAATAATTTAGTTCTAGCCATCTTTTCAGATCCAGTCCATAGGTTCGTATGTTCTTATTTTTCAAATAGGGGTTGTTGTTGTTTTGTGCTGAAATAATAATTTTTTTTGGCCAGGGGGAGGTCACTTTCACCACTTTTGAATTTTCCTTCCAATACCTGAGGTCTAAGTTTTTCTTTTAGTTCCTTCTGATCATTCACTGGGATCATGTTGATATCACTTTTGCTATTTAATTGGAGGAGGGCTACTGCTTTGAACTCCTGTCTTGGAAGCAGAATGGGAATTGCTGGTGAAATCTTTGACATACGTGTGTGTGTGTGAGAGAGAGAGAGAGAGTGTGAGCTTCAGCTCCAGAAACTGTAGAGGAATTTACCTTATAACAAGTCACACCACTTGTCCACCTAGTTCTTTATTATCCTGTCACCTTCTGACGTATGCAACATATATTATTGTTATTTATTTTTAAGATAGTGGCAGCCCTGTTCATTACAGAGCAGGCTTTATGGATCCCTTTCCCAAGGGCACAGATATTTCAGGAAGAGGAAACAATCTCTTTTTGCTTAATGTTGTCCAACAGTTCCCACTGAATCCAGTAGTACCAGTAATTGCACTAGGAATCGGTCATTTCAGACCTGGTGGTAGGAATCTGAAACCTTATGGGAGGTTTTTTGTGAGTATGTCATTCCTCAAGAAGCTGCAAGTGTTTAGCTAAGCTACTGAAATGGGCTCAGTTTTGATGTGTCTCATGCAATTTCTCCAACGCAAAATGGTGGAAGATATATATATATATATATATATATATATATATATATATATATATGACATACAAGGAAGATGAGACTACTTGCCAGTTGATTTCCTGTGCTTGTTTAATGCTCCCAGCTTGTGCTAAGATTAAATTTTGCAAGTGCAAAATGTTTTGCATATTATTACCCTAGAAGTCAACTCTGCCTAAGGATATTAGAATACATTCTTCTGCCACAATACTAAATCATTCATTGAAATGTTGTGGGCTTTATGCAACTAGCAAAGCATAGCGGTGTCTCCTGAATTCAATCTGTTTTACCCTGTGTGCTTGGATGATTTACATGGAATGATTCCATCATTTTGAGTATATGCATGTTCTCTCTGTGTGGAGTGGGGAGGGTTTTTATAGGCTGCCTTTATTTCATTTTTTAAAGCAAATGCCCAATTACTTTTGCAGTTACCCGCCCCCTCTTTTGATGCAGTAAACACAATTACAGTGGTACCTTGGTTCTCAAATGCCTTGGTTCCCAAACACCGAAAACCCGGAAATAAGTGTTCTGGTTTTTGAACGCTTTTTCGGAAGCCGAACATCCAATGCGGTTGTTGGCTATTGTTTCCGGGGCGCCTGCACCAATCAGAAGCTGCGCCTTGGTTTTCGAACATTTCAGAAGTCAAATGGACTTCCGAAACGGATTACGGTAAGTTTGACGCTTTTGTTTTTGCTATTTATTTTGTGTTTTTATTTCTGAGCCTTTTTCGGTTAATTAGTTTTTGTGACTGTGTGGATGATAATTTTTATCATATATAATACTGCCTTATTTATTTTATAGCACAGTACATTGATTGTTGCTTTCATTTTATGGATCAACGGTCTTGTTAGATAGTAAAATTCATATAAACAATACCAGCAAAATGAACACCATCTCACAATTATGGCTTAATTTTCTTTATTGGCAATTTAGGTAGAATAATAAATTCAATGTATTAGATAAAAAGACAATTTGACAAATATAAGGAGTGGATGAGTTGGAATGACATAAGCATGAAAAAGAAATTCAATACATGTGGGAAAAATTGACAACAATGGATCTATGACCTCAAACATAAAGAAAGATAAACTGCGCAAATATAAAGTAAGTCTTTAAAAAGGCAATCGAAGTTAGAGTGGAAGTCATATTTTAATAACTGTATCAATATTTGTTTTATATTTAATGTAAATCTTTTTTTCCCTTTTTTTCCCTTTTTAAATTTTTTCTTTTTTCTTGTTTCACTTATTATTGTTTTTTCTCTCTCTCTCTTTTCTCTGTAAGTTTTGAGAGGTTTCGCTTTATGTAAAAACAAAGTTGAAGAAAATTTGATGTAAGAGAAATATATTTGGTTGCAAATATGTAAATTAAATAAAGATTATTATGGGGGGGAAATAGATAGTAAAATTCATGTTAAATTGCTGTTTTAGGGGTTGTTTTTAAAAGCCTGGAACGGATTCATCCATTTTGCATTACTTTCAATGTGAAAGCACACCTTGGTTTTGTAACGCTTTGGTTTTGGAACAGACTTCCGGAACGGATTAAGTTTGAGAACCAAGGCACCACTGTAGTGACAAGAGTTACTCTTGTTGGTAACAGTGGAGCAATCCTACAAGGAGAGCCAGAAGATAGACCACCATTGCAGAACAAACCTCTCATGTACATAGCAATGCAGTGCCAATAATAATAATAATAATAATAATAATAATAATAATAATAATAATAATATAATTTATTATACCCCACACTGGGCAGCTCCCAACAGAATAATAATAATAATAATAATAATAATAATAATAATAATAATATAGCGATAAAACATCAAACATTAAAAAACCTCCTAAACAGGGCTGCCTTCAGATGTCTTCTAAAAGTCTGATACAGTTGTACCTTGGATCCCAAACGCCTTGGTACTCAGACGTTTTGACTCCCGAATGCCACAAACCCGGAAGTGAGTGTTCCAGTTTGTGAATGTTCTTTGACACCAGAACTTCTAATGGGGCTTCCGTGGCCAATCAGAAGCACTTTGGTTTCCAAATGTTTTGGAAGTCGAGCGGACATCTGGAACAGATTCTGTTCAACTTCCAAGGTAAGACTGTAGTTGTTTATTTCCTTGGCATCTGATGGGCGGGTGTTCCACAAGGCGGGCGCCACTACCAAGAAGGCCTTCTGCCTGGGCCCCTGTACATGAGATTTAGGAAATCAAGAAGCATTTTCTATGACAGCCATGCGGAAGGTGAGATGGAGAAAGAGAGAGAAGTGAAATGCTAAAAAGATAAGTACTGGTAGAAGTAATGGAAAAATTGCATGAAATAAGAGAGGCCCCATTCCTTTTTAATTGATGTGCTGGCAGCTAAGTAAGTTTGCAGAATTTATTTTTTTTAAGTACTTCTAAAACAGCTGTACAAGAAGCAGACCAATATAAAACAGAGCAACAAGCATGCTATAAACTGAATGTGTATAAATTCAAAGTAAGCAGAGACTACATTTTTTCACCCACTCAAGAGTCAGAGATAGTTGTCCTGAGAAAACCAGAGTCTACAAGAAAATCATCTTTAGGAAGTTGCCTCATAAATGCAGGGCTTTCCCATATGCTCTGAGGCACAGTGCAAATGTAGACTTCTACATTTTGTTCCTGTTTTCAAAAGCATAGCCTGTTTCAGCAAAACCAACAGAGTCAGATTCCCAGTACCTTATGCATCTCAAGAATTTAATAAAAAATTAAATATAGTTCAATGCGAAATGTCACCAATCTGTGACATGAAATATCAACTGGTGCCGAAAACAAATTTAAAATGTGAGAAGAATAATCAATAAATACACAAATAGTTGAATTGCTAGGGAATATGTGGTATCAACAGTTGAAAAGAAAGCAGGCTGTGGTTTATATTTTGTGTGGGTGCTCAATTCCCCAGGAAATGAGACTTCAAAGTACACTCTGCATACTTATATGCCCCCACCAACTGGCTAAAGCACCACCACAATATATTTTGAATTTCATCTCCAGGTTGCCCTAAATATTCCCTATACAGGAGGCAAGCTTGCTAGTGCCTTCAGAATAGCTGATGCACAATGTTTCTGGAAAGGGAGGGGTGAGCAGTCTCACTGCAGCTGTTGATCAGAACAGCTGGATGTTTTAAAAACAAGTTGAATGGGGCAGAAGGAGAGTAGGAGTTGATGATTTGGTACAGATGGAAATACTACTGTCGGGTGGGGGAAGGAGTTGGGGGATGGAATAAAGGAAGAGATGGAACAAACTGCAGAGTCTGTTGTTGTTTAGTCGTTTAGTCGTGTCCGACTCTTAGTGACCCCATGGACCATAGCACGCCAGGCACTCCTGTCTTCCACTGCCTCCCGCAGTTTGGTCAAACTCATGTTCGTAGCTTCGAGAACACTGTCCAACCATCTCGTCCTCTGTCGTCCCCTTCTCCTTGTGCCCTCAATCTTTCCCAACATCAAGGTCTTTTCCAAGGATTCTTCTCTTCTCATGAGGTGGCCAAAGTATTGGAGCCTCAGCTTCACGATCTGTCCTTCCAGTGAGCACTCAGGGCTGATTTCCTTAAGAATGGATAGGTTTGATCTCCTTGCAGTCCATGGGACTCTCAAGAGTTTCCTCCAGCACCATAATTCAAAAGCATCAATTCTTCGGCGATCAGCCTTCTTTATGGTCCAGCTCTCACTTCCATACATCACTACTGGGAAAACCATAGCTTTAACTATACAGACCTTTGTAGGCAAGGTGATGTCTCTGCTTTTTAAGATGCTGTCTAGGTTTGTCATTGCTTTTCTCCCAAGAGTCTGTAGTGTCACATAAACAATAATGAAAGGGAGTGGTGTTGTGAACTTCTCCACAGTGGGATGTAGCTCCCTTACTGGCTAGCCTAGTCTACACAGAAGCTTCCCATTCTCTTTAGTTTGACACTTTGTTGTAAAATCAGAATTACGGAAATTAGGCCCCATGCGACAATGTCCTTCCTTCCTTCCTTCCTTCCTTCCTTCCTTCCTTCCTTCCTTCCTTCCTTCCTTCCTTCCTTCCTTCCTTCCTTCCCTGGGTTTCCAAGCATCAGCAGCCACCCCACATTTGATGCCACATGTTCTACTAAACTGCTATAACAAAGCTCTTGGATTCTTGTTAGATGGGACTTGGATTGGGATTCTCGTCAACCCTATTCATTGAAGAACACATACCTGACTCCTCTCCCTTTGATTCTACTTAACAAGCTATTCACATTCATGTGGTATGACCCCAGAGACCATTGCCCTCTCATTGGAACCACCACACATAAATGACAAGAAAATTCAGTCCGATGCCAGTCAGAGATACCCAAGTTGTTCCAGCTTGAGCAAGGAATCCCATCTTTTGACATTCTTGTTGGCACTCAATCAGAAGTCTTTTGTCTGAATTGTTCTGGCTTTTTGGAAATAATGCCCCCCCCAAAAAATCTGCATTTAAATTTTATGTATTTTGTATAATACATACTTGGTAATGTATTTTTTCTATGCTTTTCAGATCATTCATCCATAAAATATGCAACAGAACAGAAAATACATACCGGGGGGGGGGGGAGAGACAGGTCGAAACTACAGCTATTGAAACATACAATCCAATTAAAACTCTATTGAGAGAGACAAACAAGAATTAGATCCTTGAAATGCTTATTTACTTAAGGCTTATTTATGATTCCTAATTTCAGTCTAGCTCTTTGGACTCTCCAAATGCCACGTTGCATATGAGAGAATGTCGGTATCACTTCCCTTTAGAAAGTACCAGAGATTAGTTTAAACACGGGTGGAAATGTCTGCCCACATTTGTGCAGGCATCATCCAGCCCACACAGTTCATAATCCTGGGTGCAAAGTTCCCATCCTGTTCACCCACAGGCAGCTGAGCCACCTGGATTACTGTGATAAGCGGTAACGAGGATTTCACTACACATGATGGGCAGATGCATGGTTGAAACAGGTGTCTGTATCCGCCCTAGGTCAAGCCAGGCATTTGTTTCTCTTACTCAAGGAAAACAAGGAAGTGTTGTCTGGTCCCACCTCTTCTATTAGGTCCCTGTGCTTGGTGCTCTCCACATACAGAAAGGCAAACATCTGCAGCACTTGCCCCGGTTCCACACATGGTTTGCTCACAGAAGACTTTATCTTTGTTGCAAAATTGCCATCCCGTGCATGTTATACAGCGGAATGGTTGAGACCAGCCCCATGATTCTGATCGCATGAGGGAAATGAATGTCGAAATAGGGCTCTATAATTTTGTGTTAAACTGCCCCAGTCTCCTCTCCTCTCCTTTCTAGTTTTTGTACAACAACAATCATTAAATTCTCGCTTGCTGAAAGTCCCAACTCAATAGGTATGACAGGAGTTACCCTTGGACACCCCCCCAGCTCTGTTCACAAGTAAGATGCTCACATTTGGCAGCAGAAATTGGACCAACAGGACAGGCAAAGACCATGGCGGTAGGCATAACGCCTCCCCTGATATTGCTTCCCTGTCACCCCCAAACTGCATACTGAAAAGAGGGAGGGGCTTTCCACACAAAAGGCTTTCCCTTTTCAGACCTCTGAGGTCAGCATGCGCCGGAGATGCAACTCTGGGAGTGGGGCTGGAAGCGCAGCTCCCTCCTCCAGCTGCTGCACATGAGGAGGGCTCTCCATCTGAAATAATACATGAAAGGGAGCTGCTAAAACTGGACACAATCCGCTGGGGAAGTGCGTTGTGTGAAAGGGAATCATGAAAGAGTCTCCAGAAGGATGACACAATTTGACTTTGATCCTTACCAACACAGCACTCGGTTTAAAAATAAATAAATGAAAGTGGTGTGTGTGTGTGTGCCTCCAGTCAAATTATTCGCACTTGTCACTGGTTTCTTGAGTAACAAGGCCGAGAGTGGAAAGTAAAAACAAAACAAATAACTACAACAACCGATGAAGCAATTTGCAATGTAATGTGATTACCATGGCTTTGTTTTCCTTTATAAAGACAGTGATGACTGATTTGGAAGTCAAAAAGAACGAGATCAAATGCATATGCTGCTAAGTAAAAAAACCACACCAATCATTTAATGTGTTAGGCAAACAACTGTGTGGTCTTATTTATATTGGTCTCTCGCTGTTTCCTGTTTGTGTGGAGATTGATTTAATGTGATGATAATTATTATATTGCCAATAGGGTCCTGCCCTCTGCATGCCTGACCCTAGTAGAAGGGGCATCAGTGAGAGAGGGGTGGGGAAGGCTAGCTTCTGGTGTGCATAACATCCAGTGTAAGCACTGCACGATGATGGTAGTGAGCTGCATTGGATATAGGAAGTAGCAGGAGACTGCCTCTTTGCCCATTTAAAAGACTCAGAACAGTACCATGACTCAGAACAGTACCATGGAGGGGTAAATACATACTGGAATACACTCCAGCTGTGAGCAGTACATGTGCAAGGGAAAGCAGCAACCGAGGAATGTCTGATGAGAGTTCTCCCTTGCCTTGCTTCATGGTGTACATTTTTTGGTGGGTTGCTTCTTCAAGGCTGGATTAGAGCCTTGAAGGTGGATTTGTACTGTGGCTGGTTGACTGACCAAATCCAAAGTGTGCTGACTTATGGTTTTTCATCATCTTGGACTAAAGTTACAAACACAGGGTTGTGTCCTGGGGCTGTTCTTGTTCAATGTCTTTATAAACGACTTGGATGAATGAAGGGGTGCTCATCCAATACTGGGAGGGAAAGCTAATGCCACCAAAGACAGAAACAAGACTCAAGAGAACCTTAACAGGCTGATTTGTAAGTTTATTTTAAATTTCAATAAAGATTATTATTATTATTACTATTACTATTATTATTACTATAAAAGATGACATTATCAGATTGGAGAACCCTGCGCAAAGTAACAATGAATTTCAATAGGGACAAATGGAAGATTCTACACTTAGACAGGAAGATTCTACACTTAGGCAGGTATTATTTATACCCTGCCCATCTGGCTGGGTTTCCCAAGCCACTCTGGGTGGCTTCCAACAGAAAAATAAAATAATTGATTAAACATTAGAAGTCTCCCTAAACAGGGCTGCCTTCAGATGTCCTCTTTTTGACATCTGGTGGGAGGGCGTTCCACAGGGCGGATGCCACTACTGAGAAGGCCCTCTGCCTGGTTCCCTGTAACTTGGCTTCTCGCAGTGAGGGAACCGCCAGAAGGCCCTCGGCGAAGGAGACGCTCCTTCAGGTATACTGGACCGAGGCCGTTTAGGGCTTTAAAGGTCAGCACCAACACTTTGAATTATGCTCGTAAACGTACTGGGAGCCAATGCAGGTCTTTCAAGACCGGTGTTATGTGGTCTCGGCGGCTGCTCCCAGTCACCAGTCTAGCTGCCGCATTCTGGATTAATTGTAGTTTCCGGGTCACCTTCAAAGGTAGCCCCACATAGAGTGCATTTGCAGTAGTCCAAGCAAGAGATAACTAGAGCATGCACCACTATGGTGAGACAGTCCGCGGGCAGGTAGGGTCTCAGCCTGCGTACCAGATGGAGCTGATAAACAGCTACCCTGGACACAGAATTAACCTGCGCTTCCATGGACAGCTGTGAGTCCAAAATGACTCCCAGGCTGTGCACCTGGTCCTTCTGGGGCACAGTTACCCCATTCAGGACCAGGGAGTCCCCCACACCTGCCCGCCTCCTGTCCTCCACAAACAGTACTTCTGTCTTGAAAGCATGGGGGAAAGGACAGAACCCTGAGGCACCCCACACCAATAGTCTGGGCTCCCCCCTCCCCAGTTAAATATTATATTGGTGACTCAACATCCTGTAAATGGTGGAAAGGAGAGTCTATTTTTTGGAAACAGTGTTTACCAATGCCGTGCACCAAACAATCACAGCGTCAGTTTTCCAATTGCAGCATTATGTATTTGTGCATTATATGGTTTCAAGAAATGACAAAAGCTTGAAATGAATTGTGTCAACTGGTGACCAGTATCTTGCGAACTTTATTCTGCACACTATGGAACTTGTGAAAAGAGACAGAATAATCAGATGAAACACCAATGTTTCTAAAATCTTGTTTTTATTTTTTACTTGCCTTTGTTATAACGCTGGGAATTTATCTTGTTTGGTTGGTTTTTGTGATTTGTAGCCTTGCCTTTTAGAACACTGATAAAAAATCATTTTTGAAAATGCTTTCGCTGCATTCTTAATTCAGTTGTCTGACTGAAAAACTTTTATTTGACTGAATGTTGCATTTAAAGCCACTCAATATAAATCAATAGTAACAAGTTCTACCAGATCCCAACTCCACATTTATAATCACTTCAACATTTTCCTGGCTCACAAAACTCTATGCAGCCAGCATGCCATCTATGATACTGCTATGAAAATGCAATGAAAATGGACCCTGTTCATAATAGTAGAAACTAGCAGAAAGATAGGAACTGCAGATGCCAAACTTATCCAAAGTAATCTTCTGGCATCAGTAAGATATCAGACCCTGATAGTTTAACAAATTTTGGTTTTAGCAAAGGTTCTGAGATGCAGCAGTGATAACAGATGCATATTTTAGCTATAATTACTTAGCCTATCTTAAGTAATTATTTTCTTGTTTACATTGCAATGTAAAATCACTAAGTAGGTCACAGGAGAACCAGAGAACCATGTATTTGAACCATAGTGGACCATCAAGAAGGCTGATCGCCGAAGAATTGATGCTTTTTAATTATGGTGCTGGAGGAGACTCTTGAGAGTCCCATGGACTGCTAGAAGATCAAACCTATCCATTCTTAAGGAAATCAGCCCTGAGTGCTCACTGGAAGGACAGATCGTGAAGCTGAGGCTCCAATACTTTGGCCACCTCATGAGAAGAGAGGAATCCTTGGAAAAGACCCTGATATTGGGAAAGATTGAGGGCACTAGGAGAAGGGGACGACAGAGGACAAGATGGTTGGACAGTGTTCTCAAAGCTACGAACATGCGGGAGGCAGTGCAAGACAGGAGTGCCTGGCGTGCTATGGTCCATGGGGTCACGAAGAGTCGGACATGACTAAACGACTAAACAACAACAGTTCCAAAAGTTGGGTGCCACCCCTACTCTTTACTGAGCGGTAGAAAAATTCCAGGGGGTCCCAGGCATTGTTTGTTTACCCATGATTTGTGCTTATTTGGAAAATTGAAGACACAGCGGAGGCTGTCATTGCTTTAATAAATATGATTTATTCAGACAGTTACACCTTCATTATGCATGGAGGGACGATTGATCTGACAGCATGGTCATCTCAAGAAGGGCTTGTTCCCTGCACCAGCCAACCTTCAGCCAGCCTGCCCAAGATGGACCTCAGTTTTTGTCCTCCCCTTCTTCTTCCCAGCACACCTTGCTATAAATACACTCTTTTCCTGTCACCTCTCTCTCACATGCACCATCACCATGACAACCTCTGTCTGCCCAGGCCCAAGGATTCCTCTTAGGTGGGTCAGCAACACCTTTTGTCATGTTAACACCTCTATCCTAGGTGAGGACCTGGCTTGGAAAGGAAGCATAGCCTATATTTTTTTCCACTGGCCTCCAGTCTTCCCTTCAATACTCTCAAATAATCAAAATCCTATCATTTATTAATTTCTAGGGTTTAGCCCTCCTCTCAAATCTATAACATCAGTTTGGTTTTATTGTTGTATGCAGCTACCCATGTTTCTATTTCCCCCCCCTTTATCATAGCTGCCAAGTTCCGGCCTGAGAAATAAGGGACTGGACCAGAAGTAGCAGACTGGAAGTAGCGCTGCCGCCATTTTGGAACTGGGCGGAGCATGCTCAGAAGCTACTTTTGATGCTGCTCTACCCTGTTCCAAAATGGCCGCCGCACCAGAAGTCACGCTGCAGCCACTTTGGAACTGGGCAAAGCAGCATCAAAAGTCGCTTCTGAGCATGCTCCACCCAGTTCCAAAATGGCCACCGCGCCAGAATAAACCGGGGAAAAACAAAAAAATCCATTTTTCCGGCTGGGGACAGCTGGAAAAATGGGGGTTTCCTGGGGAATACGGGAGACTTGGCAGCTATGCCCTTCATCATGTCCAGATATCTCACTGACATTGTACTTCATGCCCTTGGGTGTGTATGCGTGTGTTTAAAAGACATTTTACCCCACATTTATCCCAGAGTCAGCTGACTTTTAAATATATGAGAGGGGGGAATCCCTCTGAAACACAAATGTGCAGCAAATAAAACATCCAGCCAAGTACAACCCAACATTCAAATTCATAAAGAAATATCAAAGCATACCAAAAAGCTTAGGAAAAAAACCAAGGTCTTTAGTCCACCCCCTGCCCCCCCCCCCGCCACCACCCTGACAGCCAGCAGAAGAGTCTGGAATTCTTCTTTCTGCAGGGCAGGGGACAATTGCTGAAACTTTTAATA
Organism: Zootoca vivipara; assembly: GCF_963506605.1. Classification (NCBI taxonomy): domain Eukaryota; kingdom Metazoa; phylum Chordata; class Lepidosauria; order Squamata; family Lacertidae; genus Zootoca; species Zootoca vivipara. The sequence goes on along the minus strand of NC_083277.1, from coordinate 36,035,028 downwards.
AAGAAGTTGGGCAAAGTTTCAGATGAATCGTTTGAGCCATGGCCACAGACGCTGATTTGTTCATGCTCATGCCTACGATCAATTTATAAAATGCATTGCATCTTTCTCGTTATAAAGAAAGGCCCTGGGCTTTGGCAATGATTGAAATTGAAAGAGAATTTGGGGGATTTTGGATCAAGTGTTGTGGCTCTTGCGCATATCAAAACAAATCGTTGGAAACAGAGTTAATATTGGATTAAAAAAATGTCCCCGGCAGTTGACTTTACATAATGAAAAGCTTTGTCTAGCATGTAAGAAATGCAGTCTTTGGGTAGGCTGGTCTCGTTCCCTTGCTTCCCCCTTCTCGCTTTCATTTAGAAGCTGCTGTACTGTTGTAATGATCTAACATATTGCGTACTTTTAAATTATAAAATGTAACGAAGCATAACTCCTAATACAACATAATATTGTGTTTCAGCTAGCTACAAGCACCAAAGGCAACACTGCAAATGTCCTCGTAGTATCCTGTTAGGTGGGGTTCTGCCTGTTTTTTGTCCTGTCACATACAGAATAAACAACAGCAAAGATGGCCTGTGACCTGATGCCCCCAGCCCCAGATCAGGACCCACACACTGCCGGGGTGGGAGAGGACCAGTGGCAGTGAAGTGGTGAAAGGTGGGGAGACTGTGAACTGGAAAATGAGACCCCATGGGCCACATCTGGCCAGCTGCTCTCCATGCCTGTCCTAATTTGATTGGCATCCATCTGTCTCGAGAGGAGTGCGCCTTCGGGGGTGAAGTCAAACCGTTGGAAAGTTGCAGCACCTGGTTCCGGTTTCCGCCGGCAGGAATGGCGGACCTGTTTTCCATCCCTCTGACCTTCGTGAGGAATTTGGCGGTTGCTAGGGGAGTAAATGGCAACCCCCTACCCTCTCCGGGGGTTACGGAGAGGGGCCGCTGGCCCGCGATGCCCCCAGACCCACTCCGACTGTTTACGGAGTGGGGGGAGCTTGGGCTGAAAAGCACTTACGAGGGCCAGGACTCCCGGACGCTAATCTGCATGGCGGGGATTTCCATGGTTAAAGAAGATAATTAGGCTTAAATCTATGGACATACTTCAGAAGGAGGGGAAGAAGCGCTGTTTACTGCTGAGAAATCTATGCTGCTGAGGGAGAGGAGTTAAAGGCTGTATATCATCTGGAAGAAGGATTGATGGGGATGGAGCGATAAGGGAATGGAGTTTTATTTTTCTTCATATGAGTTACTTCGTACCTTCCCAGACGCGATGTCCTGGCTTGTTTGGAGTGAAAGAGAAGCAAAAGACTGTGTGAGTTGAACTTTATAAACTGTTGTTACTGAGCATATTTTTTAAAGATGTGGAGTTGCCGATGAGAAAAGCCCCCCCCCTAGTCGGACGGAAGGAGTCCTGGACGCGTTCGGAGGATTTATGAGCTGTGACGCACTTTGAATTGGAGCAGCGACCTGAAGCTAAGTTCAGCTATAGGGCAAGGAGATCCATTAATTTACCAAGAGTTTATGGTTTGATGTTTGGGTCTTCTGCCTGGAAAAGCTGTAAATTTTATAAAGATCGTTAATCTTCATGGCTATGAGAGAAAACGAAAGTGATTTGAGCTTTTTAAGATGGCGCTGCTTCGAAGCAACAGGGAGCTCCAGACTAAGAAGATTTATGGGGAGGCTGGACTGATTAACCCACACAGGAGAAAGAACATTTGTGAAACCTTGTTTGATATTTATCTCAGCAGCTGGGAAACAATCGGTTGAAAGTGGAAAACATCTATGTGACTGTAAGGGGAAGATCTGGATTATTATGAACTTGGAGGACGATTTGAACTTTAGAAAAAAGACGGCAGTGGACGGTTGCGAGGAATCCCCAATTTCTTGAAGCATGGGAACCCAAATAAAAAATTCTTTAGATGATTTGGCATAACATTCGGTTTGATTGATATATATATGTGTATAATTTGAAATAATGAATGTGATATAATTGGTTTTAATTGGAAAATTAATAAAATATATTTTTTTAAAAAAGGAAAGTTGCAGCACCTGCCGTGGCCGTAGAGACCGATGCGGGATAAACATATTTTGTTGTAGGTGCGGCAGACGAAGGTATCTTGTTCGGCTGCTACAGGTGCACCCTGGTGTTTATCCTCCCAGCGATCATTCCTCCCCAGATCACTGCTATGGATGCATGACCTGACTGTCCGTCTTCACGCACTGCGGTCGTCTGCAAGAGATTCCTACCTGTCCTAATGCATGCTCAATAATCGATGCTGCAGAATGCTTTGGGTCTATCATGCAATCAAATGTCTCTGGCGAAATATTTGCATAATTGAAACATAACTTTAGCCAAGTCCAAACAGAGAGCAGATACACATGAGGAGCCCTGCTGGCTCAAACCAAAGACCAACATCCTGTTTCCTACCGTGGGGAAGCAGATGCCTGGGGGAAGCCCAGAAGCACGACATGAGTGCAGCAGGCATCTCCTGCTGTTGTTTCTCAGCCACTTTTATTCCAAGGGATGCTGCCTTTGATCCTGGAGGGAACATACAGCCATCATGACTACTCGCCATTGATAAGCCTGTTATCTTTCATTCATTTGCTTAATCCACAACTCATGGAAACAAATGCCATTATTTATGCACTATGAGGATAAGTGCCTTTTTTTTTGTTCGCCTCCAATCTCCCACCATTCAATTCTACTGGATTTGTGCTTGTATTATGAGAGAGAAGGAATATAAGCATGCGTCATTGTATATGTCTGTCCTTTCCCCCCTCATTTGTCTTTTTCTAAACTCAACATGTGCAAATGATGTGACCTTTCTTCTTTGGACAGTTGCTCCAGCTCTGTGACCATTGGATTGTCCTTTTCCCAGATCCTTTTTGAGTGGAGTAAAACTTTCTAAGTGCATCAAATTACTACATTTATTCCTTTACTTAAAAAACAAACAAACAGAATTATGCATTTCCTGGTTCTGGACATGAGATTACAGGGACAAATAGGCACGCCTGGCTTTTGGCTTGTCATCAGAGAAGAGTCAAGAAATTTGACTAGGAACAGAAGGAAGAAAGCAGCAAGCTTAAGAGCCTGTTGGGTCAAGCCAATGGCCCATCTAGTCCAGCATCCTGTTCTCACAGTGGCCACCCAGATGCTCGTGGGAAACCGGCAAGCAGGACAACAATACTCTGCTCACCTGTGGTTTCAAGAAACTGGTATGCAGAAGCATTAATACCTCCAGCTGTGAAAGCTTATCTGCTAAATTTCTGAGAGTGACATTCTAGGCAAGGATTGCCGTTTGCAGAGAATGCTCTCTTTCAGGGTCTTCACGTGGGTAAACAATGCCACAGCTACTCTGTCCCTTCTTGCTGTCAGCGCTCCTTCAAGCTATGAGTCATACCTGCCAACTTGGATTCTTTGGACCTGATCTGAGTCCGCTGTGTTGTTATTAATTTGTGGCTGTGACTCACGTCAGAAGAGATGGCACAAAGGACAGCTGGCTAGTTTTAATCATCCCTCAACATCACTTTTATATCTGGAGCTGCAGCAGCAAGCTAAATGAACGTGTGACATTTCATGAAGAAGCGCAGGTCAGAAAAATATCACTGCAACAAAGACCACATCCCACCCACTGTGGGGAGAGGATACAAGGCAGTGGGATTGCACATGGTTGCTAGAAAAGAAGGGAGGGGAAACTGGAAATTCCAAAGACCAGAAAATGAGACAGAAGCAGGAAGGGACAGTGCATTAAGGGACGGGTGGCGGCGGGGAGAGCAGCTTCTCAGGAGCTTACCTGCAGGCGGTAGGGAGGTGGTGGTTGCAATCTGGCATGGCTGTGGCAAGGTGGTCTTCTGGCTGTGGCACAACTGGGGAAGGTTGTCGTTTCCTCCTTCACCAGATTGCTGACACGTTCACCTGTGGCCAATCACAGGGTTGCTTGGGGGTGCAGCTTAGGAGTGGACCGGAGGGGAAAAGTCTCCCCTCTGGTCCACTCCTTGGCTATAAAAGCCAGCTGCGCCCAAGCCCTAGTCTCGGTTAGTGCTGGCTTCGCCACCTATCCCATGCTTTATGTATAGGTCTGCCTAAGAGGGCAGGCCCTGTGTAACACCTTGCTATGGAAGTACTTGACTGCCGTACTTCATGGGCCCAGGGAGGAAATTGCCTGCAGACAAATTGGGCCCTTCTGGGGTTTTTGCCTACCTCATAGCAATTGTCACAACTTGGTGGTGCTTAAGGCATTGGGTTGGAGCCTTAGTCTGGGTGGACGGGGGCCAGCCAGGAAATCAGGGTATCCCATTAAAGGGATCCCGGGGGTGGTACTTCTGTCCAGACACCCAGATGAGGGTGATGAACTATGGTACCCGCACACTGATGATTTTGGGTGGGAGGGAGGTCACCCTGATTTGATGTACGTCATCCTTAACTGTGATTAGCCCTCAGGGACTCCTGCAGTTCAATGAACCAACTCATTAAGCACAACTCTGACTTCACTCATTGACTAAAAACACTAAAAGGTCGGAACAGCCAGGCTGGTTCGTCTTACAGAAATTCCATTGAAAGCTGGCTGCACAGTTTGCTTCATAATTTTTACTTCCAGAATGTCTGGAGTTTCCCTTCTTATTTTAAAGGAAGCTTGGAGTCTGGGTCCCCTTGCAGGCATGGGCCCTGGTGCAATTGCTCCCGTTGTACTGCTCCAATCTTGCCATGCCTACTGATGCCAGCTTGTTGTCTTTTCAGCACCAGGTCAAAATGTTTCTGTTTGTCCAGGCACCCCAAAACTTAAACCAGTTCTTACAGGGCAGTCGTTTCAAACATTGAAAGGCTCAGTTTCTCTGGTGGCAGTCCATACTGCACATCTTTTAGTGTACTATATTTTATAGTTATCTTTAAAAAAGCAAAAAAGGTCACTCCAAACTTTCATGCAGATGCTTTGATCAGATCCCAGCAACCCTCTCTCATTGGAGAGTCCCTTTGATAATTAATTGATAACAACGTCTACTTGTTACAGAAGCTTCTGTGCTTTAATGAGGAGTGAGGTCCTTTAAACATCTGTAGTCCACAGGATGACCTGTCATAACCTTTCTCAGGCAACTCCTTGCTGAGGTTTGGGACCCAACTCTGAACGCAGGCTGGTGTTATGCAAATTGGTGGGCATGAAAAGAAGTTCACTTATTCTCCATAAAAAGTTCAGTTGGTTAGAGCATGGTGCTGATAATGCACAGGTTGAAAGTTTGATCCCCGTATGGGACAGCTGCATATTCCTGCATTGGAGGGGGTTGGACTAGAGTGGGCATAGGCAAACTTGGCCCCCCAGATGTTTTGGGACTACAACTCCCATCACCCCTAGCTAACAGGACCAGTGGTCAGGGATGATGGGAATTGCAGTCCCCAAACATCTGTAGGGTTGAGTTTTCCTGTGCCTGGACTAGACGATCCTCAGGGTCTCTCCCAACTCAACAGTTCTTATGAGTCTATGAAATACATTTTAAGAATATGTATAGTTGGATTTGACCTAGCTATAGGAAGGCAACATGTTCTGATCCCGCAAAGTGTGATATGCAACAGAAGCAGACTTCTGTGTGTATATCTCTAGTTGGATGAAGACCTAGATATGCATGTGGATGTGGTGTTCACTATTGTGTTACTTGACCAAATTCAGTACCAGCACCAATCAGCTGTCTGGAAGGCCAAGGTTTAGATTTAGTCCCACTACTGACACTGTTGTCAATCATCTTATCAGTACAATGGAAACGTAACAAGAGGACACTGCCTTCTGCCAGATCAGACTATTTTTCCATCTCTCCAAGAGTACCTTGGCTAGAAGAATAAGAACAAGAAGAATAAGAGTTTGAATTTGAAATCCCGCTTTTTCACTACCCTAAGGAGTCTCAAAGTGGCTAACAATCTCCTTTTCCCTTCCTCCCCCACAACAAACACTCTGTGAGGTGAGTGGGGCTGAGAGACTTCAGAGAGAAGTGTGACCAGCCCAAGGCCACACAGCAGCTGCATGTGGAGGAGCGGAGATGCGAACCTGGTTCACCAGCTTATGAATCCACCACTCTTAACCACTACAGCACGCTGGCTCTAGCAGCAATCCATCAGGGTTTGAGGCCGAGATCCTTCCCATCACCACATACCTGTTTCTGTTTGAATGCGTGGCACCTCCAGCTAAAAACAACAATACACCTGAGACTTTTTGTATGTAGCGCTTAAGCTATGCACACTTCTGGATGAGCCTATTGGGAGTCAATCCCAATCTCTGCCTAGCAAGGCCAAGATTCCAGAGGGGTCCAGGGTCTGTTCCTGCGAGACTCAAGATGTGACGGTGATGGTTGTGCCTTTAGAAATATGGATTAATTACACATAGTCTACATCAGGGGTAGTCAACCTTTTAATACCTACCACAATGCATTTTATACCTGCCCACTAATGCATCTTTCTTGATGGCAAAATTTCCTTACTGCCCACCAGTGCTCGATGGAAGGAGGATTCAGCTTGTGCCGTAGAACCCCCTACCGCCCACCTAGAATCCTGAAATGCCCACTAGTGGGCGGTAGGGACCAGGTTGACAACCCCTGGTCTACATAGAGGGAGTGCAGATCCTGCAGCAGGCATTCCCAAACTGCGGCCCTCCAGATGTTTTGGCCTACAACTCCCATGATCCTTGGCTAACAGGACCAGTGGTCAGGGATGATGGGAATTGTAGTCCAAAACATCTGGAGGGCCAAAGTTTGGGGATGCCTGTCCTACAGCAGAGTCGAGAAGGGTTTATTCCCCACAGTAGTGCAGCACTGCAGTCCAAGGCGTCTCTCCCAGCCGGCCTTCAGCCAGCCAAGATCATTCTGCCCTTTTTTCAGCTTTTCCAAGCCTCTTGCCAAAGGCCCCAAACTCTTCCTGTGACATCACACCCTGGCAACCTTCCAAATCCCCTGTCTCTGTTCATATCAGGGCAGGGGAGAAGGACATTGCCAATGGCCCTCAATGGCCCTGTGTTGTTCCTTAATGGCCCTAGCTTGGCCAGGCCATTTTGCATAGGCAAGCCTAGGAATTCCTCTGCAGCTTGTATTTCCCCTTCATATCCCAAATAATCAAAATCCTATCATTTAAAAATTTATTAGGTTTAGAGGTCCCACCCCCCAAAAAAATCATAACAACGTATATAAACAGTGCTTTTTTCTGTACCCCTAAACATTTTGTGAATCTACATTTGGTCTCATTGAGGGGCAGTATTTTTCAATATGAGTAGGAGAATGAGAGTACCCCTAAACATTTTTAAGGAAGAAAATACACACTATACATAACCTCCCTGCAACCAAAACAGAATAAAAGCTCAATAAGTAGTGGACTTTATCTAACCTACCTGCAAACTTTGTGCAAACAAATCAAAATAGGTTGTCTGAAAGTGACCTGAGTCTGACCATAGATGAGTTAGAAGTCATTGTTGGGTCATCTCACCAACAGTGACAGCAGCAAAGAAGTCATTTCCCCGTACAGCCTCATGGCGTCTAGTGGAGCCCATCTCAGTATAGTCCTGTGGTCAGATATAAAGTAGAATTGAACAGTATCCTAAAGTACAAGGGAGATTTTGCCTGTGATTTCCAGTGACGCCTGTGCTGGGAAGTATACAGTGTAGCTCTGCTCATAAGCTCGACCAAATGCGGTAACTCAAGCAAGAATTTGGCATGGATATCAAAAACCTCTCTTGGGGAAAAACGCTATGGGAAATTAAGAGATAACTACCCTGAGTCAGGACCTTACATTTTATGTCCTCTGATGACCGTCAAAGGGAGCAATTGAGAATGTAAGCTAAACAAGTGTTTACTTCAGAAAGACAAGTGCAAAGAAAGCATTCAGATGAGATCAAAAGGAAAACTTGAGAAAAAATGAACTTAGTGATAAGAAAATAGGCAGGAAGACAATCAAATATATACAAACACCAGCAGTGAAAGGGAAATGCCTGCCCAACAGAAGATGAGAGGGTCATGCAAATGTAACAGCAGAATTAAATCAAATGAGAACATTAACTATGATTTCAAGTCCACACTTCCCAGGGGCTGAAAAGTGAGTTGTATTAGTTTCAGGTGTTTGCCAGGACACCTGGGGGGTTAAAATGGGGAGGGTGGAAAGGGGTGCACACACAAGCCCTGCTTCCAACATCCTTGCGCTTGTGTGTCATCTTCAGACCTTTAGCATGATCTGGAAGCCTCTCCATGGTTTGCAACCCTGCCTCGTCAGGGTTCCCGACAGTGGAGAGGCTTCTATGTGCGCTGTAATGACTAAGTCCTCATATCCACAACAGAATCATAGAATTGGAAGGGTTCCAGAGAGTCTAGCCCAATGCAATGCAGGAATCACAGCTAAATCTCATTGATTGAAGTGGAAGCAGAAGCACTGCATACATATTTTAAATGCATGCAGAGCTGTTCCTTCCATTGCTACGGTTACGGATGAGATCCCGACGCATGCCGACAAAAATCGGGTGTGGAAATAATGCAGAGTGGCGATGCATTTTTTGGAAAGATACAAGTTTCCTCACTGGATCAGACTAAAGGCCTACCTACTTTACATCTCTGAGAAGCTTGCAAGCTGGGCATGAGCAAACTCTCTGGGATCCATCTGTGATGAAGGGGCAGGGAATGCTCAGAACCTGACACTTAATTTATGGCTCGCCTGTTAGGAATTCATATACAAACACAAACTAGCATCACTTGCCTGCCATTTTTCAAATATGACTAATGGTTTTGAGAACCTCTGCTTGAAGCTCTGATAGATGCTGTTAGGTTAGAGCCGATAACTAATGAGGCTCAGCTGTCGGACTTGGCTGATAGCCCGGAACTGGAAGGGAGGCTTGCTTTGATAAAGGAACTGGCTGGGAGGGGTGAGCAAATGGCAGAAATAACTCAAACCTCAGAAGAGAGTTTGTCCGAGTCTGTTCCTAGTTCTTTAAAGTTACAGGAACGTAGGAGGGGAGGGTTACAGGATAAGAGGAAATGGCAATTACAGAGAGAGAGGCAGAGGGCGTTGTTCGAGCGTAGGAATAAAAGGAGGTGGACTCACGCTAGAGAGCTAGATGAGTCATCATCTGATTAACTAGTGGTCTTGAGCAGGAAGTTGCAGTCTTTCTTGTGGTTACTTGCCTTTGTTTTGTCTATTTGGAATAAAACTCACTATTTACACACAGACTGTGTGCTAGCCATTGCTGTTGCTTACAGCATGACTCATCTAACTTGCTGCTGAAGGGGAAGCATGTGGATTTAAGCAAGAATGGAAGAAAAGGGGAAGCAGCAACCGGCTGGGGATTTATCAGTCGGCGCAACAGCAATGGCTAGCACACAGTCTGTGTGTAAATAGTGAGTTTTATTCCAAATAGACAAAACAAAGGCAAGTAACCACAAGAAAGACTGCAACTTCCTGCTCAAGACCACTAGTTAATCAGATGATGACTCATCTAGCTCTCTAGCGTGAGTCCACCTCCTTTTATTCCTACGCTCGAACAACGCCCTCTGCCTCTCTCTCTGTAATTGCCATTTCCTCTTATCCTGTAACCCTCCCCTCCTACGTTCCTGTAACTTTAAAGAACTAGGAACAGACTCGGACAAACTCTCTTCTGAGGTTTGAGTTATTTCTGCCATTTGCTCACCCCTCCCAGCCAGTTCCTTTATCAAAGCAAGCCTCCCTTCCAGTTCCGGGCTATCAGCCAAGTCCGACAGCTGAGCCTCATTAGTTATCGGCTCTAACCTAACAGATGCCTGGTGTTTCAGAAGAGATTGTCTGGGTTGGTTAAAACACAGCTCTGTCAAGGCCACCCGCCATATATCATCCCCCCCCCACATCGAGGCATCATTCCAAAGAGGTGTACACTACATCATTGTTCATGCTTGCCATTAACTAACCACTATCGTGAAGCAATATTTTCTTTCATGCGCTCCAGGTCACACCAGCATGTGAAAGACTGGTTGTGCCGGAAGAGCCACCTTTAAACAGATTGCGGTAGATTTCACGGTAGATTGCGGTAGATTTCATCATATCTACTACTGTGGGCAAGAATCCTGTAGCAGAAATGGAGTGGCCCTCATAGTCAACAAAAGAGTGGCAAAAGCTGTAATGGGATACAATCTCAAAAATGACAGAATGATCTCGATACGAATCCAAGGCAGACCTTTTAACATCACAGTAATCCAAGTTTATGCACCAACTACCGGTGCTGAAGAAAGTGAAATTGACCAATTCTATGAAGACCTACAACACCTTCTAGAAATGACACCAAAGAAGGATGTTCTTCTCATTACAGGGGACTGGAATGCTAAAGTAGGGAATCAAGAGATAAAAGGAACAACTGGCAAGTTTGGCCTTGGAGTTCAAAATGAAGCAGGGCAAAGGCTAATAGAGTTCTGTCAAGAGAACAAACTGGTCATCACAAACACTCTTTTCCAACAACACAAGAGACGACTCTACACATGGATATCACCAAATGGACAGCATCGAAATCAGATTGATTATATTCTCTGCAGCCAAAGATGGAGAAGCTCTATACAGTCAGCAAAAACAAGACCTGGAGCTGACTGTAACTCAGATCATCAGCTTCTTATAGCAAAATTCCAGCTTAAACTGAAGAAAGTAGGAAAAACCACTGGGCCAGTAAGATACAATCTGAATCAAATCCCTTATGAATACACAGTGGAAGTGAGGAACAGGTTTAAGGATTTAGATTTGGTGGACAGAGTGCCTGAAGAACTATGGATGGAGGCTCGTAACATTATACAGGAGGCAGCAATGAAAACCATCCCAAGGAAAAGGAAATGCAAGAAAGCAAAATGGCTGTCCAACGAGGCCTTACAAATAGCGGAGGAGAGGAGGCAAGCAAAATGCAAGGGAGATAGGGAAAGATACAGGAAACTGAATGCAGATTTCCAAAAAACAGCAAGGAGAGACAAGAGGGTCTTCTTAAATGAGCAATGCAAAGAAATAGAGGAAAACAATAGAATGGGGAAAACCAGAGATCTGTTCAAGAAAATTGGAGATATGAAAGGAACATTTCGTACAAAGATTAACATAATCAAGGACAAAAGTGGTAAGGACCTAACAGAAGCAGAAGACATCAAGAAGAGGTGGCAAGAATACACAGAGGAATTATACCAGAAAGATATGGAGGTCTCGTACACCTCAGGTAGTGTGGTTGCTGACCTTGAGCCAGACATCTTGGAGAGTGAAGTCAAATGGGCCTTAGAAAGCACTGCTAATAACAAGGCCAGTGGAAGTGATGATATTCCAGCTGAACTGTTTAAAATTTTAAAAGATGATGCTGTTAAGGTGCTACACCCAATATGCCAGCAAGTTTGGAAAACTCAGCAATGGCCAGAGGATTGGAGAAGATCAGTCTACATCCCAATTCCAAAGAAGGGCAGTGCCAAAGAATGCTGCAACTACCGCACAATTGCGCTCATTTCACACGCTAGCAAGGTTATGCTTAAAATTCTACAAGGCAGGCTTAGGCAGTATGTGGACCGAGAACTCCCAGAAGTGCAAGCTGGATTTCGAAAGGGCAGAGGAACCAGAGACCAAATTGCAAACATGCGCTGGATTATGGAGAAAGCTAGAGAGTTCCAGAAAAACGTCTACTTCTGCTTCATTGACTATGCAAAAGCCTTTGACTGTGTCGACCACAGCAAACTATGGCAAGTTCTTAAAGAAATGGGAGTGCCTGATCACCTCATCTGTCTCCTGAGAAATCTCTATGTGGGACAAGAAGCTACAGTTAGAACTGGATATGGAACAACTGAGTGGTTCAAAATTGGGAAAGGAGTACGACAAGGTTGTATATTGTCTCCCTGCTTATTTAACTTATATGCAGAATTCATCATGCGAAAGGCTGGACTAGATGAATCCCAAGCCGGAATTAAGATTGCCGGAAGAAATATCAACAACCTCAGATATGCAGATGACACAACCTTGATGGCAGAAAGTGAGGAGGAATTAAATAACCTTTTAATGAGGGTGAAAGAGGAGAGCGCAAAATATGGTCTGAAGCTCAACATCAAAAAACCCAAGATCATGGCCACTGGACCCATCACCTCCTGGCAAATAGAAGGGGAAGAAATGGAGGCAGTGAGAGATTTTACTTTCTTGGGCTCCTTGATCACTGCAGATGGTGACAGCAGTCACGAAATTAAAAGACGCCTGCTTCTTGGGAGAAAAGCAATGACAAACCTAGACAGCATCTTAAAAAGCAGAGACATCACCTTGCCTACAAAGGTCCGTATAGTTAAAGCTATGGTTTTCCCAGTAGTGATGTATGGAAGTGAGAGCTGGACCATAAAGAAGGCTGATCACCGAAGAATTGATGCTTTTGAATTATGGTGCTGGAGAAGACTCTTGAGAGTCCCATGGACTGCAAGAAGATCAAACCTATCCATTCTTAAGGAAATCAGCCCTGTGTGCTCCCTGGAAGGACAGATCGTGAAGCTGAGGCTCCAATACTTTGGCCACCTCATGAGAAGAGAAGAATCCTTGGAAAAGACCCTGATGTTGGGAAAGATGGAGGGCACTAGGAGAAGGGGACGACAGAGGACAAGATGGTTGGACAGTGTTCTCGAAGCTACGAACATGAGTTTGACCAAACTGCGGGAGGTAGTGCAAGACAGGAGTGCCTGGCGTGCTATGGTCCATGGGGTCACGAAGAGTCGGACACGACTAAACGACTAAACAACAACAAGATTTCACGGTGTGCCTGGCATCTGCTTCTGCAAAAGGTCATTTTCATGGCAAGAGTTCAATTTGTGCCACTCTTGCTCATACTAAGGCACATAAGCGCAAAACGCAGGTGTAATGGTCTTTGTCTGACAAGGTTTAATTTCCAGGCTCTTGCTTAAAATCTAGCACAGTGCTTCTCTCAAACAGTTTATGGCCAATGTATATGCAATGTAGACGTAACGAAGTATGCAAATGTTGTTCTACAAGGGAAAGCTTTTTGCAGGCAAAGTAGTTCAGTCCAGTTTGGACAGCAAATGGGACCTGCAAACAAAAAACTGCAGCATATCCTTACCTCCTATAAGGCGTCTCCCATTCTTGGTTTTAACATGACGAGGAGAGCTGTGGGCCCCTAGGGCTTTGACTGCTAGTCCTAGCAAGAGGATCCCCATGCTTGTGTGGATTTATGAGCTGCATCTGTAGGAACACATTATTGTAGCAGATGTGTAAGCAGTTCTTTAAATACTCATTCAAATTGCTGTCTCTAAGTGATTCTCGTCTTCACAGGGCAGCTGATTTCATCTAAGGAAAATATCAATATTTATGTTGGAACATGCCAAGAACTATTTAAACCATACAGCAAAATTAAGGTGATTGGCAGAATGATGAAAGGCAGGTGGATAGCTGGTGGTTATTATCTTGCAATAGTTCATCACTCTGGGGCCCGGGCCTGGAGGGGATCAGTTTATTTATAGATCATATTATGTGATGGATTTAGATCACTTGAGCTTCATCACTCTTAGTCAAACAATTTTGGGTATTGTGTATGGTACTACATTAAGAGATTCCTACAAACTGCACCTCATTAGTCCTTTTTCAGTTTTGGGCTGAGGAATGAAGGAAGAAAAATACTTTAGGTTTGAAACACATTGAATGGCTCCTTTCGAAGATAGGGTTGCCAGACTCAATAGAGGACAGGACTTCTGTGCCTTTAATTTCCCTGCTCTCTTTTGAGTCTGGAAACCTTAAAGAGAAACCAGCAGCCCCTTTGCTTGGAAATTAAACAAAGGGTCTGCTGGTTTCTCTTTAAGGTTTCCAGACTCAAAAGAGAGCAGGGAAATTAAAGGCACAGAAGTCCTGTCCTCTATTGAGTCTGGCAACCCTATTTGAAGAAGAGAGATTTACACGGGGCTTTGTTCAAATAACCATTTATGATAGGAGAAGGATAGAGAGAAGTAAGAACAGGCATTAGAAGACACATCCTGGTGTCAAACAATGCTGTGAAACAGCCAGAAGGTCTCAACACCTAAAAGAAAAAGAAAAAAACTGGCTAAGATCAGGAAGCAATTAATTAACTAAAGGCTATAAAATGGGACACATTTTGAGCTCTTGTTGATAAAACGTGCTATTTGCAGAATTCACACATTATTCACAAGCGGTGTATTTTCAATGTCATTTTTAATTGAATATGGGCCTCACTTAGGGCACTGCTAAATGGGCAGTTTTTATGCTTCAAGAAGGGCTGGGGGAACTATGGCTCTCCCGATGTGGTTAGTCTCCAGCTCTTGATGGCCACAGCCAGCACAGCTGGTGGGAACTGCAATGAACAACATCTGGAGGAACCAGAGTTTCCACCACAGACTGACGGCCTTCAGCTTTACACAATCCCCTCTTGTCTCCTTGCTGGGATGACAGCTGTTTGCTTTGTGCTGCTGAGGTTAAAGCAAACATACTCACCAAGAGACAGATCACTCCTGTGAGTTTCTCCTGCTACGGTATATATAACCTTGTGCATGAATGAAAAGTGCCATAGCAAAGAGCGAATCTTCCCACTTAGCTGTTTACAGCCTTGTTAAGAGGCGCTGTGAATTCCACTCCTGAATCACATGCCCTGGGGGAATGATTATTGGTGACGGCAGAATGACCTTTAAAGCTCCATGTGAGCCTGGCAAAAAAGACACAGGCTTGTTAGTTCAGTATTAAGAACTAAAAGCATTTATCCTCTGCAATTAGTGGGCATCAGAATGTGCTGGGCAACAGCTTCATTGTGCAGAAGTAGTTAGAAATACCTAATTGTTCAGCAAAGTGCAACAGGGCAAATGAATTATCTTGAATTACCATGGGTGTGGGTTTTCCCACTGTGCAAGAATTGAGGGGTGGTTTAATGGACTGGCAGGTGTCTGGTTTCATTCAGAAATGCAGTCTTTATCCTCTAGGGGTGCGGCCCATCGCAGACTATTAGATTATAGGAGGGCAAGTGTTATAATACAGCTTGGCATGATAAAGTCACTGTTCTATCTGTCAGTAGCACCTTAAAGACCAACTAAGTTTTTATTTTGGTATGAGCTTTCGTGTGCATGCACACTTCGTCAGATACACTTGAAGCAGAAGCAACCAGACCCTTATATATATTCAGAGGGTGGGGGGGGGAATGGGTGATGGGCTGTAAGAGTGGTAAACCTGTTGATGGCTGTTAACGACTGCTGATTACTGCAATAGGACCTGCGGGGGAAAAACAAGGGCTGAGGCTAAAGAAAGCTTGATCATGCATAATGAGATAAGAATCCTATGTCTTTATTCATCCCAGGTGGCTCTGTGGTTTTAAGCTTGGTAATGATTTCCAATTCAGCAATTTCTCTTTCCAGTCTGTTTCTGAAATTTTTCTGTAATAAAACAGCTGCTTTGAGATCTTGTATAGAATGTCCTGGAAGATTGAAGTGTTCTCCTACTGGTTTCTCTGTCTTGTGGTTCCTGATGTCAGATTTATGTCCATTTATCCTTTGGCGTGGGATTTGGCCTGTTTGTCCAATATAGAGAGCTGAAGGGCACTGTTGGCATTTGATGGCATACACAATGTTAGAAGATGAGCAATTAAATAGTCCTGTGATGGTATGGTGGATGTTGTTGGGGCCAGTAATGGTGTTGTCTGGGTGTATGTGGCAGCAAAGTTGGCATCTGGGTTTATTGCAGGCTCTGGTACCAGTGTCCATGTTAAGTCTGGTGGTTGTATTATTGTGGGTGAGGAGTTGTTTAAGATTGGGTGGCTGTCTGTAGGCAATGAAAGGTCTTCCTCCCAGAGCTTGAGAAAGGGAGCTGTCATTGTCCAGGAGAGGCTGTAGATCTCTGATGATGCGTTGTACTGTTTTAACTTGGGAGCTGTATGTGATGACTAGTGGTGTTCTGTTATGTCCATAAGCTTTAATTAGCTTGTGTTTAAGTAAACAAAGTTACCGGTCCAGTCGCGCTTCCGGACGTAAATCTTCCCTTTCAGCAGAGCTTTTTAGCACAGCGGCAAAGAGTAAGGTGAGTCAGCAAGAGTTGTAAATGCAGGAACTCTGGAGCAGGTTGCAAACTCAAAAGCTTTATTTAGAAAAAACGTAGCCTGGAGATAAGGCAGACATCCTTCATCTCTGGCCAAGTAAAAACTTAAACAAATCTGTGCCTCAGTGCACAAACTTGAGGCATCACTCCTACACACAGCAACCCAAACTAAGAGATAACACTACTGAGAGAAAAAACGCTCCTAAGAGAGAGAATACATGCAAGGAACTGACTACTTATACAGGCTGTCTTACATTCCTGGATGCTTAATTAGGTTCAGCTGCTCAGTGTTCAGAGCGATTAGTGTAACTTGACCCTTTAATACCAACATGTTATTTTCTTTTTTGGGTCTGTCCTGCAGCAGGTTCTCTCTAGGTATCAGTCTGGCTCTGTTGATCTGTTGTTTAACTTCATCAGGTGGATATTTTAGTTCTAAAAAGGTTTGCTGTAGATCTCTTAGGTGAGATTCTCTGTCTGTAGAGTTGGAACAAATGCGGTTGTAACGTAGGGCCTGGCTGTATACGATGGATTGTTTGGTATGTTTGGGATGGTAGCTAGAAGCATGTAGATATGTTTGTCGGTCAGTTGGTTTTCTGTATAAGGTGGTGTCTATACGTCCATCCTGTATTTTTATAGTAGTGTCCAAAAATGTATTTCTTGCATAGATTGCTTCATTGTTAGGTTGATGGTGGGGTGAAAGTCATTGAATGTCTGGTGGAAGGTTTCCAGGGTCTGTTGTCCATGTGTCCAGATAATAAAAATATCGTCAATGTATCATAGGTACAAGAGAGGTTTGAGTGGGTAGGAGTTCAGGAAACGTTGTTCTAAATCTGCAAACCAGGAATTTTTTTATTTTGCTTCGACTCAGACAAACACGGCTACCTACCTGTAACTTGTTCTATCTGTGTTTAAGACATATGTGTTCATAACGCTGGAAATGTGCTCCCCTATGGAAGGACAATTAAGAAAGTAAGAAGAGCCCTGTTGGGTCAGACCAAAGGCCCATCTATTTTCTTTCTTTTTCTTTTTCTTTATTAAATTTACATACCACCCTTCATTACAAAATCTCAGGGCAATTCACAGGACAAAATACAGGATAAAAACACAAGTGATTAATTAAAACAAACAAACAAAAAACAATAACCCCTGCTTCCCACAGGCACATTTAAAAGGCTGTAGAATATTAATCAGCCAATGGCCTGGTTGAAAAGGAGTATTTTTGCCTGGTGCCTAAAATATATATAATGAAGGCACTAGGCAAACCTCCCTAAGGAGAACATTCCACAAACAGGGAGCCACTACCGAAAAGGCCCATTCTCGTGTTGCTACCCTCCGGACCTCACATAGTTCAGCATCCTGTTCTCACAAATGGCCAAGCAGATTCCTATGAGTATCCCACAGGTAGGATTCCCTTGTGTGCAACAAAACTCTCCCAAGCAAAGGTTACTCAAAGGTATACTACTTCTGATGAAAGTCTTGTCCTCCATGAATTTGTCTAAATCCGTTATAAATCCAAACTGGGGCCATTACTACTTCTTGTCACAGTGAATTCCATAATTGGTGTGCTAGGGTTAAATATAAGCTACACATGCTCAAAATGAATCATGCCGTGAGAAGTCCTTATGGCAATTGTGCTTCTAGTGATTTCAGTGTTGCTCCCCATAATTTGGGGAGGAGGGTTATTATTTTGCTTGTTTCTTTGTTGTTAACATCCCTGTTTCTTTGTTTTAAACATCCCCGTGATCCATGGATTAAGAAATTTAATAAATTCAAATATTTAAATAAATATTTAATAAATTTAATTAATTTAAATAAATAAAAATTTAATAAATAATGAAATAACAATAATTTAGGACCCAGTATTTACTATTGGTATTCAGTTTCCTCAGCTCTTCATGACAACTTTCTGAGGTAATTCACCTCTAAGGTAACTTGGCTGGAGGTATATCACCTGGACAAGGACTTCTGTGGACCATAATTCTAGACTTAATCTGTTTCTTGGAATTATAACCTATTAGGATATTTAATAAGACGTTTTCCTTTAGGAAAAGTACTAACGGAACTGCAAGTTGTGCCAGGGTAGCATAATTGGATAAAGAGGCGGCATTTACCGGTAATCCTTTGTTTTGTCAAGTTGCAGCTAGTGCTGTTGCAAACTTTAAATTTATACAATGGCAGGGAACCAAAGGTTCTTCTATTCCGCCTTCCTCATATCCTTAGGCACAATATGCTAAATATAAACCATTCCCACCAGATACTTGTACAATCTTTGCATTAAAGTTCACAGTTAAAATGTTCTATTACTTCTCTGTTCTTCTCCTCCAGCTCCTCCTTCCAGTTTTTTTTTTAAATAAAGAAACACATCTTTCCATGCAACGGATTTGATGAAATGCAGAGATCACCAGTACAGGACTATAAAAAGAGCCCTGCTAAATTAGGCCAAAGGCCTATGGAATCCATCATCTTGTTTTCCACAGTAACAAAGCCACATAGAGGGCATCCTGTTATTCAGAAGCTTAGTGCGTCAGACTCAGGAGGTAATATACAGCCAGCAGTAGCCTTATCCCTGTCCCTGAATTAGTCTAATCCCCCTTTCAAAGCCATCACCACATCTTGTGGCAACAAATCCCATAGTTAGACTATGCTCTGTGAAAAGAAGTCTATTTGGAATCTCCCAACATTCAACTTCATTAGGTGACCCTGGTTTCTAGGATCACAAGAGAGGAAGGGAAATACCTCTCTTTCCACTTTCTTTATGACCTGTGCACAGCTCTTATCATAACCCCACATTACAGTACTCACATCTCACCCCCCAACTAAATAGTTCCATAAATTGAAGCTTTTTCTCATGGGGGTGTTGCTGCAGTCCTGTGCTCACTTTGGTTGCCCTTTTCCAACTGTACAGCTCACCACCAGAACTGGGCCCAGTATCCCAAATGTTGTTGCAGCATAGACTTTTATAAAGTCACAGTGACATTTTATTTTTGATCCCTTTTTGTAATGATCCCTAACCTCGAATACACCCTTTTCACCTAGAGCTTTGTCCCTTTGCCACTATTACTTGCCAGACCCGCTTTCTGAAAATGTCAGTTCTGGCATGGGTATCTGCCATATATCTTCCTTAGTGAAAACAGATGCAAAAAATATAAATAAATAAAATCAAAATAAAATAAAATCCAGCTTTTAAGCACATCTTTAACTGCCTCATTATTCCTAGTTGTTTTCTTGCTTCTGAGATATTTTTTAATAAAGAAATATTGTCGGTCTTAACGTTTTTAGCAATATGCTCCTTGATTTCTTTCTTTCTTTCTGCTTATTGTCACTAAAAGAAAGAAATAAAGTATTCATTCTTTATAAGGTAAAATTAAAATTACATTGACCAGTGGTTTTTCATTGTTAAGACTATGTAAACTGCTTTCAACTCTTCTGCTGAAGTAGACCTGAAGTCTCGGATGTGTTTAGAATTGTTTCAGCTCTCTCATAAAATATGGACAATTTATTTGGCATATTTTTTAGAGCTATGGTCTGCTAGGCATTTCACACAGAGAGTCTGGAGTATATATAAATATTTAAAATAAAACAAAGTAAGTATGTTTACTTTGCACTATATTATTTTAGTAATGTGTCTGATTCCAAGCACTGGCTTGCATATTTAATAGTTTGGAGTAGTGCCCCAGCTTCAGTTATTTAGGCTATTCCTTGTCTAGAGCTTAATTGCCAGCATTTCCTTTGTCAAGGTGGTTCATGTTACAGGTAGGTAGCCATGTTGGTCTGATGCAGTCAAAACAAAATAAAAAAATCCTTCCAGTAGCACCTTAGAGACCAACTAAGTTGTCATGCACA
This sequence comes from Zootoca vivipara, assembly GCF_963506605.1. Classification (NCBI taxonomy): domain Eukaryota; kingdom Metazoa; phylum Chordata; class Lepidosauria; order Squamata; family Lacertidae; genus Zootoca; species Zootoca vivipara. Next base: position 36,015,183 of record NC_083277.1, on the reverse strand, counting down.
CTTCTTCAGATACACTGAAACAGAAGTCACCAGAAGTCAGAGGGTGGGGAGGGGTATTACTCAGAAGGGTGGTGGGAATGGGTGATTGGCTGATAGGAGTGGTAAACCTGTTGATGACTGTTAACGGCTGTTAACTTAGTTGGTCTCTAAGGTGCTACTGGAAGGATTTTATAAAAAAAAAAAAATTTGAAGGCGGTTCATGACGTTGTTGTCTGCTTGGTTGGTCCAGGGTAAAGCCTGAATGACTGGAACATAAATGATGTCTTCCGGAAGACAATAACAAGGCTTCTCTCTGGCTGCCGTTTCCCCACCTGGCACAACAGTAGGCTATCCTTATTTGATGCTAGGTGACAAAGTAGCTTTTCACTCTGAGATAAGGCAAGGGTAGCACTGACAAGCTGACTCCATGAATTGCATCACTTTGATTTTGAGCGGAAGGAGAGCTTGTATTTAGTAGAGATTGTTGCTGGTTGAAGGAGCCTGAAGCACACCTTGTTATCCTGCACTCAGGGGTTGGCTATTATTTTCCTGTGGCCTTGTTTGCACATCAGGTAAGCCAAACTATGACTTTCTAGGACCTTGTGAATATGTGGGTTTCTGAACCAAGCTTCTCCCCGGTCTATTCTGCTGAGTTAATCCAAGGTTAGCGGGTCATCTGTGATTCAACTCTCTCCCCACTAACCATGAGCTGTAGACAAAACCAAACATGGCTTAGCTCAGCACAACACTAGAGCAAAAAGTTGCAAGCTCCTCTCTGTGAACCCATGTTTGCCTGGTCCTCTTAAACCAGGGGTGTCCAACAGGTCCATCACGATCTACTGGTAGATCCCCGGGAGGTTTTGGTAGATTGTGGTAGATTGCTGGGTGCCTTTCCTTAGCATTGGTAAAATAGAATGCGGCCTGCCCCCTCGCCCCACCCTCCATTGTTGCATGATCTGCAGAGCGGAAGACGGAGTTTACTCAGTGAGGCTGTTTGTTTCCCCAGCGATCTGTTGGAGCTTTCCTCCTCCCTAAGAAAAGCTCAACAACTTTGCCCTGAACCCCCCAAAAGGGGGTAGATCACTGCCAGTTTTCAATTCTGTGAGTAGATCACAGTCTCTTGGGAGTTGGCCACCCCTGTCTTAAACCATAGCTTGATTTCCCCTGAAGTACAAACCAAGGAGGCTTACACAAATTAAAAGCACACAGATAAAATTCAAAAAACCCCTATATATAGATTTATGACAATCATTCAAAAGTAACTAAACTCTAATAGAATTGAAACAATATATATATAAAATCTATTGAAATCTATTAAAAAAACAGCACAGCATTATTAAGACCTTTTCCTTTTTTTAAAAAAAAAAAAACCTGTCAGAATATGGCTGCTGGCACATAATTTGAATCCTTTGCATATTACATTAGTACTCCATTTTCAAGGGCTGTTTATTATAAGCTCAAAGGCAAAAAAATTAGAACAGCCATTTGTTACTTTTGCACACCTTTGGGTGAAGCATGTTTAGATCTAGCTTGCTGGTACTCAAGAGACTCAGGGAAATGCTAGCCAGCAGTCCTAAAGAGACCCAGAACCTAAGTAAGCAGCAGTACTCACGAGACTCAGAAGAATACTGTGCTTTTTAATTGGATGCATATAGATGCCTTTCTTTGAGACTATACTTTGAATAATAAGTACAATTATTCAGTGAGTGAGTGCATTTTGCTTTGGTACAGAAGCATAATACGTGCTGTGAAAAGAAGGATGAAGTAAAAAAAAAAGAGTGGGGGTGGGGGCAAAAGGGCTCTATTGTACATTGAGCGAGCCAAGGCATGACTACCACATTACTTTTGCCTAGTAACAGCTCTGAAACCAAAATAATGAAGCATGTTGCCAAGAATCTTGTCTGGATGCTGTTCTGTTTTGCTTGTGAGGACACAAAGAACATAACTTTAACTATTACATTTGTTGGCTGAGGGGTTATATAACTTGATGGCATTTCAATGTGTGTCTGCTTAACCCTTTTGAGGATGTCAGCTGTTATTCCAGTTTGAGGCTGAATCGCACCTCAGTCCTTCATGCTCCTCAGAAAGGCTGAAGTGGAGAACTTTAATGAATGGAGACCAGGCCTGCCACTGTTGGCCTTGCAAACAACTTTGGACTCCCAACTTTCAAGCTGTAGTTACACACACAGTAGACTAAAGCCACCCAGTAATCAATTGCCTCACAAAGTGAGCCCGCCAAATGGACTTGTAGAACTGCTTTCTACAACCACCAATAAAATTTTGCAAAGATGTGTAACAAGAAATAAGTATCAGGTTTTTCTTTTTTTTTGAATAACAGAGCTCCTTCTCTCGGAGATCCTGGTTCAACATAGTTTCTTTTCCTTTCTTTTGCCAAATAATATTTTATTAATTTTACAATGCATTTGTCACAATCATCACATTTTTTTTCACATTTTCTTCTTTCGGCTTTTTACAGCCTTGTTTTCCATCCTCCCCTTCTAATGATTCTCTGACATTAAATCTAACCTCTATACTGTACCTATGAAACCTGTTTAATGTCGTACAATAAGAATGTGGATCAATTTAGACTTGTTAGACACTTAACCTGAAGGTCTACAATAAGCATCCCCAAACTTCGGCCCTCCAGATGTTTTGGACTACAATTCCCATCTTCCCCAACCACTAGTCCTGTTAGCTAGGGATCATGGGAGTTGTAGGCCAAAACATCTGGAGGGCTGCAGTTTGGAGATGCCTGGTCTACAAGCAATTAATATAAATACACTGTACCATAAATCAAAACAACTCCCATAACAGCCATTGGAAGCTTTGGCAGCACACCAGCAACAACAAAAAGTAGGTACAGAAAACACCATGTTGACTTTGGTGGGGAGAGCAGTCCACAGGCAGGGAACCACAACTGAAAAGGCCCACTCCCTTGTCACTACTCCCTGAACCCCCCCTGGGGGCGGGAAACTGCTATGAGAATACTTTCTGTAGCCTAAATATGGCAGATACAATCATATCTGTTTGTTGTGCTTCCCTTGCAAACTTTCCTTCCTCAACACAGGAAAGCCAGGGACTATGCAGGTGGGGCCAACACATGTGGAGATGTTGCAGGTGTGGCTTGAGCAGCCTTTGCAACTGGAAGACAGCTTACCTCCCGGGACATCCTGTTACCTCCGCACACTGCTGGCTCTGTCTCCCTCAGTGGAGAGTCACCTACCAGCACCACACGTCTTTTCCTCCTCTGGAGATTGGCAGGAGTTGTTTTGTACACTGTACTTTCCACAGCCACCTTGGTGCATTCTGAGGTCTGCAACTGCTGCCCTTGCTCCCTGGTGTCTGAGATGAGGGCATGGAATTGATTTTGCAGCTCTAGTGACACAGCATGGCTCCTGAATGTCCTGCTTCTGTGTGTCACGTTCCTCCAGGGCTCCGTCTCCGGAAATGGGCTATCTTCTAGGGGCACCCCACCTGTGCTGCTGTTCCAGGACGGTATACTCTGCTCCATCAAGAAATTCCTCACCTTGCCTGATAGCTCAAAGTGTGGATAGTTGGGCCTCAGGTTGCTGTACCTCCTCTTCCAGCAAGGCAAGCAGCTTGCACTTGCTGCAGGTGTAGTTTTGCATATTGTGAGGCTGGAGGACAAAAATGGCACAGGAGTTGCAGGCAACTGCAGCAGCTCCCTTGCCATCCATGCCTCTGGGTCCTACCACATGCCACTGTGGGACAGCACTCCACCCCAACCCCAACCCCTCAAAATGCCCTTGCAAATGCCGCTGTTTACAAGTTCTGGTCATGAGCTCCCAGAGGCTGCAACCACCTAAATAGGACTGCTTCTGGCTGGTAATATATTGGCATATATTAGATCTGACTTACCTATAATGTATGAATGAGCTTTTGAGTTGCCACTTAATATTAGATGGAAATTAGCTTTCATGTGCATAGCCAACTTTTTTCACATGTGGTACTTACTGGCCTTTTCTAAGGGAATAAGAGTCCTTGTGCAGGAACTAATCTATTTACTCAACGGCATATTTCACCAGCCTATTTTGTTCATTATTAACTAGCAGCAATTTAGAATGTCTGCTGCAGGCATCAACAAATTGTACATGGGAAATAAATGTTTGGAATTTGATTGTCCCAAATGGAGCTTGGTATTCCATTAACAATGTCCCTGTAAACAAATCTCATGTAAGTAATAGAATTGTTCTTGCTGTAAAATCACTCCTTATTCAAGTAGATAAATAAGCTTAAAGGAGGAGTTGTGTGTGTTCAATACAATTGGTACTGTTTTGGTATATGTGGAATAAGTGATGACTTTTTGCTTACAGCAGGGACTCTACAGGCAAATTCCCCCCACCCCATTCTCCCTCTTCTTCTGCCTTTATTGTTACATTTCTTACTCAACCTTCCCTATGAAGTCGCAAGGTGAATTACAATTAAAAATATAATATTAGAATCATTTAAAGCAAATCACAATCAAGAGAATAAGGTGAGCTCTGCAGAGTGAAGGCGTTAATCTGACCATGACAACAGACAGCAAGAAGTGACCTGCCCATGACAACAGACTCACAAAGATTCCCTCCTCGTCACCATCAGTGGGGTATTGCAGATCCACTCTTTGGCAAAGACCAGGTTGAGGTTATGTCTGGCCAAATATGTCATGCCACTCATGTATGGAGACAGCTCTCATGGTTGTCCTGGAGGCCCCGAAGTTCCAAACCAGCCTATCTGAAGCAGCCTCAGAGTGGACTCTGAAGTCCCCCAACACAACCACGATGGATTCTCCATCACCACATCTTGCCAGCTCAGTTAGGGAGGTTCTGGTGTGGGTGGGGAGAGAAGATGGGACACTATACAATATCCCTGTTCTTTCTGATCCAACACCACAAACAACCATTTAAACCCAGACACAGTGGGGATCAGTTTCCTAGCATGAGAGATGGAATTATTTTTTAATGAATGATGGTTACCTGCACCTCTCTGACACTCTGACATGGCATGTCACCAAGTATTCAGGTATTCAGGTAGACGCAGCTGGGTTAGCATAGAGTTACCCAGCTCATCCACCCTAACCTCAGTTATACATGCTCAGTTGGCCCCCTCATCCATGAACAATCTGTGCGTGAGAGATGGTTTATTCTGGTCAGACTTGGTGTTTAACAACAGCAGCAGACTAGGGAATTAACTGTCTAGATCACTAAATTCTGAAATACAGTAGGCAAAACAGTATTTCTACTTTGGTCACTTTGCTTTTGGTCTAGCCTAAGTCTACTGCTGGACCAAAATTGAATTATTCTTGAGAGTCCCATGGACTGCAAGAAGATCAAACCTATCCATTCTTAAGGAAATCAGGCCTGAGTGCTCACTGGAAGCTGAGGCTCCGATACTTTGGCCACCTCATGAGAAGAGAAGACTCCCTGGAAAAGACCCTGATGTTGGGAAAGATTGAGGGCACTGTGAGAAGTTGACGACAGAGGACGAGATGGTTGGACAGTGTTCTCGAAGCTATGAACATGAGTTTGACTAAACTGCGGGAGGCAGTGGAAGACAGGAGTGCCTGGCGTGCTATGGTCCATGGGGTCACGAAGAGTCGGACACGACTAAACAACAACAACAAAGTCTACTGCATGCCAGCCATGTATATACAGACTACTCATAGCAGGGTTTTTGGGGTGTGTTTTTTTGAGATAGCAAGAAGGGCATGGAAAATGCTGACTGGCCAATTGTTTTACATCCTAGTAATAAGTTCCTCCATAGAATTGTTTTGTGATTGTGACAACCAGCCTAGTGATGGAGGAGTGGTGAGTGGCTGCTAAATCATTTGGGGTATAAGAATCTCTCTCTCTCTCTCTCTCTCTCTCCTGTGTGTGTGTGTGAGAGAGAGAGAGAGAGAGAGAGAGAGAGAACATGTGGCAATACCTATCAAGATGTCTGTGCACATCTGTGATATACAGAAGGCTCTGTGTTCCTGGCCAGTTTAAAATGAGAAAAATGGCTTCCAAAAACAAACAAAACACTTATGGAATGCACATCACGTACCAGTTCTCCACAGGCTAGTCTTTCATCAGGGTACTGGCAATATCTGTCAATGGCAAGAAAGTTCACATATGATAGTGACAATATTGCTGGAATACTAATAGTTTCTGCCATGTGATTTCATTCTGTCTGCAGCTCCAGTCTCCCTGAATAACCTAGCACCATACAAAAGCAGCATTAGAATCCAGTTAAACTACTAGTTTGAACAATAGCTCTTTTCAAAGGCTTTCTACACATATTAGAATATGGCAAATGCATTTCTCCCCTCCACAGATTCATTTGTCATGAATAAAGGTCTGAAGAGGGCTAATGGCTGAATATGGCTCATTTTAAAAAGTAAGGGGTGCATAATGTACGCAATGAAGTGAGGCATTAAAGGGTGACTAATACCATATATAAGAAAGGAATTAAGTCCAGGTTGATGAATGTATCAAGTAGTAAGGTTTTCTGGGTGGTGTTCAGTGCTAGAACTACCCAGAGTAGACCTACTGAAGTTAATAGACATGTCAAACTTAGGTGCATTAATTACAACAGTCCTACTCTGCCCTGAGTAGGACTTAGTGGAATCACAAGAATCAAAACATTTGTTGAGTTGGAAGGCACTACTGGAATCATCTAGTCTAACCCCCTGCAATGCAGGAATATTTTACCCAACATGGGACTCAAACCCACAACCCTCTTGCGCTCTACCGACTGAGTTGGCTTGGCCATCTGAATTAAAGACAGTTTGATAAGATCCTTGTCCTGTCTTGAATGTGAATGTGTGGTTAAGATTTAGGGGCTGTAGCAAGCTACTACGATTTCTGCGCATTAACCACTCAGTAAATTGAGCCCTGTTTGTGTGTTTGATCTTCTTATGTGTAAATGAACGCACAAGAAGAAGCTGGGACCCAGTGCCAAGCCCTGCCCTCTCCAGCATGTCATCTCTATGCACTCCATGAATTTGAGAACAATGGAAGGAGCCACCCCTATTTGTGGAGGGTCCCCAGGGGTGACCAGTGTGGCAAGTGCACAGAGCTGCCCTCCTGGCAGTGATGTTGCTGCTGCTTACCAGGGCAGGGCAAGGTAGGACAGAGCAGTGTTGTGGTCAGAACATGGCTGAGCACATGGTTCTCTGGAGGCTGCCTCCGCCGAACTGCAGCCAACTCCATGTTGTTTACCACCCTGATTGTGCAGGGGTGCCAGCCTGCCCCCCTGAGCTTCCTCTAGTACCGGTAGTGGAGCTGACCGCTTCAGAACTGTGGATGCCTCTAATATGTACAGAAATGATGCACCACAGAGGTTGGGGCTTGGCAATATGTCCCCACTTCTGTTTGCACAGAACAAAATACAAGACAAAACACAATTAAATGAGTAAAGCAAAACAACAAAGCAATAACCCCCATTCCCACAGGCATAACTTACTCTTCTGCATGAGACTGCAGTGTGTGCACATTGCTACCACCAAACAAGAATGTGCAATGGGGTTTGTGCTTTCTACCCTCCCCATTCCCTACACATCCCTGTGCCTTCCCAAATTGGTTCATCAGTGCACAAGGGGGAGAGGGATAGTTCTATCTGGAAAGCTGATATGCTTGAACAGTAGTAGCTCAGTAGTAGCTCAGCGTTTAATGCCACCCAAAGATGTAACCCTATCATTTGGGCAGCAGTTGATCACAAATAATAAGCTCGAAAAGAGCTGCTATGGTGCTAATTGGGGGGGTCTGTGCCAGGATATTTAGATATTCAGAGTACAGTTTCTGTGTGTGGCTGAGCTTTCCTGTGTGTGGGTGTCAGCCTAATGACAAGCCAGCCTTTCATCTGTCCGTCTTAAATTCAGATGCCCAATTGGCAGAGCAGATGAAAACCAGCATCCGTTTCAGGTGCTTCCTAACCTTTCATTGAGTGATCGCTTGAACAACTGTGTGTTATCCAAGAGTCCCTTCTGATGGCCAGACCTCCTTTTCTAGGCATTGGAAAACTCGTTTGGTCTAATTAGCACTGGGGCAAAATGTTGAGAACAACCTGTCTGTATGGAACTTTGAAAAATAATCTCAAGAGCCCTTGAAGCTCTTTCAGAGTTAATGCTGCTCATCCTGTGATTTCATTTCAAGAAGTACATGCTATTCAAATCAGTTCAATATGGCAGGCTTATTAGTGGCCTTTAGGTAAGCTGCCTGCAGAGTTTAATAATAATAATAATAATAATAATAATAATAATAATAATAATAATATATTATTTATACCCCACCCATCTGGCTGGGTTTCCCCAGTTTAATTTTAATTTACGTGGACAAAGGAAAATGCTTCACCTGGTGTCATGGTGATGTCAGGTAATTGACAGCCAGGCGACCACACCCACCTATCAGTGTGGTCTGTGGCCCATTTGACCAGATCCAGTTCCCAGCTAAGCCATGGTTTGGTTTAGTGTGTTGTCTGAACCCCAACTTGAGGTTTGTCTCCTCTAACAAACCACGTGCTGCATACAAAGAACAAACCATGAGCCTACATTCAAATGGGATGCTAAGGCAAACCATAACTTAGTTCACTGCAGAGACAGCAGGACAGCAGGCGCCTGTACACTTGCACATTTGTGCTAAGCCATGGTTTGGCTTGGCATCATGTGTGAACAAGGTCATTGACTCACGTTGAGGACATCACTTTGAAATTTCTGACATTTCTACCAGCTGGTTCTCTAATTAAAAATACAGACTAAAATAAAAAAGCATGGTCTGGAGAAACAAATTGCCCTTGTCTTCTGCTTGGATTGGTTATTTAAATGTTGCCAGAACTATAGTCCCATAGCCAATTCTCTGTCGACTAAAAGCATTCATGTTGACCAGGAACTATGAGCGGAACAGAGTACAGGAAATCAAGCAGGTATTCCCTCAGTAGGTTTTGCTTATGATTAATTTTAAAGGGTGTTCTTTTTTAAGTTGCTGCTAGGCTCGCTTCAAACAAGGTCATGGACCTGTATGCCTTCCTTCTTTTTTGCTTTTTGAAATACTAAACACACCTACTTAAAAGTTCAATGAGACTTACTTCTAGGCAAGTGGGTATAGGACTGCAGACTCAATGTTATGAACCACCCTGAGATCTAGGGATGAAGGACAGTATACAAATTTAATAAAATATATATATGAAAAAATGGGATCATTTTTTTTAATCAGAGATCCACAGGTTTATGAGGGTTGCCAGGCCAGGAGAATCCCAGACTCTGAGTTTTCAGGGCCCCAAACTGATACTATAGGGGTGGCCACTGGCAATGTCACGGGAAGCAGGCCCTGTGCTGCCATTAAGCATGACACAATAAACATTAACCATGTCATTCAAATAAAAGACGCTAAGGGTAACCAATGAGCAAACATGCCAATGAAGAGAAGCAGGGGCAGCACATACCGTTTCACTGCTTGAGGTGCCACCATACCTGCCAAGTTCCGGCCTGAGAAATAAGGGACTGGATCGGAAGTAGCAGACCGGAAGTAGCGCTGCCGCCATTTTGTAACTGGGCGGAGCATGCTCAGAAGTGACTTTTGATGCTGCTCTGCCCTGTTCCAAAATGGCTGCCGCACCAGAAGTCGCGCTGCAGCCATTTTGGAACTGGGCAAAGCAGCATCAAAAGTCGCTTCTGAGCATGCTCCGCCCAGTTCCAAAATGGCCACCACACCAGAATAAACCGGGGAAAAACAAAAAAATTCATTTTTTCAGCTGGGAACAGCTGGAAAAATGGGGGTTTCCCGGGGAATACGGGAAACTTGGCAGCTATGGGTGCCACCACCTACTTGCTCCTGTTGCCACTGCAGCCACTGCCTTCTCTGCCACTGCCAAATACCTTGCCACATTTGGTACTGGCAGGAAAACGCTACCACCATCGGCACCAATTTCAGGAAAGATTGCACCAATCATGGGTGAGATCTCGCCCCAAATGTATGTGATCTTGCCTGAAATCAGTGCTTCTTCTTCTTCTTCTTCTTCTTCTTCTTCTTCTTCTTCTTCTTCTTCTTCTTCTTCTTCTTCTTCTTCTTCTTCTTCTTCTTCTTCTTCTTCTTCTTCTCCTCCTCCTCCTCCTCCTCCTCCTCCTCCTCCTCCTCCTCCTCTGCTGGAGGAGGCAGCAGCAGGGCAAGTGGGGTGCCCATGGGACTGCCACTGGGGAGGGGGCTTCTACCACCTGAGGCAGCAGCACCACCCTCTCTATTGGCTGGGGCAGCTCTACAGAAAAGAACCTTAGCTAAAGGGGGTGCTCTAGGTCTTGCTGAAGTGAGGGCGAGCATTCCTTCTCACCTGCTTACAGAGCCTGGGTAGGGCACGGGCTCTCACTCACCTGGGGATTCAAGCCCTCCCCCTGTCACCTGAGGGTGGGCAGGTAAACCTGGAGACTTCAAGTTGGCCCTGAGGGTCTGGCAAGCCAAAGGTTCCGAGCATGCAAAACTTTATCTACCTTTCACGGGTCTTTGAAAGCAACCCGATGTTCATCAGCAGCTTTGTCTATCTCTAGGTAACAGCACGTCGAAATAATTTCAGCTACGGAATGGGTAAGAAGCCAAAGTCAATAGAAACGAAAACTGAAGCATAATAGGGGAACAACCTTGCTCAGACTAGAAAAGAGATATCACTGTGGTAGCAATGGAAAACTTATAATAGAAATAACACCCCCCCCCCAAAGGTCAAGCAGAATGTACCGGTTCCCATTTAAAAATGCTGATTGGGAGCAAGGGTGAACCATCCTGCATGTTTGTTAATATTCAGAACGGCATGAAAATCACAAAAAAAAACCGAAGCGAGGCAGAAACCACAGTCTTCATGTTTTGTGGAAGGGTTGGCTAGTGCATGCAGAGTCCTCATTTCCCCCCACTTGAACCATCTTGAATTATCTGTTCAAAAGACCAGGTAAAGAATGAAAGAAGGGATAGTTCATCCATCTGAAATGACCTTGTAAACAATTCCCTTTGAAGCTGCTCATCATGTCATTCTGTGGCTCAAGGACCGCTGCCTTCATATAATGTTTGCCTTTGAATATCTAAGCTTAGTCACAGAAAGCAAATATTTTAGTATCCATAACCAGATGAGAATGAGATATAGAATATATTTATACTGCGTATGCTTTTAAAAGATGATGGTCGTCATTTCAGTGTTCTTTTCTGTCTTAAGAAAAACATGTTTTGAAACAGATCATTGGAAATTGACTTTTAATTTGACCATATTTGGCCTTTTCACCACTGGGCTATGAACATGTGCTTACAGCTGGGTAAATATATTGGATTATGAATGCATGTTTTTTAGACCAGAAACAGAGACAGGTTGACCACTGAAACTTATCTTTATCTGTAATCCTGGACCAGTTTATATCCCATGGAAGAGCATTTTCTGAGCAACTACATAAGGAGTTTTACAAGTCAGTTTAAGATGGTTTAAAAGTTTCTAGTACCGTCTCTGGAATTGTTCTGAAGTTTAATTAGTTAAGCATGGCATAACAGAACCTATTGGATTATTATTATTATTATTATTATTATTACAGTGGTACCTCTACTTACAAATAACTCTACTTACAAATTTTTCTACTTACAAATGGAGCTCCGTCCGCCATCTTGGATGCGGTTTAGATAGGATTTTTTCTACTTACGAATATTTAGATAGGGTTGCTTCGACTTACGAATTTTATTAAGATGGTTTAAAAGTTTCTAGTACCGTCTCTGGAATTGTTCTGAAGTTTAATTAGTTAAGCATGGCATAACAGAACCTATTGGATTATTATTATTATAATTATTATTAGTATTATACAAAAGAACAGCTTGCCGGATCAGGCCAGTGGCCTATCCATTCCAGCATCCTGTTTTCACAGTGGTGAATGTTAGAAATTAGTGAAATTGTACTGCGGGTGTAGTAATTCAGATTTTATTAAGAAAGAGCCATAGGGCAAGGATTCAATAGAAACCTAGAAATGTGTAGTGATAAACTTTTGGCAGAGTTGTAATGAGTCAATTAGTAGAAAAGAAACAGTACAGTTGCCACTACTTAGTAGGTAAATGGACTGACAATATCAGTCTCTTTGAAATAAAGCCCTCCTCAGAAACAAGTTTCCCCTCCCTTCAACCTAAGACTTAAAAAAATGTTTCACGTCTTTTTAGTGCTTCCTCAAAATTAAAACCAGTGTAGCATGGAAGTCAACACAAAGCGTTCATGGGGAGAATTAGATTTTAAATATTCATAGTAAGAACATGCACTGTAAATTCATAGTTTGAAAAATGACTTGATTATGTAAGGACATAAGAACAGCATTGCTGTATGAGACCAAAGTCTTATCTAATTTGACATTCTGTCAAATGCTTATGGGAAACCCACTGTCAGGATATGAGAGCAACAGACCTCTCCTATGGTAGTCAATGAGGATGAGAAACTGTCAAATTTTGATTTCTCTCAATTTCTTATTTTTCTAAGCTTGAATTCAGTTCTCCACATTTCTGCATCAGCTGTAATTAGAAAGTCCTCATGAAAATTCATAAGTGAATTTCTCCTAACATTGCCTAATATGGACATATTTTTTGCAAAGCAATTTACCCCTAATATAATGCTTTTTATGTTATTTTGGTAATACATGGATTTTTATCCTCGTAGTTGCACTTTTGAACATATAACTTGATTGAAGAACTGTGTTGCACAATTTGGAGAAGTGTGAATTTTGGTTCATATATTTTGTAATATGAATTTGTCTAATCCCTTTTCAAGCTGTTTGTTCTTGACCACTGCTGCATCTTGGGGAAGTGAATTCTACTCTTTAACCATCCACTGTTCAAAGAAGTCATTGGTCTTGTCTGTCCTGACTCCTCACAGGGGTAGACTTGGTTACAGGTAGGTAGCCGTGTTGGTCTGGGTCAAAGTAAAATAAAAAAAATTCCTTCAGTAGCACCTTAAAGACCAACTAAGTTTTTATTTTGGTATGAGCTTTGGTAATGTGCAATGACAAAATTTGCCCCCTTCCATTTCTTATTTTCACAACAATTCCTCATAATTCATTTTGGTACAGTTGCTTTTTAAATTTATCTTCTCTGTAGGTACCTGCATAAATTTAGGTATTATTATTATTATTATTATTATTATTATTATTATTATTATTATTATTTACTTTACACCCCCTCGGCTCGGTGCCCTGTGTGGGAGAACAGTCTATGCCACTGCTTCCCGACCGTTTATTTCACTGGATTATCCTAAATTCAAGAACTATGTGAAGTGTACAAAAACTTCACTATATCTTCTTCCTTTGCATTGTGCCTGATTTTATACATGTCTATCTTTACTTGCTTCTTTTCCAGAATGAATAGCTCCAAATGTCATAACCTTACATTCCAGAAGAGTTGCCATAGTTCTATGACAATTTTGGTTTTCTGCATTTATGGGGAAATGTGCCTTTCAAGATGTTCTTGGCACTGTGTCAAAACGCAACGCAACGCAACACAACGCAACACAACACAACACACTAGGCCAACAGAAACCATGACTGACCCAAGGTCACCCTGCTATCTGCCTTTGTCACCTGCACACTCCAAGTGTCCATATTTTCCAGGGACCGTCCCAGATTTACAGAAGGTGTCTCGGTTTCTGATTTGATCCCAGGACGTCCTTAGGACGCCCCCATTTTCATCGGAGAAATGTTGGAGGGTATGGTAGGATGTCCCTATTTTCATTGGGCCCTTGAGCCAATTAGATAAGTAACTATACAACCTTTAGAAGACATCTGAAGGCAGCCCTGTATTGGGAGGTTTTTAATGTTTATTTATTTTTATATGTTGGAAGCTGCCTAGAGTGGCTGGGGCAACCCAGTTAGATGGGGATATACATAATTTTATTATTTTATTATTATTATTGAATAGGACGTCCCTATTTTCATCAGAGAAATGTTGGAGGGTATGTATCTGCAGGTTACACACACACATTTATTATCTGAGGATGGCTTAAATTTCAAGTGATGACTTGCATATGTCAATGGACCATCCCAGGTATACACCCCAGAAAGAATTTCCATTTGTTTTGTTTTTGTATGCAATACTTTTCAGTGGAGTGAGTTAACATCTTAGCTGCCAGGTATCAAGGCCAGCTTTACACATACTTATCCACATGTATGCTTAATTTTTCTACACTTGGTGATCGACAATTTAAAGTGTGAGCTGATTTCATTGGAAAGCAGTGGGAAAAAGAGAATGGAATTGGTTCCATTTCCCGCAAAAGATGTTTTATTTAAACTAACATTCCTTGTAAAAGCAATATGTTACATATGATATATCTTATCTATATAGCTCAGGACATTAGATCCGCACTTGCTCAGCAATATAGCAAATTACTATGTGTTTTTATAAAGGTGGAAAGATTTACATTTGTAACAGTAGCATTGCAATAAATATTATATCAGATGGTCTCCATGGCAATCGGTTGTACATACTTATATCTGATTTTGTTTCAGCGGCTATTACTAATGTCACTGTCTTAAAACTAACATTTTTATCTGAACCAGACAGCAAATATTGGATTCTGCTGAAATTTATTAATCCAGTTTGGACTTTGAAAAGACCTGTGAGGAATCTCTTCCTGGCAGCCTTATGTAGCGGAGTAGAAAATGAAGTAGGTCCTTGACTATATTTTGACCACATTTGGGCCAGATACCCGCCGCACTGATTGCGTGGTGGGCCAGAGGGTGGGGGAGGGGGAGTGGGGGGCGCACGACTGTGTGCGCCCATGCACACACGCAAATGCTATTTCTGGCACACTCCCGACCTGGAAAGCGCCGGAAATAGCTTGTGCGCATGTGCAGAAGCCTCCTCCGACCCGGATGTACACCAGAAATGACGCTTGCGTGTGCGCACAAGCTATTTCCGTCGCTTTTCCGGGTCGGTAGTCGGCAGCCACGCCGCACTGTGCCGGTAAGAGCAGGCGGCGGCAGCGGGCGGTGGGGGTCCCCGGGGCCCGCATAAAAGAGCCTTGGGGGGCGTATGTGGCCCCTGGGCCGTAGTCTGGGGACCCCTGCACATAGATTTAGCAAAATTTTGTTACACTGCCCATCCAGATATGCTAGAAGCGTTGTATAAAATATCGAACATGTAAAAACTTTCCTGAATGGGAAAAAATGGATATGACCATCACTTTATATGATGTTAAAATGGGATTGGACAAATTCATGGAGGGTAAGGCTCTCAGTGGACACTAGTCCTTAAGGCTGTATACTATTTCCAGAATCAGAGGCCCAGACCCTCCAAGTGCCCCTATTTTCCAGGGAATGTCCTGGATTTACAGAAGCTGACCCAGTTTCTGATTTGATCCTGGAATGTCTCATTTTTCCTTAGCACCTCCCATTTTCCACTGGAGAAACGTTTGAGGATATGGAGTTATGCAACCTCCGAGCCAAGGAGATAAGTAACTATACAATCTTTAGAAGACGTCTGAAGGCAGCCCTGCACAGGGAAGTTTTTTTTAATTTTAATGTTTTATTAAGGTTTTTTATACATGTTGGAAGCTGCCCAGAGCAGCTGGGGAAACTAAGTCAGATGGACGGGATATAAATAATAAAATTATTAGTATTATGAACTAGGATTTCCCTATTTTCATTGGAGAGATGTTTGACCGTATGGAGGCTGCAGTTACTGAATACCAGTAACTGGGGAAATTGTTATTATTATTATTATTTTTATTATATTCATTTACATCCCACCTTTTCCCCAGACTGCGACTCAAGGCAGTTGAAAGATAAAAATGCAAAACATAGATAGGAGTGTGTCCTGCTTTTGGCCTTCCCATAGGCATATAGTTGGTTGCTGTGGTAACAGAATGCTGCTCTAGATGGGTCTTTGGTCTGATCCATCCTGCTTTTCTTATGCTCCTTTCCCCCCTCTAGAGAGCCAAAAGACCATTTGCCTCTTTAAAATGTTTCTGTTGCTACAACTTCTGGATTTTGCTCTTCTGGAATTTGTTTTGATCTTGTTGTAAACCTTGCAACTACAGTCATACCTCGGTTTAAGTACTTTCAGTTTAAGTACTTCATGGACCTGTCTTGAACGGATTAATCCACTTTCCATTACTTTCAATGGGAAAGTTCGCTTCAGGTTAAGTACGCTTCAGGTTAAGTACAGACTTCTGGAACCAATTGTGTACTTAAACCGAGGTACCACTGTAGTAGCATTTTCCAGTTATGCAGTACAGTCATACCTTGGAAGACGAAGGCCTTGTGAGACGAACGTTTTGGCTCCTGAACACCGTGAACCCGGAAGTGAGTGTTCTGGTTTGCAAACATTCCTCAGAACCTGAATGTCTGTTGCGCCTTCCGCTGCTTCCAATTGGCTGCAGGAGCTTCCTGCAGCCAATTGGAAGCTGCGCCTTGGTTCCCGAACATTTGGGAAGTCAAATGGACTTCCGGAATTGATTCCGTTCGACTTCCGAGGTACGACTTTATTCATATTACTTGTAATGGGGTGTACATTGCAGTTGTTTGAGGTGTTCACCCACAGAACACCCCCACAGAACCCATTTTCCATAGCACGGATTAGGCAGTCTGAGACGAAGAGACAGCACTTCCTCTTTCCTTACCGAAATTGATGGAAACAGGGTGCCAACTGGAATAAAATATTGAGGGCCCAGGTAAGCCCCACCCCACATAATTGATCACATGATGCAGTGCGTGCATACACTTTGAATGGTAATGTCTATCAACTTTGGGATAGTATATAAAATTATTTGGGTCCCCTCAAATAATTTTATGGGGGGGGCGGGGGACGAAGACCTCTCAGCCCCTAGGAGTTGGCTCCTATGGATGGCAACAACAGGATTTGAATCCAGTTCTTCCAGAAACAAAGTTTTCCGTCCTAAAAAATGGATTGTAGTGACTTTTTTGGTTACACAAGGAAACGGAGCTTAGACATCTAGGCGTCAACATACTACTCTTTCCTTCTTATCACTTTTAAGTGGTTTAACTCTCTTTAATCTCTGGAGTGCGGGGAAGGTTTTGCTTTAAAACGAAGAGGACAAAGAAATTATAGTTGTCAGTAATGGGTAGATTCAGGTAATATAATCAAAGGCATTTAGAATAAGAGAAATAAGAAGAAAAACCTAATGGGATGACTAAACACATCAAAGGAGCGATGAAAATGAACAAAACTGAGCAACAGTCCCTTCAAAAGCAGCTTCTGCTCATTGATGAAAACAGAACAAAGAAGTAACACCTGCTGATCTATTATCATGAAATGCTGGCTCCCACAAGTCGGAAAAATTGACCCTATATTTGGAAACTTTGAGATGTGCATGTGGGTTTTTTAAATAGACTTCTCAAAATAGACTTCATCTAAAGGTTGCTTAGCAGGTGCCGCCAGCCACAATGCCTTGGGCTGTTGAATTTTTTATAGGTCTCTTATTTTAAGTAAAGGAACAGAAGTCATGTGGGTCAGTTCTTGCCTTTCTCCTCTCAATCAAGTGTTTTAGCATTCCTTCAGGAGAAACTGAAGAGTTTTACTATCAATATGCTCTAAACTTTTAAAAAACAAATGGATTCACAGCATGATCCACAGTTCAATTAGAACACAATACATCAGAGGAAAACTGACCCTTGATGGCAATGGAATTATATAAGCAACAGTCTTCACTGTGCCGTGAATTCAGTGGTTGACTTTCAATAGATAATTATCTTTCGGCCTAAGTTTCCCACCTGTAAAATAAAATTAATGATTGACTCCAAAGGATTTTTGTTTATTGTGAACCCAAGGAAAGTACATGTTTCAAAATACATTGGTACCTCTGGTTGCGAACGGGATCCGTTCCGGAGGCCCGTTCGCAACCTGAAAAGGCTGCATCCTGAAGCGCCACATCTGTGCAGGCGCGCGCACCGAAGCCGGAAGTAACCCGTTCCTGGACTTCCAGGTTCGGTGCGTCCGTATCCCGAAAAGACGCATCCTGAAGTGGACGTAACATGAGGAATGACTGTACTGTGTAAGTGTACATATGACACTTGGAAGTGGAGTCTCCATGAAAACCAAAAAGGTTCAAAGTGAGTACAGCAAACTTAGAACTGATTCCTTTGTTGGGGGTGTACAGAAGGCAGAAATCAATTACAGCATATAGATCATGGACAAAGTCACATTTATAAACGGTCATATTTCATAGTCGCAGCTATCCAAATGTTAAATCTTAAGGAAAACACTCTTAACAAGCAATGTGACGTTACACACACAGAGAGAGAGAGAGAAAAAGAGAGAGAGAGAGAGAGAGAGAGAGAGCGAGAGAGAGCGCTGCATGATAATAACTGTAGAGGTTCAAGAGGAGAATAGAATAGGGGGGGAAATTAAAGGATATACGTATAATTAAAAGAGACAAGAGACACAGACTTTCTCATATTCATGGAATATTATTCTATTGCTTTGAAAGAGAATAGGACAAGAAAAGAATAGTTACAGTTCAAAAAGAGCCCCTGACACTCAGAGAGTTCACATGGTGCTGCTTCCATTCAATATTTGTTTCATGACAACAGTTTGCAGAACACTGATGTTACACAGTTCCTGCCCAGGGAATCTGCTATCTGCAGCATATGCATCTTGCAAGCCACCTTCACTTCATTATTTTTTTTAAAAACCATTGTTAGAAACCTATCAAAATAAACTCATTAAACTCATTCTTCTTCTTCTTCTTCTTCTTCTTCTTCTTCTTCTTCTTCTTCTTCTTCTTCTTCTTCTTCTTCTCCTCCTCCTCCTCCTCCTCCTCCTCCTCCTCCTCCTCCTCCTCCTTCTCCTCCTCCTCCTCCTTCTCCTCCTCCTCCTCCTCCTCCTCCTCCTCCTCCTCCTCCTCCTCCTCCTCCTCCTCCTCCTCCTCCTCCTCTTCTTCTTCTTCTTCTTCTTCTTCTTCTTCTTCTTCTTCTTCTTCTTCTTCTTCTTCTTCTTCTTCTTCTGTGATCATTCGTAGCCAAGTAAGATTGTCTTCCATGAATATGGTCTAAACAGTGTGTCCCTAGGTGACTGGGAAGGCCAATTCTGGATCCACACATCCTTCCACAGTGGGGACATACGGTAGGTTTCTGGACGGGAGTTGATCACAGTGAGGATTTGCCAAACATGCCTTCCTCTTAGCTCGTTTCTCCCTTTTGTGCTTCTTCAAAGTCTATGACGCCTTTGGTAAAGGCTGTTCTCCAATTGGAGCGCTTGCAGGCCAGTGGTTCCCAGTTGTTGGAGTTTATACTACATTTTTTAAGATTTTTCTTGAGACCGTGTTTAAACCTTTTTTGCTGTCCACCAGCATTATTCTTACCATTTTAAAGTTCGGAATAGAGGAGTTGCTTTGGAAGACGATCATCAGGCATCTGCACAACGTGGCCAGTCCAACGAAGTTGATGTTGGAAGAATCATTGCTTTGACACTGGTGATATTTGTTTCTTCCAGTACACTGGTATTAGTTTGCCTGTCTTCCCAAGTGATGTGTACAAATTTTCGGAAACACCGTTGATGGAATCTTTCGAGGAGTTGGCATTTATAAGTGATCCATGTTTCACAAGCATACAGTAAAGTTGGTAGTACAATAGCTTTGTAAACAAACATTTTGGTTTCCCTGTGAATGTCCCGGTCACCTATATTCCATTTTAATAAAACACATCCATTTATCATGTAACACAATGAGATATCATCTGATTCTCTATTAAAATCAGTTTAGCCAATTCATTTGAATAAGACAATGTTTTTCAGTATTGTAAACATTCACCCGTCACTTCTGTTTGTCCCAAATACATAAGTCTATGTAGAAGTAAGTTTTATTGTTTCCAATGGAGCTATACATCCAATGGAGCATTGCAGGGCAAACCAACATGGTATATGTGGTTGGACTCCATATTTCATCAGTCTCAACCAGCATAGCCAATGGTCAGGGACAATGGGACTTATAGTCCAACATATACTTCTGGTGTATATGATCACAGCTTTAATTATTATTCAGCATTTGATCTCCCACTGCTTTATTGATGGCAAAAGATTTATCCTTGCACCCAGTTTCAGATGGAAAATAAACTCTATTTCCTTCCTCGAGCCCAAATGAGTTTCAGTGAACTCCATGAGTTTCAATGAAATCTAGATACCCATGCTCCTTAACACCTAACTCCAAAATATCTGAATTTCTGGACATTTCTGTTTGTCTTTTACTAACATCTCTGAAGACAGATTATATCTTTTGAGAAGTTGGTTGAGAATGTGGATTTCACCTGAAGAGTTTGAGTTCAGCCACCAAGCTCCATGTCATTTTAAGACAGGGACTCTGTGAGCCTCCAGATTTTGTTGAATTACAACTCCCATCATTCCTAAGTTATGGTCATGCTGGCGAAGGATGATGCACCATAGATTCCTCACCCCTGCTCTAAGATAATGAAATTACTGGGCCAACCAAATGAAGCTCACAGCCTGGAACGGTTTCCTTATTAATTCCACTGGAGTGGATCAGTTTGTGCATGTCATTTTTTGTGTGCAAGGATCAGCTCTCTCCTCCGGTATAAACTATGACCCCACCCTTACCCTGAACAGGAATGCAGTCTGTGTGGCACCTGAGTGTACCAAGATGTACCAAAAAAACCCCAAGTCCTTTAAAAACTTAAAAAAGATTCTTCATAGTGTGCTGTTGTTTTAAACAAAAGATCATTCAGATTCCTCACCTCCAAGCCACAGGACGGCTGTGTCGTGTGCATTTTATGAACCTGCTTATTGGATATATAGGCGATGACCAGTTACAGCCCATCAACAATTGCTACAATTCTAAAACCTTCCCCTTTGGGTGTCCAAATGGATGGAGTTACTTTTATGGTTAGTGAGTGGAATAATTGTGTGAGAGTGAGAGCAAGGCCGTGGCCTCCGCCCTTGCTGTTGTGGCTTCCACCAGCACATTGCCCATGTGTTGAGGGGGCCATGCCTGTAGAAGGACACATTGGCAGAGGGTAGGCCTCATGCACAAAGCAGGGGGTGTCATAGCAGGGGCATGACCAGAAGCCACAGCCTGCCTCTCCCCCTCCCTCACATGATTTGCTAATGACATCAGTGGGAGCAGCCAAATAGGGCAAAACTGCATTGCCAATTGCAAGCCCAATTTGCAAGGCATAACCATGACCAAGAAATGTGTTGATACAGGGAAACTTCACAAACTGAACAAAGCCGCTCAGTTCTGCGACACATCTGCTATGCACACATTGATCAAAACTGCTGAAACTTCCAGTGTGCACAACAAAAGTGAGGCGTGCAAAACATAACCTTGATAAAGCATGCTGCCAGGTCTGATATTCATTAAAACACACAAAGCCGCTATCACCCCATCTGCAGAATATTTTGCAGGTGGATCAATTTGATGCCATCTGCTTTAATTGCTTTTCATGTTAAGAGGGAAAGGGTGTTTTATCTTGCCCCCCAATTAATGTACAGTGCTTCTGTTTTTCTTAATTGCACCAAAATGGAAATGTTGGTGGAGGTGACACCGGCTGGCAAGGGTAAGGCTCTTGGTTTGTGTTGCCCAATGAAGGGCCCTGAAGTTAGCTGAAGTTGGAGATGAAGCCCTTCAGTACTCTCAGGCAGCCATAAAACAACATCTAATATAAAATATATAACAATATAATCTAATACACTATGATAAAATCCTATTGACAACACCAAGGTAAAGTAGTGCAACAGAGCACGAGAACAGCTCAAAGCAATTAAAGAAAGCACCTCCCACATGTTGCTGGCTACAGCTTCCATCACCCGAGACCATTTGCCATGCTGACTGGGGGTGTTGGGACTTGTAGGCCACAACATCTGGAGGGCACAACCATAGCTATCTCTCAGTTAAATGGACAAGACATAGCAATGATAAAAGCTATGGGTCTGGGAAGTAGTCTTACAGTACCATCTTCTGCAGTTAGTTACCAGGGCAGGAGTAGAACCACGGAAAGACAGTGTCTCCTCCCCAAATCCCCAATCTAGACATAGTCCAAGAGACCTAGCATGGTTGTCATGCTCCTTCTGTCCTTCTTTCAGCATAGGTCATCCACTAGGGTGACCAAGTCTATTTTGGTGATACAGTCAGGCTTCAAAAGAAATCAAAATCGATCCAGCTAATATCTCCTTTGAGAGTGTAGACCAGGTGCTCAGCCAATGGTCATAATAATAATTCCTCCTCCTCCTCCTAACAGGTGGCTTTGAGAGGGGATGAAAATTCCCACTAATTTGTAGGGAAGCATCAGTAAGGATGCCTCTGTGCAAGTTCTCCACAACTCCTGCATATTTAAGAATATTCCCAACAAGAATTTGGGAAACAGAGGTTTTCATATTTCCAGCCTTAGAGATTGCAGCAACAAGAGGCAGTCTCTTTCATTTTATCAGAAGTATTATAGAAAATAGATTTTCAGTGGCTTTTCATTTATCATTTCCTAAAGAGTCACAAAGGTGGTCCCATTTGTTCAAAAAACAGTCATGTAAAAGAAAAGAAAAAAAACCTGGATGGATTTCCAAAACTCAAAACACTTCAATAATAAATCCCTTTTACATCCATGTGCCCTGTTCTCCTAGTTGAGATTTCTTTAGTTAAGTAAGGAGTGCAAGGCAGCTGTCTTCTTTTTAATCTGTCTAACGTTATCTCATGACACTGCCGTTTTGGAACAGAGGAGTTGCATTAATCCGATAAATGCAGCCTTATGCTTTGAGGATTGTCAGATGTAGGAAACAGGTTGAGCCAAAAGGAAACTGATTGCCACAGTCATTGTGATGCAATATTTGTTCAGAGAATTTTGAAATCCAACCCATTACAATTGGCCCAGACTCCTCTTTGCTTGCTAGTCATAATAAAGGAGCTCCAGTTGCTCTCGTTTTTGCTTGAGCATAATCATAATTCATGGTCGATTGACACATTCCCATCCTTCGTCTGCACCTATATTCATTAAGCATGCAAAGTGTATGTCATTCATGGCAGCTGTGCATTCTACCATGAAAGCAAGAAATGTTCCTAATGAAGCAAATGACTTTGCTTGCCTGCAATCAGTTTCATCCTAATCATTTGAAGCTGGGCTGGAGGTCACATCGCTTGCTTCGGGATATTTAACTCAAAGTATTTTTTGTTTAAATAAACCCTAAAATGATATTTAATTGAGTCTGCCAAGGGCTGGTTTTCAGTAAGTAGGCTGTGGAGCAGGTCAGAGAACCCAGCTGTCATGTCCTTTTATGAAGTGAGAGTTCTGAAGTGTGTCCAATCTTACGCACTTCAGTAGTTTCCTCTAAGATGCCCTAGCCATTCAGACTTGTGTGCTCTCATTGAATAGAAGAGGATAATCACCCGGCTTGCTGTTGTAGGTTAATTTAAAAGTCCAACAGGCTGTGCGGAAAGATGAGGGGCAGGTTTGGGGAAAGTTGCATATTCCTGCATTGCAGGGGGTTGAACTAGATGGTACTCACAATCCCTTCCAACTCTCTAACTCTGATTCTATGATTCAAGTGTCCCTCCCTTTTGCACATATGTATGTTTTCCTTTAATGACAATACTTAGCATTTATAGAACATAGTCAGTGTTCTCATGAGAGGTGAGCTCTAGGAATCCTTACAGATAATCCTAACAGGTCAGACTTACTACCTTCATCTTGTTGGTTGTGCGGGGGGTGGGGGGGATAAGATTGCAAGACGAATTCACCTACTGAATTCGTGATAGAAGGGGCATTTGAAACAGGGATTTAGGTCATAGCTAACTATGGGTTAAACCACAGAGCCTAGGGCTTACTGATCAGAAGGTCGACGGTTTGAATCCCTGCGATGGGGTGAGCTCCCATTGCTCGGTCCCAGCTCCTGCCAACCTAGCAGTTCGAAAGCACAGCGGGAAGGTAAACGGCATTTCTGTGTGCTGCTCTAGTTTGCCAGAAGTGACTTTGTCATGCTGGCCACATGACCTGGAAGCTGTACGCCAGCTCCCTCAGCCAATAACGCGAGATGAGCACCGCAACCCCAGAGTCGGTCATGACTGGACCTAATGGTCAGGGGTCCCTTTACCTTTACCTAACTGTTCTATATTCACTCTCAAGATTGTGTGATTATGCTTTTCAAAAACATTTTTCAGAGTTTGATATTTTGGTACTGCTCGATGTATTTCCTTCATTATCTATTTATAATTAAATGAATGGGAAAGGTTGAGTGGAACTCAAGAGACTATGTTTTAATCTAAACTTGGTGAGCCCTTCCCACCCAGAAAGGCTTTGTAGCTCTGAAGCTACACTATAGCATTATATCCTTCATTATGATTAACCTAGTGGGTGGCCCAGAAATCCCCATATGGTGTATCTAACCATGCTGGTAGACAGTCATGCCACAAAGACAATGGATTGTTCCACTGGCCCCTATTACAAAGGATGAGGCACATAATTTCTTGGAACACACTGATTTACAACACTTGAGGGAGATGTTGTCTTCTGGTCTGATGGACATGAATGGTTGGAGAGGTTAATGGTCATCTCATGCCCAGCCTGGCAACTGCCTGTGCCTCCCCAGGGAGGTCTGCATCAAACTGAACACCGGACTAGATCATATTATTAATTGTGACTGGTTTTGGCCTTTCTTTGCCCCAATACAAATTATCTTCA
The DNA here is from genome assembly GCF_963506605.1 of Zootoca vivipara. Taxonomy (NCBI): domain Eukaryota; kingdom Metazoa; phylum Chordata; class Lepidosauria; order Squamata; family Lacertidae; genus Zootoca; species Zootoca vivipara. Next base: position 35,990,603 of record NC_083277.1, on the reverse strand, counting down.
CATTCTAGCAACTTCCCACTGAGCCGCAGGAGATAAATGTGACCAGTCTCACCATGCCCAAGTTTTCATTCGGAACCCAGTTTGAGATAACAAATGTGTATTTGCTTAAACATCTAAAAGCCAAACACGAGCCTCCTGAAAATATATCTTGATATGCAAGGCTATGCATGTACATGTATTTATAGTCATTTAATCAATCCCACAGTCACTTTTGGAAATAAAATTGCCCTCAAAATAGAAGGTGTTGTCACAACAACATTAGTGTTTGCATAGAAAAATAGACAAATGCACCTAACTTGAAATGAAATGTAAGACCTCTTGAAATGTAAAATGTAAGATGTAAAGCACTTATACACTATATATATATATATATATAGGCCCAATCCTGCCAAAGCTAAGCACCTTTAAAGTGTATTGATTTTGTTGGGAAAGTTAACCATATGCCCAACAGTGCAATTGTATGTATATTGGCTCACAGGTAAGTCCCACTGAAATGTTTACTCCTAGGTGAGTGTGTATTGGATTGCAGCCAAGATTCATTGAAATCAAAGGGGTTTAATATTTCTTGACAGCAGCTGAATCATGAATCACTACTTGTTGTAGTTTGAGTTGCTCAAAGCACTTCGCACACATTATTTAAACGATCATTCAAATAACAATTCTGCAAAATAGACCAATATATTTAACCCGATCTCCTGAGGGGGAACAATGGGGCTGTGCTGATGCTGAGGAAAAGGTAGCATGAGTGAGATTTGAAAGAGGGATTTTCTGGCATTGGGATGGGAGAAGCCATTCTACTCTGAAATACAGCCCTTATGTGAGCAGGAAGACTTAGACAACTATGCAAGCAAGGGATTGGTTCTGGGAGAGACCAGCAAGGTAAGAAAGCTAAGTTCTGACTAGTTTTAGTATTGTATATAGTTTGGTAGCAGCATGCTGCTAAGTAAAGCTGATTCCATCTAATCCAGTGTCTTTGGCTCATTTGTAATATTGCAAATATTGCCATCAGTTAAAATTCATACTTCTCAGAATTTTGCAACGTTGCTCTTTAGCCAAACATTGTATTTATTTTTTAAAAATGCTTGTATTAGGGTGAAGTGTGCAAAATAGTGAAGACAGGAGTGCCTGGCGTGCTCTGGTCCATGAGGTCATCAAGAGTTGGACACTACTAAACGACGTAACAAATGTGCAAAATAGTACATGTATTAGTGGAAATAGCATACAAAAATGCCTCATACAGTGGTACCTCGGTTTATGAACACAATTGGTTCCGGAAGTCTGTTCATAAACTGAAGCGAACTTTCCCATTGAAAGTAATGGAAAGTGGATTAATCCGTTCCAGATAGGTCCGCGGCGTTCGTAAACCGAAAATTCGTAAACCGAGGTGTTCATAAACCAAGGTTCGACTGTATAAGGGGGGGAAATACTTGGCACAATGAGCCAATGGTGCATGCCTAACACCTTCCCATTCATTCCCCAGTGAATATATTTCAGTGCCAGGGAACCACTTTTTAAAAGTGTCCGGTGACGGTGTGCTTTGGTGCCTAATGGACTGTCAGTTTGTTCTTATGAGCTGCACAAGCGACTCTCACTGATTCCAGAAAACGGTCACACTAACCTTTGGAGGCAGCTTGTGCTCCTTTGAGAAAGGGTGCGGTGCAAATTACATCTAGCAAACAAATTACATCTAGGATATTGCATCAGAGTGAGGCTTTCTCACTGCTGTTCTAGGCAAAGGCCAGAAAGCATTTGTGTGCCCAGGGGTTGTTGCTGTTCTGCAGCCACCCTTCACAACGCACAGTCTCTTGGTGTCGGGCTTCAGGGAATTGGTTTCCTCCCCCCCTTGGCAGTAGAGACAGTGTGGTGTAGTGGTTAAGAGTGGTAGACTCGTAATCTGGGGAACTGGGTTCGCGTCTGCGCTCCTCCACATGCAGATGCTGGGTGACCTTGGGCTAGTCACACTTCTTTGAAGTCTCTCAGCCCCACTCATCTCACAGAATGTTTGTTGTGGGGGAGGAAGGGAAAGGAGATTGTGAGCCACTTTGTGACTCCTTAGGGTAGTGATAAAGCGGGATATCAAATCCAAACTCCCTCCTCCTCCTCCTCCTCCTCCTCCTCCTCCTCCTCCTCCTCCTCCTCCTCCTCCTCCTCCTCTTTAAGCAGAACAAAGGAAAGGGAGTCTTCTTACCAGTTAGAAATGTTAATGATCACAGCGAGAGAACAAAGAATTCATTTCCTAGGAATGGTGGTACTCCCAATTAAGGGTTCCACTCACTTCCTCCCTAGTAACCCACGTCACTACTGAGTCTTGTAACCTGAGTTCATAATCTCTGTGATTTCTGTGCTGCCACCTTATCAGCTCTTCTTGTCCTTGGGCTGGGCGGAGGAATGCTTTCCAGAGAAAGTGAATCTATTAACTCTCCCCCCCCCCAGTGCTTCTTCTCTCAGCTGTTCCCCATCCAGTACTTCCCAGCTTCTGCCTTCTGAACTATATCCCTCTGCAAACCACTGTTCCAAAGCTATACTGTCCTCCTGTTCCTGGGAAGATTCAGGTTCCTGGTCAGAAGCAGGGGGAGGGGGAAGCTCCCACCATTCCTCCTCAGTGCCGCCCTCCTCAGCATGGTCCCTGACACTTGGGCTCGGAACAGCAAAGCATGCCAGTCACCTGGTAGTAGTTGTAATGAGCATAAAAACTCATCACAGTGATGATGGGTAACAACTTTTGCCCTCTGCTGACACAGCACAACCACATCAAACAAGTAACCCTTAGGCAACCTTTTGCTATCTTTCTACATATCACCATCACCTTGTTCCAAACAGCGTCACATTCATCTCATGGTAACCCAGCTCCTAGATCCCTATTTGGGCACTTGGTCTGAAGATGTGGGGCTGTGCAATCTAGCCTTGTCCCTGCTGGCTGTAGCCCCAGGCCTTTGCTTGCTGGGTGGAAGGTGTGAAGGGGGCTTCTTCACAAACAGCCGTGGAATCCTTCCTGTGTTCAGAAGCCATAATAATAACAATGGAGGTGATCATGGTGAGACTTCTTAGCGTGTTCAGCTGAAAATGCTTAGAATCCCCTTTCAGAACTCCACAGTCAGTGCAGGTGAAGGGCGCAGCCAGCATGTATGGGATGCTGGAAGCGGAGGCAGCATGCCTCTGAATAATAATAATAATAATAATAATAATAATAATAATAATAAATTTTAAATTTATATCCCGCCCATCTGGCTGGGTTTCCCCAGCCACTCTGGGCAGCTTACAACATATAAAACACAGCAAAACATCAAAAATTAAAAAAACAAAATATCCCATACAAGCAACAGACAAACCAATAAATCAATAAAAACCAATGACAATAATAATAACAACGATAATAACAACAATGATAAGCAGCTTACAGTTATTCCCAAATTAAAGCAACCACCACCCCCAACTAAACATTTAACCAACACCAAATCTGACAAAAATGAAGCAGAGGAACCAAAATTAGAACCGTTTAAAATGTTTCTAAACCTTTTTCGCTAGTTGCCCCAACCCAATAGTTGTTCCAGCAATGTCCCAGTGGCCTCCCAGGAGCCTCTCTTAGCTGTTCAGGGTGAGTCTGGCCAGGTGGAAATGGGCCATGCAGCAGGGAGCGGGTCTTTCTTCTAGCACTCAGGCCAGGCATGGGCAAACTTGGCCCTCCAGATGTTTTGGGACTACAATTCCCGTCATCCCTGACCACTGGTCCTATTAGCTAGGGATGATGGGAGTTGTAGTCCCAAAACATCTGAAGGGCCGAGTTTGCCTATGCCTGACACAGGCAGCAGCATTGTCCCTCCAGCCCTGCATCCCCTACATGCTTTATGCTTCCCTCATGTTCTCATTGAATCCCCAAATAGGGCTCAGATGCTCTTTTAATCCCATCAGAATGTTATGGCGTGCAACATTCATGATGTTTGTAGCTTCTGTTTTGTCCGTTCCATTTTGCATAAGAGTTCCCTCACTGTGAGATGTGAAGTTGCAGGGAACTAGGCAGTAGTTACACCCACCCTGTGAAATTCCCTCCAAGCAGATGTCAAAGTGTTAAACAACTATACAATTTTTCATAGACATCTGAAGGCAGCCCTGTTTTGGGAAGCTTTTAATTTTTGATTTTGTTATTTTTGTTGGAAGCCACCCAAAGTGGCTGGGGCAGCCCAGTTAGATGGAAGGGGTATAAGAAATAAAACATTATTATGTGCGTTCTTCGGTGGATAATATTAAGGGGGGGTAAATGTAACGTTGTAGAAAATAAAATATTCCAGTACTATGACATAGGTATAATTCCAGGCTATTTTTCAGAGATTTATCCTTTGCCAAGAAGCCAATCTGCAAGCCATTAAATATTATCTGCGTTATAATTTCTAGCAATAAAAGTTAAATGTCATCAAATTGCTGTGGCATTTTTAAAATTTATTTTGGGGAATAAAATAAGTGCTTGCACTTGAAGAAAAGTTGACTATAATTTAGTAGAAGTTATTCCCTTGCCATTTTTGTGCGCACAGTTTTTGCTATCGTTGGGGATTTGTGAGGTGGGTCAGGTTTAGAACAAATCTCCCCCTTGGGATGAAGATGATAAAATGGATGAAAATTTAAATGCAGAGGCAAAGGATAGCAGTTCAGAGACGGCAAAGCACAGCTGGACAAAAAGCAAATGCCCAAGACACTTGAAGAGAGAGACACTACACAAGTGTTTATATCAGGCATAGGCAAACTGGGCCCTCCAGATGTCTTGGGACTACAACTCCCATGATCCCTAGCTAACAAGACCAGTGGTCAGGGATGATGGGAGTTGTAGTCCCAAAACATCTGGAGGGCCCAGTTTGCCTATGCCTTTTTTATATGCTAAGGCTAGATGCCTCTGAGTTAAGATGGGTAAGCTGAAGTGCTTGGTCTTAGAAGACAACATTGATATAGTAAGCAAAATGGAAACCTGGTAGAAAAGCAGAGAACCAGCGGGACACATGTACAGGTGAAACTTGGAAAATTAGAATATCGTCGAAAAGTGCATTTATTTCAGTAATGCAACTTAAAAGGTGAAACCAATATATGAGATAGATGCATGACATGCAAAGCAAGATATGTCAAGCCTTTATGTGTTGTAATTGTAATTATTTGTCGTTAGGTGGGTCAATTATAAATGGAATGTAATTATAATGAAATGTAATAGCAATGTTTATTTTTGTATTATTGTAACTACCGGTATTTGTTTTATTACTGTGGAATTTCCAAAAGAAAGCATTTGTAAAAATAAAAATAAAAATAAAAAAATAAGAAGTTGCATTACTGAAATAAATGCACTTTTCGACGATATTCTAATTTTCCAAGTTTCACCTGTATCTCTGGATGTCATCCCTATAGCAAAAACAGCAAAGCAGCACTGGAGGTGATGCCACTCTGTACGTCAAAGAGGGCATTGAGTCCAGCAAGCTAGGAATCCACAAAGGGGACTCCACAGGCTTCTCCACAGAATTGTTGTGGGTGCTGATAACAGGCCCCAAGAGTATTTTAATACTGGTGATGTGATCTCCATAATCAGAAAGAGCAGGGAGATATTGAGATGAAGAATTAACTCAAGGAAGCATCCACTGGGGCTACTTTGAGTAAAGCCACTTGCTTTCCCTCAAATTGAAGAAATCAGTGGGGCAATAATAGTGGGGGAGAAAGATTTCACAATAGCTCTAAAACAAAGACTCCAGATAGTACAATAAGATCAGCCTAATTTCTGGTGCCATTTAGATAGAATACAGGATGGCAGAACACAGACATCCCTTCCTGGCTCAGATGCAACAGATCTGCTCTTTGTAATGGAAAGCTGCAAAAATCAAGAAGTAAAATAAGAATAAAAATCAGGTTTTCATTATTGCTGATGAGTCTTCATAAGAGCTGGGCCAATCCCTTTGCTGCTGCACATTGCATTATTCTCTCCAAAATGAATGCAGCTGCTTATCCACAGACCCAACAGAGACATCTGAATTATGCCAAGGCCAGGACTGAGAGTGAGAGACTTAAAAGCAGCACACTGATAAAGAATTTCCATGATGCCATGGAATTGAGTGAACTGAAAGCCTTCCACAATGTGTGCAAGACAAAGGAGCCAAAAGCAATGAGGAGGCAATCATTCTGAATTGAGTCAGGTACTTTGTGGAGGCACAAAGCCAGAAACTTCAGATTGCGGAGGAGTTCTCCCATTCAACCTGTGTGAAATTGCCTTGATGTGACTTGTCACCAGGTCCTTAGGTCCAACTCAATGGTGTAACGTAGGAAAGTGTTGATCTCTTCTCCTACCTAGGCAGTTATCTTTCCACAAGGGCCGACATTGATGCCAAAATCCATTATCGCCTGAGCTCTGCGAGTGCGGCTTTCTGCCGATTGAAGTGCAGAGTGTTTGAGGACCGGGACATTAACAGGGAAACCAAAATGCTTGTTTACAAAGCTATTGTAATACCAACCTTACTATATGCTTGTGAAACATGGACCACTTATAAATGCCATCTCCAACTCCTCGAAAGATTCCATCAACGGTGTCTCCGAAAAACTTGGGAAGACAGGCAAACTGATATCAATGTACTGGAAGAAGCAAAGATCACCAGTGTTGAAGCAATGATTCTTCAACATCAACTTAGTTGGACTGGTCACGTTGTGCGGATGCCTGATGATCGTCTTCCAAAGCAACTACTCTATTCTGAACTTAAAAATGGAAAGTGTAATGCTGGTGGTCAACAAAAGACGTTTAAAGACTGTCTCAATGCAAATCTTTTAAAATGTAGTATAAACACTGACAACTGGGAAACACTGGCCTGCAAGCGTTCCAGTTGGAGAACAGCCTTTGCCAAAGGTGTTGTAGACTTTGAAGACAAAAGGGAGTAATTTGCTAAGAGGAAGGCATGCTTGGCAAACCCTCACCGTGATCAACTCCTGCCTGGAAACCTATGTCCCCACTGTGGAAAGACGTGTGGATCCAGAATTGACTTCCACAGTCACTTACGGACTCACTGTTAAAACCGTGTTTATGGAAGACAATCTTAATCAGCTATGAGTGATCTCCAAAGAAGAAGTTCAAGGCGTAGTTCCTTATTTACAAACCCTTATTTGTGTGATGCTCCATAACTGCAAAAGGTATCTAATAAAGTACAATTAGTGTTCTGACATACACAATATGTCATTGTTTAACGGCCTCTCAATGTGTTCCTTATTTTGGAGTTCCTCAGGTAGCAATGCTGCCCAGAGTGTCTAATCATTGCCAATTAAAAGTGCTTAGTAGGAAATAAAATTTTGTGGAATTCTCACAAGTAGCATTTGACTGAAAGTTGCCTCACAGTGGAATACTCTCTGCATCTACTCAGAAGTAAACTCCACTAGATTAAGTGTGATTTACTCCCAGATGAGTGAGCATAGGGTTGCATAAGATGATCCATATTTGTTTTCCTTCCACACTGGCATACATTCAACAATGAATGTTGTGCCGCAGCAATGGCTGTGAGGGGCCAATTATGAGATGCATATAAAACCAATCACATGCTTGAAAGTGGGGAGCGGGGGACAGCCAGCCACCCAGGACAAGGAAGCAAGATGAAAACCTTTAACAGCTTTCCATGATGCCAGGAGCAATGGGGAGCCTGCCCTTTGTTCAGTCTTACCAATTATAGGATTTAATCATCTAAAACCAATTGACTGATTATTCTGCATTTGGTTATACCTGAGTAAACAAGTTCTGAAAAGAAAAGGATGGCTCAGGCACCAGGAAAGAGAATAAGCCATCTCAAAACATGGGTGGTGTCACAAGAGCCTGATGGATATTACACCTCACTTTTTCTTCTTTTAAAAACGAAATGAGAATACAGTGGTACCTCGGTTTATGAACACAATTGGTTCCAGAAGTCTGTTCATAAACTGAAGCGTTCATAAACTGAAGCGAACTTTCCAATTGAAAGTAATAGAAAGTGGATTAATCTGTTCCAGACGGGTCCATGGAGTACTCAACCTGAAGCGTACTTAACCCGAAGCATGGGTGTAATTGGTTCCGGAAGTCTGATAATGCCAAGGCTGCAGGTTTGATTCTCATAAGCAGTGCCAGATTTACGTATAAACTAAACAAGCTATAGCTTAGGGCCTCACTCTCTGCCCCCCCCCCAATTTCACTATTAATATCCTTCTTCTTAATTGTACAGTGGTACCTCGGTTTATGAACACAATTGGTTCCGGAAGTCTGTTCATAAACTGAAGCGTTCATAAACTGAAGTGAACTTTCCCATTAAAAGTAATGGAAAGTGAATTAATCCGTTCCAGATGGGTCCGCGGTGTTCGTAAACCGAAAATTCATAAACCGAGGTGTTCATAAACCAAGGTTCCACTGTACTGAGAATGCAGGTAGTATAGACACACGGTCACGTTGTTAAAAATTCAAGGGGGATAGGCCGAAACCAGAAGTGTTTCTGTTCCTGTAATCACAAATAGTCTGAAAAATAGCAACAGGCACACAGGATAAATGCTTCCCCACCCCACACTCCCAAGTGAGATAATTTGCCACAGACAAATTGGGCTGTGGCATACATTGGTTCTGTTTTTCACTTGCTGGTTATATATAAAACTCCCAGGTGGGCAGAGAATAAGAATCAATCCTATTTGAAGACAAGAGAACTCCAAACTAGGTGGTTGTCTGTACTTTTAACTGCATCTAAAACCACTGATGCTTCTCCCTGAAGCCACTCTGGGGATTTTAACAGACTTGCTGATAACCACAGCACTACTTAGGGTGGGGAGCAGAGCTGGCTGTCATCTGTGTTCTCTCAGGGCCAAACTAGTTATTTGCAACATTTGCCCTCATATGGCTCTTTAAAAACCAAATAACAAGTACAATGAGTGGCTGAACCAGACTGCTTTCCCCCCCATCATAGAATTATAGAATTCCAGCATTGACCTAATGATAGCACCAGCCCTTAAGTTGATGGGACAGTGGGAATGCCACATTTACCCCAATGCTCCAGACTCTACTGGCTTCAAAGGTGCCCGATCTTGTTCCACTATGTGCATATGGAACAGCCTCCCAGAGGAGGTGAGGCAGATAATGGCATCCTATGGATTTCAGCATGTCATGAAAACATCTTTCTTTCAGCGAGCAATTCGGAAATGTCAGTTTTACCGGACCACTTTTAATACTCTACTGATTTATTTGTGGCGTGTGTTCTTCTTTATTTTATTCTGTTGGAAAACTGCCCTGTACTCAAATAATTAAGAGGGGGGGGGGGAAGACACTGATTGAGATATAGTGAAGCAAGAGCGTATGGAAAAAGTTTAAAGATAGGGTAATGATTTGGATTATGCGCACAGGTAGGATTGGAATATACTTTTGGGTTTGTTAGGAAGCCAAAGGAGGGCTAGGCTTCTTTCTTGTTCTTTTCTTTTTGTTAAACTGGAAAATTGTTGAGAAATCAAAGTGTTTAATTTGGCAGTACTATGGGATTTGATTTTACTTACCTTTGTGGATATTTGTATAACATGTTGGAAAAGGTTTGTTTGATTCTGGCAAAGTGATGTAAGAGGAAACAAATTGCTGTATTTTTATTGTGTATTTTATTTTTGGAACAAAAAAAAGTTTTTTTTTTTAAAGTAAAAAAAAAAAATGTTGGAAATCTGCCCTGAGACCTATGATTTTGAGCAATTCATAAATATTTTGAAATAAACAAATTAAATAAATAATGCACAGTGCAGGATTTTGCCCGGTATAATTTCATCCATAGGCAACAGCACTCCATCTAATAATTTCTTCTTCTTCTTCTTCTTCTTCTTCTTCTTCTTCTTCTTCTTCTTCTTCTTCTTCTTCTTCTTCTTCTTCCTCCTCCTCCTCCTCCTCCTCCTCCTCCTCCTCCTCCTCCTCCTCCTCCTCCTCCTCCTCGTGCAGGTTACTGGGATTATAGCTGCATTTCAGCAATACCTGACACAGACAATGGAGAATATTCCAGAATAACAATGCTTAAGTACTTGTGCTAACATCCTCTGAGCCTCTGATAAAGGTGAATTAGTTACTTCAGCAGCCATGGATATGACATTTACTGTTCTCGGGGTGATTCAGGAGGAGGAGGAGGCATACACTGCAGAAAGAGAGAATATCCTTAAAGCCTGTATGGAAGTGAAGAAAGGCCTAAATATTAGTTCTCACCACAGGTGGCTGAGAGCTTCTTTATGGAGATTCCTGGGACCCAGAGAAGAAAGATAAATATTCAACATCTGGCCTAATTAACATTTGCTTATTACTCTCAGTGTGACATTTCACTAATAAACTCAATTGCACAGCAAAGTGCCTTTGGGTACAAGCATATGTGGTGTTTTGGAATCTCAGCTGCTCTTGGCCAATCATAGTTGTTCCAGTGATGTCAAAGCGTTCCTTCCAGCCTATCAGAGTGTTTAAAAACAACTGATTCAAAAGTAGGTCAATACTGCCAATGTTCCCATGCTTTTAAATTCCCTTCTTCCTGCCTGTCGCTCTCATCACCTTAAGTGATAAAGCAATGCCGTCCTGTTCTACTTTACTCTCTGATAAATGTTCTCCTGCGCTGCTGTGAAATGTGCTTTCATTTTATTTGTGCCTGAAGGAACAGAGGAGTGTGTCTGAAGTGCAGACTCATTTACAGGGGATAGATATATATATAAGTAGGTTTTCGTGACCTTGTTGGCCCAAACAACCTTTTTTTTCCCCTTGCTTGCTTGAGGGAAGCCACTGTGCTGTGCTGGCAAGTTGTGATGCCTCAGCCAAGGTCATGAGCACGTAGCTGTGAGGGATTGAGAGACTGGCCATGGGGATAAGATCCTGTGGCAAGTTAAACACACACAGGGGAGGGTTCAAACTGAAATGTAAGAATATAAGAACATAAGAGCCTGCTGAGTCAGGCCAATGACCCATCTAGCCTAGCATTCTATTCTCAAAGCGGCCAGCTAGATGCCTGGGGTAAACCTGCAACCAGGATTTGACACAAGAGCGTTCTCCCCTCCAGTGGTTTCCAGCAACTGGTATTCTGGAGCATCGCTGCCTCAAACTACAGTAAAACATGGCTAGTAGCATCGATAGCCCTCTCCTCCACGAATTTGTCCAGTCTTTTTTTAAAAACCATCTAAATTGGTGGCCATCACTGCCTCCTGAGGGAGGGGGGTTTCATAGTGTAATTGTGAGCTGTGTGAAGAATTACTTTCCTTTATCTGACCTGAATATTCCAACAATTCAGACGCACTGGATGTGCACATATTATTGTTTGTTTGTTTTTTGACATTCTTTCCCCTTTTATTTCCGCTTGCCAACATTGTTATGCAATTCCAAGAGCTCTTAACTTTGAAGAGAACAATGCAAAGCCATTTTAAACCGTCTTCAAACAAAATACAATGCATCCCTGAGGGACTCTGTTGTTGTTGTTGTTGTTGTTAAGAAAATCTCATTTCTGCCATGAATGTAAACCACTTTATTGAAAAATATCTGCAAGCTACCTTGTAGATTGCCTTGAGAACTTTTTGTTGAAAAGTGGAATATGAATATTCTAAATAAAACAAACAAACAAACAAACAAACAAAGTATGGTATGGTAAGGTAAGGTAAAGGTAAAGGACCCCTGGATGGTTAAGTCCAGTCAAAGGTGACTATGAGGTTGTGGCGCTCATCTCGCTTTCAGGCCAAGGGAACCAGTGTTTGTCCACAGACAGCTTTCCGGGTCATGTGGCCAGCATGACTAAACTGCTTCTCGAACAACAGAACACAGTGACGGAAGCCAGGGAGCAGGGAAACGCCGTTTACCTTCCTTCCACAGCAGTACCTATTTATCTACTTGCACTGGTGTGCTTTCAAACTTCTAGGTTGGCAGAAGCTGGGACAGAGCAACGAGAACTCACCCCGTTGCACAGATTTGAACCACCGACCTTCTGATTGGCAAGTTCAAGAGGCTCAGTGGTTTAGACCACAGTGACACCCGTGTCCCTACATGGGATGGGATGGGATGGTAAAAGATGTTATGGTACGAGATGAGATGAGATGGGATGAAGTTTTTCTGTAGTTTGAAGAGGGAGCCTAGCCACACACAACCATCAAAGGGGAGTGGGGAAAAGAAAAGCTACTTTTGCTTTCATTATTCTTCCAGGGTTTGTTCAATAGAATGAGGGCTCGTCCAGACTTCCTTTTGCGCTGCATTTTTAGGCACAGGTCTAAAGTGCCACATCCAAGTGCTTTATTCTCCTTTTTTGCCCTAGTGCTTTCCCCATGAAAGCTCTTTACCTCAGAATCGGAGCAAATGGCAATCCACGGAAAATGTAACTGCCATTTGTTACGATTCAGCATTAAAGAGCGGATTTTCACGGGGAAAGCACATGGGGAAAAAGAGAAGAGTGCTAGGAAACAGAGCTTTAAAGTGCAGACCTGTGCCTAGAAAAGCATGGGGCAAAAGGTGGAAGAGCCCTGAATTTTGTCTAGTCTATGATCAGCTGAAGAATCAGTGACCTGCTTTAAAATGCCAAGAAATTTTAGGACTGCAGCTGCTCATGCAAGCAACAGATGCACCCTGGGATATTCCAGGAGTCACATTATGTGTCCTTTATAATAGACCCAAATTCATGAATCCTCACAGTCCAGCTTTACAAAGTGGGATCTCATATTGTGATTAACCAAAGAGCACTAAACATACATGTCTGAGCCTTACTCCTCTGTTCCTTGGTTGTATGGGAAATATACATTCCCTTGCTGGGATAACTTCAGGATCTGAATCGGTGACATAGTTATTTTGGTTTGTAGAATTGCTCACAAAAAGGATAAAGGATCGTGTAGGATCACCAAAGTAAAGAAATAAAAATAAACCTGTATTAAACCATTCAGAGTGGCTGCCGAGGGGGGAGAAGAAGAGGCTATGAAATTTCCTGGAAATGCAAAAAATGACATCTGTTTTAGCAGCAAAAACACCATGCTGGCAGATAATCCAAGTGACCTGTACAAATGTCATTCATCAGCCCTTGTGCAGGTCACCAGATGATGAATCTATGCTAAAGTAATCCAGAAGCAACAAAGTGAGCCAGGTTCAAAATGGTGATTAAAATTTGGCCCAAGGCCTTAGTCCAAAGGATGACTGTGATTTCTTCACACACTTTAGGCAAAAAACAAAAACAAAAAACATACAACTCTTATTGGAATAATATTAACTAGTGCTGCACCAAAAATGTGTCCTCCAATTTCTCTTGCTTCCCCTGCAAAAGAGGTTTCTCTATTTCTGCCTCATTCTCATGGCACTTTAGAATTTCTTCAGAATTTCTGTAGGTGCAGGTTTTGAACTTGCCTTATTGTTGCAAGGTGACCAAGAGTGATGTAGGCATTTTTCTTTCCAGTAAACCAGGTGTGGGGAGCTTTAGGCCGTCCAGATGTTGCTGAACTGCAACTCCCATCTTCCCTGACCATTGGCCAGGCCAGCTAGGGCAGATGGGAGTTGTAGTTCAGCAACATCTGGAGGACCAAAGGCAGAGAGATCCCAGAGGCTTTTATTAGCATATTGAGTGGGATATTCAAGAGTAACATGAAAACTTGCAACACTGGATCTTCCATTTTGTGAGGTAAAAGGTAAAGGTAAAGGGACCCCTGACCATTAGGTCCAGTCGTGACCGACTCTGGGGTTGCACGCTCATCTCGCATTATTGGCCGAGGGAGCCGGCGTATAGCTTCCAGGTCATGTGGCCAGCATGACAAAGCCGCTTCTGGCAAACCAGAGCAGCACATGGAAACGCCGTTTACCTTCCCGCTGTAGCGGTTCCTATTTATCTACTTGCATTTTGACGTGCTTTCGAACTGCTAGGTTGGCAGGAGCTGGGACGGAGCAATGGGAGCTCACCCCGTCACCATAGCTGCCAAGTTTCCACTTTTCTCGCGAGGAAGCCTATTCAGCATAAGGGGAAATCCCTGTAAAAAAGGGATAACTTGGCAGCTATGCCCGTCACAGAGATTCGAACCTCTGACCTTCTGATCAGCAAGCCCTAGGCTCAGTGGTTTAACCCACAGCGCCACCCTTTTTTTTAGTGAGGACCAGGCTACAAAATTCCTAGTTCAGTCCTGTGAGAAGAACTTCCCAAGGTTTGCCTTCCTCCATATAAGCTGTTGCTCAATGGCATTTCCCTCAATATGATCTCCAATGCAATCATTTTTTTTAAAAAAAAATTGCTTATTTTCCAAAATAAATGTTACAAGAGTATGTTTTTCCAAAACAAAAACCATGGTACTTAATCCAGTGGTTATGAAAATTCCTACAATGACAGTCCAGTATGTGTATGGATAGAAACATAGTATTAGTTGTGGAAATACTTTTCAGAGATCAGTTGAGATTTTTTTTAAAAAAGGAAACATCTTGGTTTTAATAAAAACTCAGTGGATAGACACGCTCATACTCCACTTGAAGAGAAGTTATTCAGTTTCAGGAAAACTGAATGCAGGTCCGCTTGGTTTGTTTTTCACTCTCCTCTGCCTTTCATGAAGTTTCCCAAAGAAATCTCAAAATGTTATTTTAGACTTCTCTGGTTCCAGATACCAATGGGAGATGCTGCTGAGGCATGCACTGTATTGTAACTACATCTCGAATGCTCCTTAGACTTTGAGGAGTTTAAAGAGTAGCCTGCTTTGTGGGAAAGGAAACACGCAGAGGGAATACACAGGCCAGGCCAGGCCAGCCTCCCCCAAGGTTGTGCCCTCCAGATGGCTTAGGGCCCTCATATTTACGGGACCGCCTCTCCTGGTATGCCCCACAGAGGACCTTAAGGGCAATGAATAACCATAGTTTGGAGGTCCCAGGCCCTAAGGAAGTCAGACTACCCTCCACCAGGGCCAGGGCCTTTTCAGTGATGGCTCCAACCTAGTGGAGTGCTCTGTCCCATGAGACTAGGGCTCTACAGGACTTAACCTCCTTCTGCTGGGCCTGTAAGCCAGAGCTATTCCATCTGGCCTTTAATTTGAACTCAGCTTGATCTTTTATTTCCCTTCTCTCTCCCCCCCCTTTTTATGAAGCTTACCCGCTCTGGGACCCCACAGCTAATTGTCCCCTGGCCTCCTCACTGGCCTAAGTAGGACTAATATAGCCAGCTAGCCCTGGTGACTAATGTTTATTGGATGGATTTCAAATTGATTTTAGAACAATGAATTTTATTGTTATTCATGCTTTTATACTGTATTTTATGCTGCTTTTATGTTGTATTACAATTAAGTGTTTTAAATTCGTTCTGGTTACAGGTAGGTAGCCGTGTTGGTCTGGATCGAAGTAAAATAAAAAAATTCCTTCAGTAGCACCTTAAAGACCAACTAAGTTTTTATTTTGGTATGAGCTTTCGTGTGCATGCACACTTCTTCAGATACAGTGAAATGGAAGTTTCCAGGCACTTATGTAGAGAAGGGGTGGGGAGGGGTGGGGATGGGGAGGGGGGATCACTCAGAAGGGTGGTGGAAATGGGTGATTGACTGACTGATAGCTGTTGATGACCGCAAACGACTGCAAATGGTTTTGCATGAAAAAGCAAGGGTTGAGATGGCTGAAGATCGCTTATCATGTATAATGAGATAAGAACCCGATATCTCTGTTCAAACCAGGTCCCTCCATACACCACATACACCCAGACAACACCACATACACCACATACACCACATACACCCATACACATACACATACACATATGCTGCCACATACACCCAGACAACACCATTACTGGCCCCAACAACATCCAACATACCATCTCAGGACTATTTAATTGCTCATCCTCTAACATTGTGTATGCCATCAAATGCCAACAGTGCCCTTCAGCTCTCTATATTGGACAAACAGGCCAAACCCTACGCCAAAGGATAAATGGACATAAATCTGACATCAGGAACCAGAAGACAGAAAAACCAGTAGGAGAACACTTCAATCTCCCAGGACATTCTATACAAGATCTCAAAGTAGCTGTCTTACTACAAAAGAATTTCAGAAATAGACTGGAAAGAGAAGTTGCTGAATTGCAACTTATCACCAAGCTCAAAACCATGGAGGGACCTGGTTTGAACAGAGATATCGGGTTCTTATCTCATTATACATGATAAGCGATCTTCAGCCATCTCAACCCTTGCTTTTTCATGCAAAACCATTTGCAGTCGTTTGCGGTCATCAACAGCTATCAGTCAGTCAATCACCCATTTCCACCACCCTTCTGAGTGATCCCCCCTCCCCATCCCCACCCCTCCCCACCCCTTCTCTACATAAGTGCCTGGAAACTTCCATTTCACTGTATCTGAAGAAGTGTGCATGCACACGAAAGCTCATACCAAAATAAAAACTTAGTTGGTCTTTAAGGTGCTACTGAAGGAATTTTTTTATTTTAAATTCGTTGTTAGCCGCCCTGAGCCCAGGTTTCTGAACCGGGAAGGGCGGGGTATAAATAAAAAAATATTATATTATTATTGTTGTTGGAACCTCCCATCAACCCCAACCAACATGGCCTGCTTGAGGGCTTCCTGGAGGCATCTGGTTGGATGCTGTGGGAAAGAGGATACTGGCCTAGAGAGGCCGTTGGTCTGATCCAGCAGAGCTGTCCTTAACATTCTGAAAAAATAAATAATCAAACTGCATTACTTTACTTTGCCTGCATTGCCAACAAATTGTAGCAACCTTGCCCCTCAAATGGAATCACAAGTTTTTGCTTGGTATAATTTCAGTCTGGGGTGCTTGAAAAGATTAATAAAATGTATGCCAGGTAAAATAAAGTGTACACATTAAGAGTAGACTTGTAAAGATACTGGAAGTCCTTGACGCACCTTTCTCATTAAACAAACCAGTTCATTGTTCAAATAGGGATAGAAGAGACTTTGCCAACATGGTGCAGCCGCTGAGGGTGACGATGGGGTGGAAAGCCCAAATCTTCTGCAGGGCAGCAGGTTGGCAAAGGCTGGGATGCAAAATAAGGGTGTGATCCACTCCCTCTTGCACATGCCACAAAGCTTCATTTCCCGACGACACAATAAATTATTCACACTGTGTACACTGGCACCGATTTACTGTTGTGTGTGTGATTTATTCTGAGGCTATTTCCAGAAGTATGAAGGCTTGGCGAAAGGATTCCTTGATTGATTCCCTTGTTTGTTTATATTCTGCCTTTTGACCTCAAAGCCTTTCAAGGTGGCTCATGAAACTCTGCTGAATGTTTATGGTCAGGGGCAAGAGTCTGCTGCTGCTGCAGTACTATTCCTTGCCCCTGTATACATCCATTCTACCTCTCTTTTACATATTTATATAAGGCAGCAACCTTACACATGTTTTTTTCTGGGAATAAGCCCCACTGGGGCTTCCTTCTGAATGGACATTGATACAATTGCTCTGCCAAAGCTTTATATGCACTTTTCCATATAAGGTTATATAATATGCAATGCAATGCAATGCAATGCAATGCAATGCAATGCAATGCAATGCAATGTAATTTGGTTTTGGCAGGCCAGATTTAGACTTAGAATTTGCTCTGTGTGAGCTATGAGAGCAGCAGCAGCACACAAATCTCATTCAAAGAAAAATACACCTTTGAAACCTACAGATCTTTTGTCATATCTGGTGTTTAATTCACCACTTGCTGCCAACTGAGTTGTGCAGCAGCTTAAACATTATCAAATTTATGATGGCACCAGCTTTCATGAAC
This sequence comes from Zootoca vivipara, assembly GCF_963506605.1. Lineage (NCBI taxonomy): Eukaryota > Metazoa > Chordata > Lepidosauria > Squamata > Lacertidae > Zootoca > Zootoca vivipara. The sequence continues at coordinate 35,972,925 of NC_083277.1, read as the reverse complement.
TGAAATCCACTTCATAGAAACATACCAAGGGAGTCTCCCTAATTGATTATTTTCACCTTGCTTTTGTAGCTCCTTTCATATCTGTGTGGGCTTTGTGAGCGAGGGATGGTGTCTCCCACTTTCAAATGAGCTTTTCCAGAGAAATGAAAACTAGTGTGAGGTTGGAGGAGGATTATTCATGAACACACAGTTCATGTGCAGTCAAAAGAGTGTCAGAAGGAGCACACACATCATTTGGAGGCTGCAGTCTGATCTTGCAAGACTTCTAGAACAGATTGTATGTGACAAACTGCACTGAGTCTTAAGGCCTCCTTGGCTAGTCAAATAATTCAAGGAAAGGTGAGATGGCAAGGCATGTTCTTGAGCCCATAGCAGCTATTTATCATTGGTAATCAAGTCATCATATCAGTTTATCACAAGGCACAATGTCTGGGGTTTTTTTTATAGCTCTGACCATAAGTCAGCTGGAGGGAGGAGTGTGTAGGAGCAGCAATGTCTTATCAAAGTAAAATAGGCTAATCACCTGGAACCATTAAATTCCCATCATCTCCAGCCAACATGACTAATGGCCAGGGATAATGAGAGTTCAGCATTTCACAGAGGATGCCGCATTGGGGTAGCCTCTTGTATTTGTTAGCATAGGAGTAGGTAACATGGTGCCCTCTAGGTGTTATGGATTACAACTGCCATCAGCTCCAACCAGGATAGCCAATGGTCAAGGCTAAGGGGAGCTGTATTCCACCACACCAAAATGGCTTCACACTGGCTACCTTTCCAGCAGCAGCAAACCATGCTACATACCTGCCAAGTTCCGGACGTAAAGATCTGGGATCGGCAGCGCGCGCATGACCGGAAGTTGCGTGACGCAACTTCCGGTGGCGCTTCGCCCTTCTATGGGCACCAGAAAATGGCGGCGCCAGCGCCGGAAGTTGCTTCCGCGCATGACCGGAAACACGTAAAAGCGACTTCCGGCGCCGCCATTTTCTGGTGCCCATAGAAGGACAAAGCGGCACCAGAAAAATGGCCGCCGGGCCGAAGCTGATTTAAGGGACAATACCGGGATTTTAACCTAAACGGGAGACCGCCGGGAAACGGTAAGAAAAAAGGGGTTTGCCCGGCGGATACGGGATACTTGGCAGCTATGCCCTGCTATCTCACCTTTTGTAGCCAGAGCTGGGTGAGAAGAAAGTGTGCCTCTTCAAATGCTTGCCTTGCGGCAGATTAACAACAGTGGGTGGTTTTCACCTTCACAAGCAGCTTTTGCCTTCCTCGGGTGCATGGCTCTTCCTAATGCTATGAAACCCACCCTTTTAGAAAAGTTGATCTGTTTGTTGCAAGGGAAGTTAGTGATGAGATCTAAGTGCCGGGAATCTACCACTTTATAAAGATGCTTTCCCACGGAGAGTTGGCCAGATAAAACATTTGGGCTTGAAAGCTCTGCTACTGATTCTGTGCGTAGGAGGAAAGGGGCCAGGGTGACTTTCAATTCAGATCTGCAAGTCAATAGCCTTTCCTCAAGTGGAAGCAGTAGTGGCTTCCCTTACTGGGACTACAAAGCTGGGGTCTGAGATGGTTATTGGGAAAATATTTCTCTGAGCTGCAGTAGGAACTTAAAATGAAATTAAATATAACATTATGTGATGAGCTTTATATTAGTCTGGAGTATGTGCTTGAAATAATGGTGATGATGGTAATGCAACAATAACAAAGGCAGCAATAAGAGCAATAAATACGGTAATTCCGACAACAACAACAACAACAACAACAACAACAACAACAACAACAACAACAAATGTTCTCCATGTTCTCTGTCTCATATAAATTTCAAGACGGCGGGGATGGGGGGAGGATACAAAGAGTACAATTGATTAAATCTCTACTCAGAAATAAGTCCCAATGAACTCAATGGGACTTGCTTCCAAGCATAGGACTGCAGCCCCTGGGAGTAAGTCCCATTGAACTTGATTGACTCCTGGCATACAGAATTGCACTTTAAATGAATAATGCAATTATGTAAAGCTTGTAAGTGTCCAACTGAAAATTGATTTTTTTAAACCAATGGCAGATCAATAGAAGTCATTGACAGGTTTGTTTGTTTTTTTGGTCTGCCTAGGATTCTAAGCGAGGACTTCTGCAGGCTCATACCTCTTCCAGTCCAGAGTTAGTATCCATTTTAATGTTAAAATGTGAAGCACAGAGAGCTGGGATTTCCCACCCAACTTCATGCAACAGAAATACAAGATGAGCATCCCCATCTGCCTGTTTGGCATGCCTCCAAGCCATTTTGCCAGACCTGGAGGAAGGACGAGTGCATTTGTTGCAGCAAGGTAATGCCTGAATTTGCTGTCCAAACATCTTGAGTCCAAGATAGCAGGGAAGTGCACCCAGCCATTATTACCATGTTTCTCCGAAAATAAGACACCGTCTTATATTTATTTTCCTCAAGAAAATAAGCCTATGGCTTATCTTCGGGGGTGTGTGTCTTATTTTTTAATTAAGTATGGTTTTGGTTGCCTGCCTCCTCCTGCCGCGGCTGGCATTGCTGCTGCTGGGTCCTGCTGCTCGGGGCTCAGGGCGTGTGGCACTGCTAGGTGCTTTGTCAGTGCTGCTGCAGCAGCCGCCGGTTCTTGGCGCCTGCCTCCTTCTGCCACAGCCGGCGTTGCTGCTGCTGGCTCTCAGAGGCTTGGGGGGGGGGCTCCATGCATGCTGCTGGGCGCCGACCCGGCAAACCTCCTCCTCCTCCTCCTGCCAGTTCCTGGAGGCTCAGGGCGCTCCACACGGCGCTCCTGGGCACCGACCCAGCAAGCCTCCTCCTCCTGCTGTCTCCCAGAGGCTTGGGGCACTCCGCATGGTGCTGCTGGGAGCTGACCTGTCAAGCCTCCTCCTCCTCCTGCTGTCTCCCGGAGGCTTGGGGCGCTCCGCATGGTGCTGCTGGGTGCCAACCCGTCAAGCCTCCTCCTCCTCCTGCTGGCTCCCGGAGGCTCGGGGCGACCCACACGGTGCTGCTGGATGCCAACCTGTCAAGCCTTCTCCTCCTCCTCCTGCTGGCTCCCGGAGGCTTGGGGCGCTCCGCATGGTGCTGCTGGGCACCGACCCGTCAAGCCTCCTCCTCCTCCTGCCGGCTCCCGGAGGCTCAGGGCAACCCACATGGTGCTGCTGGGCGCCAACCTGTCAAGTCTTATTCTCCTCCTCCTGCCCCCCCATAGGCTTGGGGCGCTCCACATGGTGCTGCTGGGCGCTGACCCAGCAAGCCTCCTCCTCTTCTTGCTGCGGCTGCTGCTGGGTCCCGGAGGTTCGGGGCGCTCCGTGCGGCGCTTCTGGGCCCCGACCCGGCTATGTCTTATTTTCGGGGTATGGCTTATATTCCACAAATCCCTAGAAATCCTCTACGGCTTATTTTATGGCTATGTCTTATTTTCAGAGAGACCCGGTATCTAGCATCAACAAACGTGTTTGCCCTGTTCTAGACAACTGGCTGGTCCAGCTGGATGAAGCTAGTGCCGGAGAGAGCTGGCTTCTGGAAAGAGCCTACACACTGCAGAACAGAACAGGTTAATCCCATGGATCCTTGAAGTTAAGGTGAAGTGCAAATCTGGTAAGTCCATGCTCCATCGAGTCAACTGAGACTTGCCATCACAACAGGAAACACGCTTTCTGCTAATTTCTAGTGTATGAGTTATGTCCGTACTTGTCCTGAGGGAGGGGAGTTATGATGATCTTCACTTGAAATTGAACTTGGATAACCGAGTTATTTTCCTAAAATGTCAGTAAACAGCTTGACTATTACTTAGTCCGATTACAAGGCTTTTGGCTCAATGCCCCAATGATATCATCAAGGGTGCAGTCTCATCATGAATACATGATTTCTGTCCTTTCTGTCCTTTCCTTAGAACCCCCTTCCTTCCATTTACTTAGATCTTCCTCACTGGGCCTGTTTCAAGTGCCCTGGTCTTCAAAGCCCATGACACCTTTGGTAAAGGCTGTTCTCCAACTGGAGCGCTCGCAGGCCAGTGTTTCGCAGTTGTCAGTGTTTATAATACTTTTTTTAAAAAAGATTTGCCTTGAGACAGTCTTTAAACCTCTTTTGTTGACCACCAGCATTACACTTTCCATTTTTAAGTTTGGAATAGAGCAGTTGCTTTGGAAGGTGATTATCAGGCATCCGCACAACATGACCAGTCCAACGAAGTTGATGTTGAAGAATCATTGCTTCAACACTGGTGATCTTTGCTTCTTCCAGTACACTGATATCAGTTCACCTGTCTTCCCAAGTGATGTGTAAAAATTTTCAGAGACACTGTTGATGGAATCTTTAGAGGAGTTGGAGATGGCGTTTATAAGTGGTCCATGTTTCACAAGCATATACAGTAGTAAGGTTGGTATTACAATAGCTTTGTAAACAAGCATTTTGGTTTCCCTGCGAATGTCGCGGTCCTCAAACACTCTGCACTTCAATCGGGAGAAAGCCGCACTTGCAGAGCTCAGGCAGTGCTGGATTTTGGCATCAATGTTGGCCCTTGTGGAAAGATAACTGCCTAGGTAGGAGAAGTGGAACATTTTCCCAGTGTTACACCATTGAGTTGGATTTGTGGCACTGCAGAGGGGTTATTTCGTACTTGTTGGTGCAGCATTTTGGTTTTTTGGATGTTGAGTGATAGGCCAAGCTTTTTGTAAGCTTCTGCAAAGATATTTAGGATGGTTTGGAGGTCATCCTCTGAGCGTGCACACACTACATTGTCATCAGCATACTGAAGCTCTATGATGGAAGTTACGGTAACCTTACTCTTTGCTTTCAGCCTGCTCAGATTGAAGAGCTTTCCATCTGTTTGATATATGATTTCTACTCCAGTGGGGAGTTTCCCTTCAACAAAGTGTAGGATCATGGCAATGAAAATAATGAACAGAGTTGGGGCAATAACACAATCCTGTTTAACACCTGATCCCACTGTGAATGGTTCACTTTGAGAGCCATTGTTATCTGCGATTGTTGCTATCATATTATCATGGAGGAGCTGAGTGATGTTTACAAATTTATCTGGGCAGCCAATTTTCAGAGGGATAGTCCACGGGGCATTACCATTTACAGTGTTGAAAGCCTTAGTCAGGTCAATAAACACGATATACAGGGGTTTGTTTTGCTCTCTGCATTTTTCTTGAAGCTGTCGAGCGATGAAAATCATGTCCACTGTCCCCCTAGATGGCCGAAAACCATTTTGGGATTCAGGAAGGGTCACCTCGAATATTGTTATGAGACGGTTTGCTAAGATCCTTGCAAGAATTTTGCCAGCCGCACCTAATAAAGAGATGCCTTGATAGTTTCCACAATCAGTTCTGTCACCTTTTTTTAAAGAGATTGAAAATTTTGGCATCCCTAAAGTCTGCTGGGATTTCTTCTCTTTCCAAGATTTTTTCAATGAGGTTGTGAAGTTGTTGTGTAAGTTCAATTCCGCCCACCTTGAAGATTTCGGCAGGTATCCCATCAGGTTCACTGGCTTTGTTGTTTTTCATTTGGTTAATAGCTGTACACAACTCTCCCAGATTTGGAGATACTGCAAGCTCATCTCTAACTTGTTTTTGCAGAATTTGTGGGAGAACCTCAGCAGCTACAGGGAAGTTGCGGTTAAGGAGATGTTGGTAATGTTCTTTCCAGTGCAGTGCAATAGCTTCTTTATCTTTTAGAAGTGTGATGCCGTCTGCTGAGCATAGGGGGCATACAGGTGAAACTTGAAAAATTAGAATATTGTTACATTTATTTCAGTAATACAACTTAAAAGATGAAACCAATATATGAGATAGATGCATGACATGCAAAGCAAGATATGTCAAGCCTTTATTTGTTGTAATTTTAATTATTTGTTGTTAGGCGGGTCAATTATAAATGGAATGTAATTAATGAAATGTAATAGCGATGTTTATTTTTGTATTATTGTAACTATTTGTTTTATTACTGTGGAATTTCCAAAAGAAAGCATTTGTAAAAATTAAAAGAAAAATATAATATAATAAGTTGCATTACTGAAATAAATGCACTTTTCGGCGATATTCTAATTTTCCGAGTTTCACCTGTATTTATTGGCCAATAGATGGTCTTTGTGGCTTAAAAAAACCCTCTGTGCATCATGAGTGTCGGCTAAGTGCTAGATCGCTTTAGCTTTTTTTAATCCACCAGGTGTTTTTTAGTTCTCTGGTTCTTCTTTGAACCTCAGCCTTAGTGTTGGCATAGGTTTTTTTCTTAGTGGCACAATTTCAATCTCTTTGCCAGATATGAAAGGCCTTCCTCACTGTCATTCTCATCAAACCAGTCCTGCTGTTTCTTGGTTTGGTATCCAACAGTTTGTTCACAGGCTGCAATAATGGATGTTTTTAGCTTGGTCCAGTGTTCCTCGATGTTATCAGGGAATTCTGAAAGCAGATGGTCCTTAATAGTTGTTTGGAAGCAATCCCGCTTAATGGGATCTTGAAGGGCGTGAGTGTTCATTTTGCCCCTTGGTTTCCTTCCTTGAAGCCTACATTGAGTATAGTGTGATAGTTAGAATGTTGAACTAGGACCTGGGAGTCCAACGTTCAAATCCCCACTTAGTCATGAAGCTCACTGGGTGATCTTGGGACAGACATCATCTATCAGGCTAACCTACGTCATAAGATTGTCGTGAAGAGAATATCAGTGCCTGAGTTTACTTGCTTTCTTCCCTCCTTGTCCCTTTTACTTTTGGATTGTGTCTTTTAGATTTTAAGCCTGTAGGAAGGGAATGGCTTCTTTTTATTGATCTTATATGAGCTGCTCTGGGAGCCCTTTGAGCTGAAAAGCAGGGCAAGAGTGAAATAACAAGCAAGTAAATAAAATAGCTTTGATCTCGTTCACATGCACACACTTAAATCATTTGATTTTTCTATTGTACACCTCTTGACTTACATGTGCAAATGTATGCATATCGAATAAGAAATACCAGGAGATTTTAGGTTCTTCCTTTCTGTTACACTCATTGCTAAGAGGCAGCAGAGCTGGCCATTAGAATAAGATATTCCATACATAATTTCTGTGTGAATGACTGCACTCTGTTCTTAATACAGGAACACTGCGAACCCAGGGAATAGGGGAAAAAAAATCAAACTGAATTTTCGTCTTTCATATTAAAAGTAACTGATAATGAGGCTTTGAAGTGTGGAATGGTACTTTAAAAAAAACCAACTCCACCCCCCCCCCAAACCAGCAAGCCAGAAGACCCAAAACTTTTCAAAACTTTGAGGTTCTGATGAGCTTTAAAGTTTTGGGTGTTCATGGACACGCGACTGCTGAGTTTAAGATACGCTGTGGGAAAATGTTTCTCACTGTAATTCAGGATTCCTACTTTTGATGATTAAATCAGAATGACTGATGACGTGGTAGGAGTTTGGTGGTGGGGTGTTCAGCAATGCAAAGGCTGCTTTCATGTTACATTTTCCTCGTGGTAAAGCAAGTGGTACTCTTCCTTTTTATCAGTGCTTGCTCTTCAGTTATTATTTTAATCCGGTGACAATACCACGGTCAGGATGTGTTCCTTGTAGGTCTGGAGATCTGAGTGTGTAGCAAAATGTAGCATTGCCAACATCTGCGGTGCATATGCCGTACTGTAGAAAGTTCATTGAGTAGCCTAGGATATACCCATTTCTGGAATATATCTCAGAGTTATAGTGTGCTGGTCAGTTTCAGATGATAAAAAAAGCATTTTTAACCAGGCCTGGCTGATTTGGCAGCTGCACAAGCAAGTAAGATCACAAGCAAGTGAGATTTCTCTCCAGGGCATCTGGGAAGCCCCATTCTCTGCCCAATAAGCACTGGACACCTTTACCCAGCGGTGCTGTGGCCCATAGATTGCAGCAAAATACTGGGCAAGGTTTTGCCCAGGATCTTCTTTGTGTGATGGACTCATGGGGGAAAAGCTGCCCCATGAGCCCTTGGTGATGAACGGAGGGGAAAACTTATATAAGGTTGATTCCCCTGGAGCTCACATTCATTTTGCTTTGAGAGCTTCCTGCCTGCCCACGCTCAGGTTAGAACATTCACTGAGCAATTTAGGGTCGCTGGTTGACAGGGCTGGGAAGGAATGTTTCTCTCTCAACCTGACTGGCACTTGGTTGGGTCCCCCCCCCCCCACGCTGCCTTTCCCTCAGTGAAATTGTGGCCTTTGTTAGGTGGAAGAATATTGTTTGGAAATAGCATTGGTCAGGATCAACATAGTAGAGTGGGGGCCCCATAAGGGGCCTGGGGGGGAAGGATTGACCACAGCAAACCCAAGCATGGGTTTGGTATTTGCCTGGTTGGAATCTGCACCCTGGTCCCCCAGTGAGAGCTTGCTTGCTTGGCTTTCATTATGGTAAGATTCAACATTGGCCGACTCCCGTCGTACAGGCTTTGAGGGATCCAAACCCAGCAGATCCATTACATCAAAATGGGGCTTGTGGGATGATGAACTGACCCTAGGACCCAATGCCATGCCAACCCTGGCCCTGCCTTCTGCTGTCAAGAAGAAGAAGAAGAAGAATTTGGATTTGATATCCCGCTTTATCACTACCCGAAGGAGTCTCAAAGCGGCTAACAACCTCCTTTCCCTTCCTCCCCCACAACAAACCCTCTGTGAGGTGGGTGGGGCTGAGAGACTTCAAAGAAGTGTAACTAGCCCAAGGTCACCCAGCAGCTGCATGTGGAGGAGCGAAGACGCAAACCCGGTTCCCCAGATTATGAGTCTACCACTGTTAACCACTACACCACACTGGCTCTCCAAATAAAGATTTGGCCTGATTTTATCCCAACATTGTTGTACAGTCTGGTTATTTTGCTGCTCTCACGAGTCACGTAATGCACCTGCCTGGGCAAATGACAGATAGTTTTATAGTACCTTGTTGTTGTTGTTTAGTCGTTTAGTCGTGTCCGACTCTTCGTGAGCTCATGGACCATAGCACACCAGGCACTCCTGTCTTCCACTGCCTTCCGCAGTTCGGTCAAACTCATGTTCGTAGCTTCGAGAACACTGTCCAACCATCTCGTCCTCTGTCGTCCCCTTCTTCTAGTGCCCTCAATCTTTCCCAATATCAGGGTCTTTTCCAGGGAGTCTTCTCTTCTCATGAGGTGGCCAAAGTATTGGAGCCTCAGCTTCACGATCTGTCCTTCCAGTGAGCGCTCAGGGCTGATTTCCTTCAGAATGGATAGGTTTGATCTTCTTGCAGTCCATGGGACTCTCAAGTGTCTCCTCCAGCACCATAATTCAAAAGCATCAATTCTTCGGCGTCAATTTATAGTACCTTAAAGACTAACAAATATAACAAAGTATTCAGTAAAGTGGGTGATAGGCTATGAAAGCTCATGCCATTGTAACTGGGGAATGTTTGTGATCTACCTTCTAGAGCTGATGCAAGGGTGATGGAAAAGCCATTTAAAAAGTGCTCCGTAAATCTGATAATTTCTCTTTGCACAAATTTCAATACTAATGACAGGAGCTTATTCTTTGCCTGGGGTTGGAATGCCCTTCCCAGATTTTGGAGTAGGAAAACTCCTTTGCTGTGAGGGACCTCTGCCTGCGGTGGCTTCTGCAGAGACATTATCTTTTTCTCCTTGGGGGTATCTGAAATGCAGAACATGCTGTCTTCTGCAACCACTTATGTTGCAGCTCCCTACAGTCAGTAATTAACTGGAAACCTTTTAGAAATCTTGAAATTAATATAACTGCCCAGTTACTGACATGCCTGGGGTGTGTATGAATGTCTTGCTGAGGTGTAGCTTGGCAGGCCTAACATGCAAGCCTCTTTGAGCCACACAGGAACATGTACGTGGGCAGACAAAATAGCATGTCTTTTGGGGGAGCGGGGGCTGTTAATGTGTGTGTGTGTGTGTGTGTGTGTGTGTGTGTGTGCACTTATCTGCAAGGCAGTTTAATGAATTAATCACAGAGAACAATCAATTAAAGCTTTAAGCCCCACAGCGTGTAGGCTTGAGAGGATGTTCTTTCCAAATAGCTTTTTACATGGCCACATTGTTTTGCAAAATTATCTACTGTGGAGATGGGCACTGTGGCTTTAAGTCTTCCAAGTGTTTGGCCCAGATTCAAACAAGGCCGGCTGAAAGAATTAGAGCCACTGGAGAACTTTCCACATTTCATTGTTTGTAGTACTGAGTAGTTTGTCAAATAGAAATACTGGTATTCTTCTCTCTTCAGTTTGCAAGCTGTGTCTAAAGAAAAGAAATAAAAAAGAAATCAGGCAATGCTCAGGAACATGTCTTGACAGGAACATCTTAGTAAAATCACAGTATTCGTAGCAGTGCTAAAGACTTGGCTCAGAAATCTGGACACAGGAAGCATGGCACATGGATTCACGAAATGAAGATAAAGGGTTTGTGATGGGCTGTGCTTGTGGATTAGGCCAAAGGCCCTACCAGATCAGCATCCTGTTCTCAAAGTGGCCAACCACATGCATATGGGAAGCTTGCAAGCAGGACCTGAGTGTGACAGCACCCTCCCCCTTTATGACCCCCAGCATCGAGTGGAGAAGACAACCCTTTCAGAATCTGTGAACCAGTTTTTGTGAAACTGGGCAGAACTTCAGGCAAATTCTGGAGAAAGAACACTGGGTCTTTTGAAAAATTGCATCAAAAAATGAATTGGCCCTGCGCATAGGTAAACAAATACTTGCACACGGGCCCACAATGGACCCGTAGTTTCTAGAACTTAGGGAGGGCGGGGAAGTAAAAACTGAGGGGAGGGAGACAACAATACACAGTGCCAATACATCCCATCAAACACGGCTCACTAATGAGGCCAGAAGTATTGAGAGAAGTGTTCAGTTGAAAGCAGTGCTTTTTTCTGGGGGGGACTCAGGGGTATGCATATCCTTAAACATTTTGTGAATCTAAGTTTAGCCTCATTGAGGGGCAGTATTTCAATATGAGTAGGAAAGTGAGAGTACCCCAAAATATTTTTAAAGGAAAAAAGCACTGGTTGAAAGCACCCATGTGACCAAATGTGCAGATCAGTGCAAGTCACGTGTGCATTGACAACCTGGTGCATATTCAGCCTTAGACTTGATCCAGACCAATGACTTTTAGCACTTACTAAGACTGGCTTTATGCAAGGATGGGACAATGTTGTGAAGGATAGGTCTGTCTATGGCTATTAGCAACGACTAAGGGAGCTGGTGGCGCTGTGGGCTAAACCACTGAGCCTCTTGGGCTTGCTGATCAGAAGGTTGGCAGTTCGAGTCTGCGCGACGTGGCGAGCTCCCGTTGCTCTGTCCCAGCTTCTGCCAACCTAGCAGTTTGAAAGCATATCAGTGCAAGTAGATAAATAGGTACCACTGCGGCAGGAAGGTACTGTAAATGGTGTTTCCGTGCGCCAGTAGTGGTTTAGTTATGTTGGCCACATGACCTGTAAAGCTGTCTGTGGACAAACACCAGCTCCTTTGGCCTGAAAGCGAGATGAGCTCCACAACCCCATAGTTGCCTTTGACTGGACTTAACCATTCAGGGGTCCTTTACCTTTTACCTTTATTAGCAACGGCAATTCCATTTTCAGTCCCCATATTCTTCTGAATGCCAGATGCTGAGGGCCAAACAACAGAAATCAGCTATGGCTTTCATGTCCAGCTTATAAACTTCCCGGAGGCATCTAGTTGGCCACAACTGGAAGCAGAATGCTGCACCAGATGGAACTTGAGTTTGATCCAGCAAGACAACTCTCATGTTCTTAACTTGAGACTACATGAGTCACAGAAGGCTGTGGGCTGAAGCCAAAAAATGCTGCCCCCCACATCCCTCCCCACTTTTGCATTTACGTTTACCCTTTGAGGAATCTTTTATAAAGCATTTATTGAGGACATTCACCATCTGGTTCTCTTTATATGTTTCCCAGGTTTTTGTTTTGTTTTTTAGTTTCATCAAATTCCAGCTAGTCAACTGATTGTGGTTTAGATTTTATATAACATGTTTTCATATTTTGCCTGCACTGCGAGGACTTGGCTATACTGTCCTGGCAAGCAGCATTGTAAGCTTTCATCTATCTGCAGGTAACAACAGCCATTTGTCTAGTTTAATGGCTTTTAAATCTTCTTCTTCTTCCTCTCTTTGAGATGTTTCGTCAATTAAAACCAACATTTATTGTGCCTACAGTGAAGTTAAGTGGATCCTAAGTGGAACATTGGCATGACTCTTAAGCAAGCCATTTGTTTATGTTTTCACAGGTGTACTAGCAGTTGGACTCTGAACTCATTGCTGGACTCTGAAGGCATCCTGAAATTTGGGTTAAATATTCTGATCCAGATTCTGATCCCAGAAACTCTGCTGGCCAAATCACCATACTTTTGACAAATTTGTGTGTGGCATGCATATCAGAACAGGGAGAGAATATACATGAGGCACATGCATTCTTCCAATGTTTAACTCCTTTCTGCCATCTCTGGGAAGTCTCATTAGAAAAGAGCAATCAACAAACTATTAGTAGTGCTAGAAAAATTCAACATAATGTAAAATGTATTTCAGTATACAATATTCTCCATGCATTACTCCATGCATTGCTATTAAAATGACCGTGATCAAAATGTTCCAATTTTTTGGGAAGTGTTTCTTACATATTGCCCTCCAGCATAGCTGAGTCAGTAGAGCATGAGACTCTTGATCTCAGGGTTGTGGTTTCAAGTTGCACACTGGGCAAAAGTTTCCTGCATTGCAGATGGTTGGACTAGATGGTTCTCATGGTGCCTCTGAACTCTGCAGTTTTGAGATTCTATAATTCTATGATCATGATTGGTGGATAGCTGTACAGTCAGATGGAGACATCAAATCCTGACATCTATTTGGGTTCCTGTACACTATTTGTTCTCCTTTCATCATCAGCATCTGGACATTTATGAATCATCATTCTGGCCATCACAATGCTACGCTTCCTGTATTTATGCATACTGTTGATCTTTAGAGTAGAGGCATCTTTCACCTCCTCTGAAGTGAGGTGTGCCAGTTCTCATCAAGGGGGATGCATGAGCTACCACTTCAAATATTATTTGCAACTACCAGAAGTCCGGCTCTCTTTCTTTTCCTGCATTCATTCATATAATTATATTGTAAGAATATTCATTCAGATAATTATATTGTAATGTAAGCATTCTATCTATTGTCCACAGGCATCCATGTACCAGGAGGAAGCTATCAAGGAAGAGCACAGCAGAAACATCCATTCCCATTGCTAATCCCTAGGCTGAATCATAAATAAACTGCTCCTGAAGCCACCCTGAAATTGACCTTAGTTTAGCCCAGGGGTCAGCAAACTTTTTCAGCAGGGGGCCAGTCCCTCAGACCTTGTGGAGGGGCTGGGCTATTTTTTGGGGGGGGGGGTATGTGTGGACAAATTCCTATGCCCCACAAATAACCCAGAGATGCATTTTAAATAAAAGGACACATTCTACTCATGTAAAAACACACTGATTCCCGGACTGCCCACGGGCCAGATTTAGAAGGCGATTGGGCTGGATCCGGCCCTTGGGCCTTAGCTTGCATACGCATGGTTTAGCCCATGATCTTCAACTTAAGCACAATTTATCAGCCTTTATAGAATTTGCTCCCACTAGTGTTGGCCACCAGCTTGGAAAACTTTGAAAGAGGGTTTGGCAAATTTGTGGAAGAGAAGGCTTTCTTCTTCTTCTTCTTCTCGTGGCTCCTGAGCCTGATGGCTAACCCTGTATTTGTTCTTATTTGCCTTGTGATTACACTCCCAATGTTTTTGGGACCCGGGTGGTGCTGTGGGTTAAGCCACAGAGCCTAGGGCTTGCCTATCAGAAAGTCGGCGGTTCAAATCCCTGTGACGGGGTGAGCTCCCGTTGCTCAGTCCCAGCTCCTGCCAACCTAGCAGTTCGAAAGCATGTCAAGGTGCAAATAGATAAAGCGGCTTTGTCATGCTGGCCACATGATCTGGAAGCTGTACGTTGGCTCCCTCGGCAAATAATGCAAGATGAGCACCACAACCCCAGAGTCGGTCACGACTGGACCTAATCGTCAGGGGTCCCTTTACCTTTACCCTCCTTTTCTTTCATGTTTCTCCCTTCTCCCAACTATCCAATCCACCTGGAGGCACTGTGCTGAGCTAAAGCTTTGGTGTCCTCTGTTCAGTGCCTGGATGAGGGACCACCTGAGAAACCAACGCATGCAATCTTATAAATAAATACTAAAATTAAATTTGCATGCCTATTTTTGCTTGTGGTGCTTTGGGCAGCACCATATCCACTGATGCTGCTTGTAAGGGATTAATAGTATTAGTAAAAATGAAGGTCACATTTTTTCCTATCTATCCGAGTTTAGAAGCCTTTGAAGGACCTACCAATTAAAAGTCTCACATTTTTTAAATTAGTTGTCTAAATGCCTGCTCTTTATAAATTGAGCCATACACACACACACACACCTAAATAAATCAGCAGGCAGCACTATGTCCTACAGGAGCAAAAGGCAGCTGTTTTCCTTTTTTGAAAGCAGAGCACTCGCTAGAAATCTCCTGCAAAGCAGTGCTACTGTGCCCTGCATGCGTAATTGAGTCTGCACTGAGGCTCCACTGCTTCATCTTGTGGGTGGCAAGCTATAAAGCTGGCAATGTTACATCTTTTGCTCCCTGAAGCCTTTCCTTCTAACAAAGGGGAGGGGAAGAGAGCTTTTTTTTTTACTTAGGTAGGTAGAAAGCAAATTAAAAGGGGTGGGAGTTTCCAGCAAAGCCAAGTTGGGGGGGGGGGGGGTAAAGTAGACCCATTTGCCATCAGACTGAACAGTGTAACTCCATGCATGACAACCTAAAGAGAGTCAGGCAGGTCATTCACTTCACACAAGAATGTGATGCTATAAGCAGGAAGGTGAGTGTTGCTAAACATAGAATTACGGGGCTAGAGTGATCTCGAGCCGTCTCATCCAGTCTCCTGCTCTAAATGTGCACTGCAGTGTAATGTACCTTGGGAGTGGAGAAAATAATACAAAATCTGTAGCAGAGGGCAGTCAGGCAAGGTCGAGAGCAGCTGGTTGGCTTCTAACTTTTACCTTTGGAAACAAGGAACTGTTTGGTAATTTGCAGGTTGCCTGTGGAAGCAATGGATCATGTGATGCCAAAGGTAAGATATGCAAATGAAATGCAAATGTCTGTGTTGGTACAGTTAGGGTTATTTGTATCAGTCTGTATGCAGATCAATGCCAATCGGTAGAAACTGACTCAAATTGCACACTTTATTCTGAACCTGTTGTTTGCCTCTTTTTTCTTTCCTTTTCTTTTTTGCATGATGGATGGGTTTTTATTCTACTAAGGAGTAGCATGGCAGAAGGAGTAGAGAAGTAAGTAAGTAAATAAAAAGGTAAAGGGACCCCTGACCATTAGGTCCAGTCGTGACCGACTCTGGGGTTGCGCGCTCATCTCACATTATTGGCCGAGGGAGCCGGCGTATAGCTTCCAGGTCATGTGGCCAGCATGACAAAGCCGCTTCTGGCAAACCAGAGCAGCACACAGAAACGTCGTTTACCTTCCCGCTGTAGCGGTTCCTATTTATCTACTTGCATTTTGACATGCTTTCGAACTGCTAGGTTGGCAGGAGCTGGGACCAAGCAACAGGAGCTCACCCCGTCACAGGGATTCGAACCGCCGACGTTCTGATCAGCAAGCCCTAGGCTCAGTGGTTTAACCACAGCGCCACCTGGGTCCCCCAGGTAAGTAAATAGAAGTAAGTAAATAGAAGTAAGTAAATAAGTTTTGCTGCTGGTGCACTGAATGGAGTATGTCGAGCATGGGCTGAATATGGGGAACATGCAGAGAGCCCCATCACAACTATGTTCGAAAGCACAAGTAACTTCATCTAGCAGATAGCTGTGAGCAGGGTTGCCATATGCCCGGAATTCCCAAGACATAGCCTGGGTTTGGCTGCCGGAAACTGTGTCTGCATGGAAATCGCTGAAATGCCCAGGAAAATCCAGACATATGGCAACCCATTTGGTAGTGTAGATTTTGACGTATTTCTTTAAAAATAGCTCAAAAACTTCTCTTTTTTTAGCAATTAATGGCCCTAGCTTGCTCATTAAGCTCAGTAGGTCTACTCTGCATAAAACATAGTTGAGTACCTGAGGAACCTCTTCATGCATTTCAGTAGAGAGAGAAAATTTGCAAAGATAAAACAACATGTTCAAAATAAGAAAATGTTGTGGGGCTCTTTGGGGACTATACCACTTGTTCAAACTGAGATCCTACCACTTCAGACTGCAGCTGTAGGACCATGTTTAAATTCTCTGCCATTGCCTCTTAAACTGCTTAAATACCTAAGCTCCACTTGAACTTAACAGGGTTTACTTTTGAGAGAGAGAGAAAAAACATGTACAGGATTGCACTCTTAGGAAACTAGCCTGTTATTGGAAAAATCTTTATCCTGTTTCCCAGAGCTAGCCCTGCTATTAGGCAGGGTGAAACCTCTGCTTCAGGCAGCAGAAGCCCCCAAGGAGGCATACCCTTAGGTACCCTGCCTGACCTGTCACCTCCGCTAGTGGTGGAGAAGTACCACCTCAACCAGTGCTGATTTGGTGCAAGATAGCATCCATTTGGGGAAGATCTCACCAAAAACCAGCACAATCTCTCCCAAAATTGGCATTAATGGTGGTGTCAGGGTGCTGTCAGCAGCTCCTGGCTGGTTGCCCAGAAAAATATAAAGACAAGAAAAAGTTTCTTATTTCAAACAGAGAGAGGCTATAGAACACTGCCTGTTGGATAATGGCATTGTCCCAAGTGAATCTCCACACACACCCGTCTCCCACTTCCTTATTGATCATTCTCATCATCTCCTCTACGGGTGCTGCTAAGTGCCCTCTGTCTTCGAGCTCTTTGCTCTCCTACTTTAAAGGCTTGCCGGGTTCTGGGAGATGGAGGGTCTGGAATGCTTTCTAGTGACAACATGCCAGCCAGCTGTTGCTCTGGCTCTCCCATGATTTCCCAACTTTCCCCCTCATCTGCCTCTGAGTTGCAACCTCCCTCAAACCCCTGTTGTAACTCTATACTGTCTTCCTCTTCCTCCTCCCTGGAAGGGTCAGGATGGGGAGGCAGTCTCCACCATTCCTCCTCTGCCCAGTCCCTGACAGCATGTGGGCAGACAGCATGTGTGTGAGTACACACACGCACGCACGCACACACACACACCCACACCCTCCAACATTCCTCAGATGAAAATAGGGACATTTTCACCTGAGGAATGTTGCCCCTTCAGCGCCTGTGTTTCTGTCACCCCTGCAGGAATTCTCACTCCCCACAGCTGACCCTCATTGACACCCCTTTTTGGGTCCCCCAGCCCCCCCCCAGAGCATTTCCTACCAGAGGTAGGGCGAGTGCCACTACCACTACAGCAACAAGACACAAAAACACACACCCTCCACTGTCCTGGGAAAAACCCTTAATCCTGATTTTATTTTATTTTGTTCTTTGTAAATTTTAGAAAGGGGCATAATTAGACAGGGACGCACACAGTTTTTTTTTGTTTTTGTTTTAAATCAAGACTTCTTGCTCTCTACTCCCCCTTTCTTCCCACCCATGGCAGCCCTGCCCTCTGCCTGCCCCTCAGAGCCAACACGTCACACAGGGCTGGGCCTCAGTGTGGGCAGCCTCTTTTCCTCCTCGCCCACTTTCCCAGCAGCCACTACAAGCTACTCAAGGGAAGAGGCCGGCAGCGGCAATGGGATGCTCTGTTACAGCGGCCACTGCCACTGTCATCGCTTGGGGCAAACGCTGGCTCATCCACCTAGAACGATATATTCTGATAATGCAGCATTGCTGTAGTTATGTAATTTACAGACCTTTTTTTTTTTTTTTTTAAAGCAAAGCTACCGGAGGAGGACCGGAGTGGAGAAATGGCAGCTGTGGTGATTTGGGTTCACCTTTAACCAAAACACAAAAGGTTTCATGGGAGGAGGCCTAATCTCTAGCCTTGTGTCTAGCTGACAGCTGGCAATGTTTCTTTGCTGTGCATGCTACCCACAGGTTTTGGGGTGACAATATCAAAGACATAGCTTTCTTCCCAAAGCCACATCTTGCTTCAGTCCCCTTCCTTGAAAAGAACCGTCTCAAACTGCTTATTTAAGACCCACTGGAGAAAAAGCTTTTTGTTGTACGTACGTTTAATCGGAGTAGGCAGTCCATGGAATGTGTGTGAGGCGTGATGAACAACATTTGGAGCAACAAATAAATGAACAGCAGAAATAATAAATGAATAAATGAAGTGACGTCTTGCATCCACTGTTGATTTAAATCAAGAAAATGAGTGCTAGTTGATTGTTGGTCAGTGTTTCATTAATATTCTGGTGAAGGAATTCTATTCTCTGAGGGAAAAAAGTGCTTATGCTACCGCTGTCCAAATGTAGAAGTATCATGGCCAGCATACAAATAGTTTGTGAAAGGTTTTGTGACACAAAAATGCCTTCACAATAGGGAAGATCAGGTGAAGCCTGTCCCTCATGAACAGAAACAGCCCATGAGGCAAGTTGCACGGCCATTTTGTCTAGGAGCCTCACTCCCTGAGGCTACTGCACACATTTGCAGCAAGGGATAGAGATGGTTCACAGGACTCCATACCTCCTTCAGTGCATGCATTGTGTGTGTGTGTAAAAGTGCACCTGAAGGCCCTAAATAATAGGGGATTTGAACAACAGAATCTGGTTGCTCACAGGAAACTGTGAGGATGCTTACAGAGCTCTTATACATTTCAAAAGCCCTTAAGATTGTTCCAAAAGTTTAAATGGATTCTGCTGAATCCATTTGGTCCAGCTTCCAAGTTAGTAAACAAATAAGTGTCTGCAAATACAAACTTTAAAAACTAGTAAGAACCTGGAGGGGAATTTCAGTGGGAACTCCTGCTTCACTTATCATGGGTACCAGCCTGAAGTCTCTACAAATCTCTACAAATATCACTCTGGACTGATTTCTTTGTCCTACCACCTCTTCCCCAATACATCACATAAAACCAGAGATGAAAATAAGAAGTGAAAGAGCAGGCATATGCAAAATTGCTTGCATAATTTATTCAGAGAGAAAAAATTAGGGGTTGGGGATTTTGCAGGGAAGTGAATATGTTTAGAATTCAAATTTCCTTTGAAGTTGTCGGTTTCCCCCCATCCCTCAACTGTCACAAAACACATGAGGGCATTTGGACTCTTCTAAACAGCCTTTAAACCCCTAAGAGGTAGATCCTGTCCCTTGTCTCTCTCTTGTCAGTAAATGCTGTAAATAGGAAAGCCATTTTTCATTAGCGCCTGACATTCTTTTATGTAGTCTGATTGTCAACACAAAAGGAGAATAATTAAACTGCAGCTCCAATCCAGCCTAACAGATGGGGCTCTCCCCCAAAGCTTTTACCACACAACTAAATTGTTACTTCAAGAAATCAACATCTAATCTATTCACTTCAAAGAGCACCCATATCCCCCACCCCCACTTTTCAAGCTCCTGGGATGAAACTATCTCCTTGTTAACAAAGAAATAGGGAAAAGGCAGGAGGTGCAGCTGAACCAAAACATGCATGCTTTTCAGTTAAATTGGAGGGGGGAGGATTCCTACCTAAATTTAACAATTACAGTGGTACTTCGGGTTACAGACGCTTCAGGTTACAGGCTCCGCTAACCCAGAAATAGTACCTCAGGTTAAGAACTTTGCTTCAGGATGAGAACAGAAATCGCTCAGCAGCGACGTGGCGGCAGCGGGAGAACTCAGGTTAAGAACAGTTCCAGGTTAAGAACGGACCTCTAGAACAAATTAAGTTCTTAACCTGAGGTACCACTGTACGGGTGGGAGAAGAGATACCCAGGGAAACTCAGGTGCATTTAGTGCAGAACAATACTGGGAAGATCCAGAGAGGTAAATTGGGAAATGGCTGTTGTGACTCAGAGGAATTCACACAGTGTACCCAAACATGCACCCGAGATTCCTCTCACAGCACAGCTGTACCTCTCGCCCCCCCCCCCCCGCAAAAAGCTAAAAAAGCAGGCTTCTTAAACTCCATGGAGTTTAAAAAAACCTTTAGGGGATTTAGTGTGACAGCTGTTTAAGCAAACACTGTCACCAGGACTAGATTGGAGCAAAGGTTGTGAGGCAGATCACTCAATTTTGTGAGCTTTCTGACAAAGCCAGAAAAGTGTCACTCAGAGACATCGATTCGTTCAGGCATCCTTCAAGGCCTGTCCTCATACCTCTCACAGTTCAAATAATTGTATCTTGCCTCTGAGGAGATAATGTGTGAAGTGCCACACCTCTTTATCCTGGCTCTTGACACTTGATATGTATATTTGTGTTGTTGTTTAGTCGTGTCCGACTCTTCGTGACCCCATGGACCAGAGCACGCCAGGCACTCCTGTCTTCATGTATATTTGTAGGTTCCACCTTTTTCTGTGAATGTAAGGTTTTTTTTGGTTTTTTTTAAAAAAAACTTTTAAAACTGTGTTTTATTTGCTCTAAACTGCCCTTTGACCATAGCTGCCAAGTTTTCCCTTTTCTCGCGAGGAAGCCTATTCAGCATAAGGGAAAATCCCTGTAAAAAAGGGATAACTTAGCAGCTATGCCTTTGACCAGTGCTATTTTTCTAGGAAAAGAGGTGCCAGAACTCACTCACCTCCCATGTTCTCTTATAGTGGCAATGGTGTCTACCTAAGATGTGTCAGAACTGAGTTCCGGTGAGTTCCGGCTGAAAAAAAGCCCTGGCTGGGACCTTAGGGTTAAAGACAGGTAATTAATAATAATAACAATAGTAAAAGGTAAAGTTAAAGTGACCCCTGACTGTTAGGTCCAGTCGTGACTGACTCTGGGGTTGCGCGCTCATCTCGCATTATTGGCCGAGGGAGCCGGCGTATAGCTTCCAGGTCATGTGGCCAGCATGACAAAGCCGCTTCTGGCGAACCAGAGCAGCACACAGAAACGCCGTTTACCTTCCCACTGGAGCGGTACCTATTTATCTACTTGCATTTTGGCGTGCTTTCGAACTGCTAGGTTGGCAGGAGCTGGGACCGAGCAACCGAGCAACGGGAGCTCACCCCGTCGCAGGGATTCGAACCGCTTACCTTCTGATCAGCAAGCCCTAGGCATGGTGGTTTAACCCACAGCGCCACCTGGGTCCCCAATAACAATAGTAGTAGTACCATAATCACTTCCAGGTCTTTGGAAATGTAAAGTGTGGCTTTTGTTTATGTGATGAAGTTGATCTTCACCTGGAAGCTGCAGTCACTTATCTTCTCCTCAGATCTTTGCTCACTGTTTTCACACAGTGGTCCAGGGAAGTGCAAGAGCTTTGCCTCAGGCCAATGGAATTTTTAACTCCTCCATTTTGGGTGGGTGAGCAGCATGTCACCTCACTATCATCTTTTAAAAACACCCTTCAGTTTTGACAGCAATTTGTCCTTTGCCAGTAGGCAGAGTACAGTAGTCACTTCCAACAGCTGAGCAGATGAGCTTCATGAAAGGGCAGGAAATGGTCAATTATTATTGTGGTTTGTTTGCTTGTTATTGCTCTCAGGGAGAGGTGCTTATGACTATTTCTGCCTCAAGCACCAAAACAGCCCAGCGAGTCTTGGATATTATAGGTGTCAATTGGTGGTGTACCCATTTGCTGTTCTGCCTCAGGCAGCAAAACATCTTGGGCTGGTCTTGCATGCAGCAAGGGCACAGTAGGGATTTGTGTGGAGGGGTGTTAGCAAAAGGTAGTTGTCCCCCCCCAAAAAAAAATCTGGACTCATAGAACAGACTTTGCTGTTCTTTGGGTTCTGGCTTTGCATTTTTTCCCATGCCTTAAGACACAGCTGTGTGTAACTGTGCACATCTAAAACTAATTTGGAAAGCGGTCCTTGCTGAGCGAAATCTCAATCCTGTCTCTCCTGAGCTTTTTACTCCTTCACTGCAAACGAGAGCGAAGCGGTGGCCTATTCCGCCACCTAATGGAAAAACAGAACTCCGCAGTGTTTAGACAGTAGCAGTATATTTTGCCCATGAATGACTCTGAAGGGCTGACTGCAGCCTCCGCTCCTCCTCCCTCCACTCTGTCCTCCTGGATTCATTTGAGAGCAAACTTGTGGAGCAGCTGGATGTGTCACAGGGATTAAACACTCACCTGAAATCCTTGGATCATCTCATCTGGAGAAGGGTACCTGGAAATAATACATTTTAAATGGAGAAAAGAACTCTACAGCCAATGAGTTTCTAAAAGAAAGGAATGAGTTAAAGGTAAGAAACAGGATTTCTTTGCAAATGGGAAAGTCATGTTTAGCAAGAACAGATAATATCTGCAAGTGTCTAGTTTTTATTTATTTAGTCGCTCCCTTGATCTGCATGTGCTGTTATGTTGGAATAAACACTGCAGCTCTGTGGGACTCTGTGAACCAATGAGCCAATGGCTCATTGTTGCGTTAAAGTAAACTGGAGCAATCCATTGAAACAAACTGAAACGGTCCTGAGACTGAATGAGTGCCTTAGTAATACAGCAGCATTCTGGGAAGGGTCCAGCACTGAGAGGATGGCAGGGATGCAGGGTGGTGGTTCTGATTTCTAGTAAAAATACATTTCCTTGCTTTTTTCTGTGACTGCTGTAGGAGCCCAGGAGGAAGAGGGTCGAGTAATTTTGAAGGTAGCAGGAAGACAGAGCTGGCTGCGTGGACCTTTTCAGCCCCGGACTTCCCCCAGGGCAGGTAAGCCTGCAGAGAGGGGAAAGCCACTCACAACTCCTCTTCATGTGCAAACACTAGCGAATGACCCAAAGGGAGCGAAGTGGAGATATATCTATATCTATGAAAGAAAAGACCAAATGGGAGCAAAGGGGCGTTGCAGAAAAAGGAAAGCTCAACTGAAAGGCCTGGTCCCAAGGAAGGGAGAGCTGTGAAGGGGACACTGCAGCTCACAGAGAGAGGCTCCCACACCCTCAGCTCAATCTAGCAAAAGGCACTGGATGGGAAGCAGCCAGCCATGGATACTCTCTGCTTGTTCGCAAGTGACCCGTGGATGTACAACTGCTCCTTGAGCAATTCCAGCGTGGAGAACCAGACGTCCCAAAGCAACAGAACTCACGTGAAGCGGAATGAGAACGTTGCCAAGGTGGAGGTGGCCGTGCTCTGCCTCATCTTCTTCCTTGCCCTGACTGGAAACCTGTGCGTGCTGGCGGCTATCCACACGACCCGCCACAAGCACTCCCGCATGTACTTCTTCATGAAGCACCTGAGCATCGCTGACCTGGTGGTGGCCGTCTTCCAGGTTTTGCCTCAGCTCATCTGGGACATCACCTTCAGGTTCATTGGGCCAGATTACCTCTGCAAGTTGATCAAATACCTGCAGGTGGTGGGGATGTTTGCATCCACTTACATGCTCTTGCTGATGTCCCTGGATCGGTGCTTGGCCATCTGCCAGCCTTTGAGGTCCTTACGTAGGAGGTCGGACCGAATGTCTGTCCTCCTCACTTGGATGGTGTGCCTTCTGTTTAGCATCCCGCAACTCCAAATATTTTCCATGCAGGATGTGGATAATGGGGTGTTCGATTGCTGGGCAAATTTCATCCAACCCTGGGGACCTAAAGCTTACATCACCTGGATAACCTTGACTGTGTACGTTATCCCTGTGGTCATGCTGACCATCTGCTATGGGCTGATCAGCTTCAAGATTTGGCAGAATGTGAAGCTAAAGACCCTTCACGAGACCAATGTGAACTTGACCTCTAGGAATCCCCATGGAGGCACCCTCTCCAGGGTCAGCAGTGTCAAACTCATTTCCAAAGCCAAGATCCGGACTGTCAAAATGACCTTCATTATAGTCTTAGCTTTCATTATGTGCTGGACTCCTTTTTTCATTGTGCAGATGTGGATTGCGTGGGACGAACATGCTCCAAAAGAAGGTACAGTCTGCTCTCCTCCTTTCCCTGTCTATACAAGCTGTGTGCAATGAGTGTAGAGAATTGCCACCCAATAATTTCTTTTTAAAAAATACAGAGGTCTCTCAATTGAGCTCAAACCGGCTGATCTGCAGCGCAATGTGAAATAAGATATGCAAGAGGTATTTCAGCAACAATAAATCAATAAAATAAATCGAGACATTGTTAAGATGGCATGGCAAGAAGACCAGCTTGCTTACTTGCCAGAGTGGTGATGGGGTGGAGAAGGTTGAGATGTAACCCTGGGAGACCTTGGCTATTATTTATGTGACCTTGGGTATGTTATATGGTATCTCTCTCTCTCACTGCCTTGCCTGCCCAAATGGGGGACTTCGATGTTTTGAAAATGGGGAGCAGGATAGTAAGGCAAGTGAAGAAAGAATGAGCAGCAGGAAGGAGAAGAATGCATTTATAGATCTCTAATATATTATGGGCTTCTTTATTTGTTTGCTATTTATTTAACAAGGGTAAATGGTTTCCATAAAACAATATGAAATGTTCATAAGAAAATACTGTTATTCATAAGAAAATACTGATGAATTCACAAACTCTGGGTTCACCCTGAAGTGAGACCAAATGATAAAAAGAATTTTGTGAATTGTCAGTGTTGTCAGTGAATTGGCCAGGTTGTCAGTGACCGGCGAGTTTAAAGCTGAATGGAGGGCTGACAATGAGGTGTCTCCCACGCTGTGAACTGAGATGACCAGGTGTGTCTTCTTGAGCAATGACAAAATTACAGCAATTGGGTTCCTTTACTGAAACTAGTGGTTGCTCCAGTTTCCTTTTGCTTGTAAAAGCTACCTCTCACCTGCCCACAAAGGTTGGCGTAAGTGATCTCTTAGCATATAGATAGGATGTCAGTTACTGAATGTCTGTGACCCTTCCTCTCCAAATCTTAATTTGCCCCTCTGTGTCGGGGAGGAACTTTATGTACACAAAGCCTGGAGGTTCCAGGTTGTTCTCTGAAAACCACTGCCAAAAGCCAATGAGCACATTAGTGAGGGGGTCAGTGGACCTCACCCCGGGGGCTTGGTTCAGGATTAGAGCTATGAGGGGAGTCTCTCATTGCAATAGGAAACACTCACCTCTCTCTAAATGGGTTAAAGCTACCTTTCAGAATTCTTAGCCATGATTTATCCACCAGCAGCACACAGAAATACAACAACAACACTCTGTAGTAAAGCTACTGAAGGGTATCAACTACCACACATGGGTGCTCAATGTTTGATCAAGTGGCAACTTGTGTGTGTGAATGATTAAACCCCACAGACAAAACTCACATGTTGCCTCACATCACTTCAAATGCTGATGCTCCCATGTAAAGGCATGGGTTCAAGAGTCCCAGTGATCATACAGTGGGTCGAAAGCATATTCTGCTGCACAACCCGAACCCCTTAATGTGACATCAAGAACTGCTCCAAAGTCAAATAAAAAGTCAATGTCAGTTAGGAATGAAGGGTTTGGAGTTACCTAGAGCACGTAGTCGGACATTTCCAACTACGTGCTCTAGGTAACTCCAAACCCTTCATTCCTAACTCCAAGGCATTATATGCACCACCACCTTAAAAAAAAACACCCACCTATTAAAACTCAGGGTGGGGAACAATTTCCTTGCAAGTGAATATAGGCAAATGATTTAACACTAAGATTTGCTGGGGATGATGAGAGCTAGGTAAGACTGGATGCTAGTTAGCTGTCCCTCTCTGTACTAAGAGACCTGTAAGGTATCTTCCAGTTCTGTTATTTTAAGTTTTCATAACTGATGTCACTTGGACAGCCGAAATATCCTGTACACCTAGCTCCTGTGGTCTAAACTTGGTTTCTTAAGCCCAGAATCCCTTCTGTGTCTAGTCCATTCCTCTCCCCCCCCCCATTTTCTTCTTTTTCTTTTCAACAACAAGCATCACCAGGATACCGCAAGTGAACGGAGGAGTCTTGCTTAACACTTTCTCCTCTAATCATTTCCCCATTCAAATCTTTTCCCCAGTTGATTTTTCCTCCCTTGCGGGGGAGAAGATACTTTTGCTACTTCTTATTTGAACTGAGAGCCAGTGCGCGGCGGGTGACTAGAATGCTGGGTTTGGGTGTGAAAAACCCAGATTCATCCCTTAGCCCATGAAGCTTACTGAGAAAGGGACACTTTTGCCAAGAGACTTTCTCTTCGCCCAAAGCCTATTTAGGAGAAGAGCGTGATATGAATGCAATGAAATAAATATCAGTGCCTATGTCTGAGTACCAAGTATTGAAGCAAGATATTCTCTAGCCTTTCTTTCCTGCTACATACTTCTAGAACTAGAATTCAGGAAACAAGCACCTTCTGCTTGTTGTTATGCTGGAAGCCAAAACCCAATTTTGGGGCAAGTACCCTTTGGTGAAAGAACCCCAGCAGCAGGGCTTTAACATTGCAAAAGATGCAGTGAAGAAAAGTTTGGAAACATAGTCTGTAAAACATTTTCACAGGGTCCTGAATCACTACCAAAAGACACTGCTTTCTCCAACTGGCACAAGCCACTGCCCAGCCAAGACACAGACAGTCCTGGAGCAGTTGTTCAACCCAAGTACTTGCATAATGCAGACTATGTTTGTTGGGTGGGGCTTCTGTGACAATTATAGCTCCTTCAGATCAGCAAGGTCTATCCCCACAGCATGCCTTGTCATGATTGGGGAGATCCGAGTCCTTACCTGTATGCCTGAGGAAACGAGCACCAGATTGCTACAACCTGTTAATACCTGTTAATACTTTCAGGGAACCAAATGCTTCTTGTAAATAGCAAGAAATGTTTCCAATATCTGGTCTGTTTCTTTCCAGCATCACAGGAAGACTGAAAGGTTTTTGTCAGGCTGTCTGAAATGATTATCATTAATTGTGCATACCCTGCTAAGTGAACCAGAGGGACCGTTGTCTTATTCTTTACCAAGAGCATTGTTTGAAAACTTTTTTCACTAGCAAAAGCAGAAATTGACAACCACAACTTTATCTGCAAAAGGTGACAGAGCATAAAAAGCATGGACTAGAGAGGAAACAGTAGGTGGCAACGAGGAGTGAGAATTGAGGAGTGCGGAGAAACCACTTATCTCTCACCAGAGATAACAGTAAAAAGAAAAGTGTGGAACAAATTCAATTGGGAAAAGGAGTGATAAAAGGAATTAAACACCCCCTGGTATTATATGTCACCTTTTGAGCAATGTTGCTTCCCCCACCCCCATGAAGTTTCCTTATCTCTGATAAGGTGTTTTGTTAGCCAAGAATTCTAACAGAGTCCTAAGCTAAACGTTTCCTTGAAATGCTTTACCAATTATTCCAAAAGTTAACAAGGGTCCAGGGCAAGGAAAATGGGGTCTCTTCATCTTGTGGTTGGCCTCATACAGGGAACAAATCAAGGGCAATGAACTGCTCACTTTTGTCATCCTTAAGGTCCATGAAGGACCAATGCCACTTTCAGAAGAGTTATTTCAAAACAATGAGCCGAGGCATCACTGTGTGCTTGCACAAAATATATTGGAATGAGCGGATGGCAACCTAGATACTTCGTTTGGTCCTGAGTGGCAGCCTGCTGTTCTAGCTGGTTCCCTCTAGAACTGAAAGAGGGGATAGGTTCATAAATCTGGGGCTGGTTCACGCATGCGCCAACTTGTTTACTCACCATCTGATGACTCGCAGCTGTAGGTCAAGGCAAGAGTTTGCTCCCGTGACAGTTTTATGAAGGATACTAGTGTTCAATCCTGATCTTTCCTAATCTGGTAACCATGCTTGTCTCCATTACACAGTTTAGTGAGAGCCAAGACACCCATGGAGAATTTTGCTGCTTAGAACCAGATGCTGACAGACACTTTATGATCTGTCATTTCATCTATAACCTAAAAGGAGAGAGACGTTAACAATATGTACTGCACTCGGGAGCCTTTGGAACTTTCACAAAACTTAATTGCTCATTAGGCTTTCCTGATGAGTATTCTTTAGCAGTTCCTATTCTGTTGAAAACTGATGATGAGTAAAAGCCACATTTGTGGCTTATTTTTAGGTGCTTTCCTAGAATCTGGACCACAAAAAATATAGATGGCTTGGTTGCATAGCTGCCAAGTTTTCACTTTTCTCGCGAGGAAGCCTATTCAGCATAAGGGAAAATCCCTGTAAAAAAGGGATAACTTGGCAGCTATGCTTGGTTGGTGCACTGGGGGGGGGACCCAAAAACTGAAGCAATGTAACAATAACAATAACAATAAAATACTTACATACAATTTCTAGGATCAACTGATACTACCTACAACTTTTGTGTGTTTTAGAGGATATAGAATTTACTCATTCAGGAAAAGTATCCAAGAAGATGATCACCTAAAGAATAACTTAGCTTTTAGGGGCTACATGCCCTGGACCAAACACTGGATACATAATACTACCAAATTCTATTGGCAATTTACCTAGTGAAACTGCCTAAAATTAGCTTTGGGGGACTATCTGCTCTTTACTTCGCTAAAGACACGTGTGCTTTGTTTAGTGTCGATCCAAGTGACTGCTGGCATTTGCATTTTCAAGGGGAAATGATTTAAAGTAGGGAAACAACCACTATTGTTTCTTTGTCCTGGTAGTCGTAGTTGCATCTTGAAATCTGTTTTGTGCCTAGCACGATCTAATATAATTAAGACACACAGAGTTATTTTTTTTTACAGACTACGGAGTCTGGGGATTTTACATCATGCCCAGCTTTCTCCCCCGTGCCCCCCACCCTCCCCATCTCTGCTTGCTTGCAGTTTTCTTAACTGTTAGTCTTCCATCCTGAAAAAGAGTTCCAGAAAACTTGAAAGCTTGCACACTGCTTTGTGACATTTGACTTGGTCCTGATAAAGGTATTACTCTACTATGGCTTTCGAATGTTCATCTAGAGATGTGTTGTGCTGTGATATTATGTGGTGGTGGTGGTTTGTTCCTTCAGTGCATCCAAACGACCCACCCACGTTGTGTGCAGAGTAAGCTGAGGTGACATGTTGTTGATGCTGTATTTTCCCTGTACTTGCAAATATCGTTCAAGCCATTAACTGGAATTCCAAAGGCTGTGTTTCTATTTATTTTTTTGCAAGAGGGGAGGATATTTCGACAGGCAATGGTTATAAGAATGTGTTTATTTGTGAATGGGTGGCATGGACAACCCCACTGCCCACTGTGTTCCTCTCCAGCGTGGATGCTGGATCGGGGCCCTGGTCAGCGGGGCTTGCTGTTGGAAAATGGCTGAGAGGTAAATCTATAGCCAGGGAAGACATGCCTCTTTCTCCTCCCAGATAGGACAGATAAATAACAACTGGGGAGAGATACAACTATTGCCGGTGAGGCTTTAGAGTTCCTTACAGCTGAGGAGAGGGCAGGGGAGAGGAACATCAATGAGCCTGACTAGAGTTCCAGGGAAGCAAAAAAACCCAGTAGAGTGAATGTGATCAATTCTGGCCATTGCCATTATATGAGAATAAGGGAGGTTTTCATGAGAAGTTCTGGCACCTCTTTTTCTAGAAAAATAGTACTGTGAACAACCCAGGGGTTGTGGCTATTTGTGCTCTGGAAGAGAGGGGTTGGGGGCATGGACCCTGCCATATGGAAGCCCAACACAGTCGATAGCTATTGTTTTGCTTTCTATTGCAAGTTTGCAAGCTGATCCGTTATAATTACCAGTACTTAATCCATATTACAAGAACATGAATGATTCAAGGGATTAGCCCAGAGAGGCAAAACGGTCAAGAAAAAAGATCCCCAAAATTGCCATCTGAACTGTGAAGTAAATCCCACAGATTTTCCAGTAAGTCACATGGCACACAGTGACATTTTCAACAGAGACAACAAGATTAGGATCACACAATAACTTTCATTACAGCGCTTGTCAGAGGCTAATATGCATTCAGTTGGAAAGGTGTATGCAAAGTGCAAAAGCTAACAATCCACCAAGCGAAGCACTCTGATTAACAGAGGCATGGCTGGGTCAGGTGTTTGGAATACAAAAACCCATTTGAGAGAGCAGCACGATGAAAAGTTTCCTAATGAGCAAAATGTTTATCTTCCAGTCTCCATATGTAGAGCTGTAAAGAGCTTTTCTGGGCAGAGTTGTTGTGCCCCTATATTAACAAATGTGCGTCAGAAGTCTTGATACCTTTTCACCCTGTGCTCTTTCAAACATAATAGCTTTTTGTCTAAACATTTTTAGATTGCCTTTTTTGTTTGTTTTTCACCATGTACAGTAATCTAAAAGACGCTGTAGCCTGCAATAACCTTTGACCCAACCTCACACATACATGTGGGTATCTGTATACATCACAGACACAATGTGGATAGCCAAGCTCATCCTGCTATCCAGAGAATGATTAGGACATGGTTAGACCCCAAGCTATGTCAAATTTTTAAAAAACAAATAAATAAATAAAAATGTAGTATCCCAACAGAAAGAACAATGAAAATAGAACCCTCAGGGTCCCTTCCAACTCTACAATTCTATGATTCTATGACATACCGTAATAAACATTTATATTTACATATGTACTGGTTCACATGCAAGGATGTAATTAAAAGCTAACAATCTAACTAAAACATGTATCTTTCAATAAGTCTATTTGCACATGAAGTACCTTTAAATGAAAAAAGCTTGTGGATATCTTAGCCTATATGAAAACTTAATGTACAGCCACACAGAAAAAATTGCACACACAGTTTAAAGGTAAAGGTAAAGGGACCCCTGACCATTAGGTCCAGTCACGGATGACTCTGGGGTTGCGGCGCTCATCTCGCTTTACTGGCCGAGGGAGCTTCCGGGTCATGTGGCAGCATGACCAAGCCGCTTCTGGTGAACCAGAACAGCACACAGAACACTGTTTACCTTCCCGCTGGAGCGGTACCTATTTATCTACTTGCACTTTGATGTGCTTTCGAACTGCTAGGTGGGCAGGAGCAGGGACCAAGCAACAGGAGCTCACCCCGTCACTGATCGGCAAGCCCAAGGCTCTGTGGTTTAACCCACAGCGCCACCCGCATCCACGCGCACACAGTTTATCAGTTACTTAATAGAAGAGACAACACAACTGTGTGTGGCCTGCTTTAGTCAAACCTTTGTTGTTACTAAAAACCACAGTTTTCCTCTGTATTCCTCCACCCCCACTTTGCTCAAACTTCTGCTGCTGTTAAAACAGCCACTCCCCCCCTTTCATTGTATTTCCTTTCTCACTGTACTGAAACTTTTCTGTTTTCCATTCGTCAGCTACCTCATGTGAGAGAGATAAAGAATGCAGAAGCCTCAAATATTACATAGTACTATACTCAAACCTCTGCCATTGTTTAAAACCCCCATTTTCCTCTCAGTTCATTCCTTCCCCTGCTTTATTGAAACATCAGCTGTTGTTTTAAACCACCACTTTCCCCCTCTCAGTGCTCATCCCTTCTTGCTCTAATGCCATGGCCACTGCTGTTGCGCAAGCTGCCTCCTCTTTTGCTCCCCCCCTCCTGCCCTGACTTCATGCAAATCCAGGATTGTGATGCAGCACAACAAATCTTTTAATTGGGGCTGCATAATGACAGTCTTGCACTTTATTTATATATAAAGACACCTAACCTACTACATTTACTATAAAACCTATGTAAACCTTTGTAAAAGGAGCTTGCCGGATATGAATCTTGCCTTGGACCCATAACATTGTGTTTGTCAGGATATTGTGCTATTTTTCTTAGTTACACAACTCATATTGGATAAATTAGATATTATTGCAAGTCTAATGAAAATGCATGAGCAGTCTCTGACCATTTGTAGTGGACCAAGCAACAAGGGGAATGAAAACCCTTCCTCTTATGGGTCACTGTTATATTAATATGCATCTATCTAAGTTAATTCCAGAATTGGGATGTTCCAATGTCAGACTCTTGCCATAGCCAGGCGTGCTCTGGTCCATGGGGTCACGAAGAGTCGGACACGACTAAACGACTAAGCAACAACAATGTCAGACTCATGTGACTAAGAAGAGGCAGGACTACCGGTATATATATGACTTTTAGTGAATGGAGTTGCCAGGGGCAGAAGAAATAAGCCTGTTTCTTTTCTCCCATGTGAAAGTAGAGATTGCATTCACACTCATTGGCAAAGATAAAGGACAGCACCTGAAGAAACCTGCCTTTCATCCATGCTGCTAGGTGACTCAATCTTCACTTAAAGGGGTTTTGTGTGTGTGTGTGTGTGTGTGTGTGTGTGTGTGTGTGTGTGTGAGAGAGAGAGAGAGAGAGAGAGAGAGAGAGAGAGAGAGAGAGAGAGAGGTGTACATGTGAATTGCATTGCACAGGCCCAGATACTCAGAGATCCCTGTAATATGCAAGTCCTCTGTTCACACGAACATATACTACCCATTGCATTTTGCTAGCAATAGCTAAAACCATTGTTTGCTTTATGATTTATTACACTTCAAAGGCAAGACCCCACATGAGCTCAACATACTGCTTTCTTGGCAGATACAGGGCAGCTGAATATGAATATGGGTCACTTTTAAAAACAAAACATTTTAAAGCAAGCAGGACCATGGCCCTGGCATGCCTAGCTGTTGTAAGGGTATGCCTGAGGCAATCAGTTAGGATATAAAACGGCAGCACTAGAAGGGTAAGCAAACACAACCCATCTGGCTTAGCCTCCTGTCCAAACAAGATGGCCATTTGCTTGGCAGCCTCTCACAGATCACCCTGCAGAATCCAAAGCACAGTGCTGCTACTGACAAAGATTCAGTTGGGGCAAATGAATGGGCAGCCTCCACTCCAGGGCATTGTGCCTGGAGTCAAAAGTGAGCAGAGTGCTTGCAGGCTTCCCGTAGGCATCTGCAGAGCTGGCCCAAGACATTTTGGCACCTGAGGTGAACCGCAAAATGGTGTCGCCTGCTACCCAGGAAGAGTGGGTGACTGAAGATCTACATTGGGAGCAAAGGAGGGAATCAAATCAACCTTACCTGACAGTTGAAGTGGGAATCAAAGGCCATCGCAGGGGGGGGAAAGGACCCACTCTGAATCAAGCCAGGCATGTGCAGACCCCAGGAGACCCCAGAGGCAGCCCTCACCATTTCCTCCCTGGCGGTGGGAGAAGAACAGCAGTGCCTCCTATTCACCAAGAGGCTACTGTAGAGGCAGCATTGGCAGGTCTGGCCTCTAGGGTCACACTGCAGCCATTGCTGCCACCATGGCACTTCCTTGGAAGCTGGATCCTGCTGCCAAATATAGTCATTATTACCCACACTTTAACCAAGCGTATGCATTTTAGTAAACAACATTTGGTTGGAGAACTGTATTGCAAAATTCAGATAAGTGCAAATTTTGACAGAAAGCTGCGCCTCGGTTTGCATATTGTTTCAGAAAGTGCAAATTGGGTTGACTTGTCTCACCTTGCTTCATGGGTTGGCTGGTCCTGGGCATCTGGTTGACCACCGTGAGAACAGGATGATGGACTAGATTGGTCATTGGACTGATCCAGCTGTTCAGTGTTGCAACTTATGCTGCCTTTTGATGTGTGTGTGTATTATATAAACAACATTCCCTGTGATTTTTAAATACTTTGTCATGTTGGGAATAGGTGGCTGTGGTGCACGATGGGCCTTCGTGTAATTATCTTGTGGTTCACAAGATAAAATTGCAATATAAAAAACACAAAATACAGAATCAAAATATAAACAGAAACAGCCAAACAACCTCCCCCAAACCCATAAAAACAGGTAAAAAGAGTTTTAATTTTGTAAAAAAGATTAAAAACACAATTTAAAAGCAGTTTAAAAGAACGTTGGGCAGCAGCAGCCCTAGGCCTGGTGAAGAGAGGTAGGAGCAGGGCCCTCAGACTCTCAGCAGTCTGAGAATTGACATTGATCTCAATGTCCCCAGTTATGCTTTTTGAGTAAGACTGGACTCTGCCAAATTAGACCTCACAGAAAGTGCAACTTATTCATGAGCTGCCAAAATGTCTGGTAATTTTAAAGAGTAGTTAACGAATGCGAAAGTTCCTCCAGCCTTTTCCATTTTTCCATCTAGCATGCAAAGGGAGTGATTCTAACAGGCCTTATTTCCTTGAACATTAAACCGTTGAAAGCAATCATATTGTAATTACTTTTCAGCAACACTTTTACAGCAGCACAAACAAAATAATAGGCCACAAATCCTATGAGACAGTACAAACACAGTTTGGGCTTTGTAGTAAAAGTTTATTATGATTAGTGCAGTCTCAAAACCTGACCTCCAATTTCCTGAAAGCAAAGAATAGGGCAATGATGGGGAGGCTTCATTTTACTTTGCACAGAATGCTCTCTTGGTGGCTCCTCAGTTATTAACAGTTATTTTCACTACTATAACTCACATTTTACCCTAGTATATGCATTTTTGTAAACATTATTTGGTTGGAGAACCGTATCACAAAATCCAGGTAACTGCGAATTTTGAAAGAAAGTTGTGCTTTTGTTCTCACATCATTTCAGGGAGTGCAAATTGGATTGACTTGCCTTAAATGCAAACTGAATTGAATTCCACCCCTCCACCCCACCCCTAGTTCAAAGCAAATCAGATTTTGGAGTTGCTTTTATAGTCCAACTGTTAGCATCTGAAAAAGATTTGAGCTTTCTGCTGAGTGAAACGGAGAAATCCATGCCTAAAAATTGTTAGGTTTCTATTCCTCTCACTGTGCAGGTCACATGCCCGTGCAAAGATTGTTGGAATCACAGGAGCGGATGTTTGCTGTATTCTGTTTTCGTTTGTATTTCTTCCTTCTTTGGGGTTCTCTCAGCCAGAGGAGACATGTTTTCTTTTGTTCTGCCTTACGCTTAATAAAGTAGCTTTTAGTACACAACCTCAGCCTGGCTCCGTCTGAGTTTTATCTCTGCTGGACTCTGAATATGTGCTCAGTGTCTCCAAGACATGAGTCGTAATAAATCGTTGGGAAGGGCTGTCAAAACTCCCTGTATGCTGCACGCTGATGGGAGAGGAGAGACGGGCCGGATTAATTCCCGCATTATGCCTGTGGATCGTTCCTGCCCCCGGCTGACCCTACAAAAATGACATGGTAACTGGCTGCTTTTTCTCTCAGTAGTAGCAATGGATTTTTCTACTTTCTAATTTTTGGAATCAGGCAGCATCTTTAGTGAGGGGGACTTAATAATAATAATAATAATAATAATAATAATAATAATAATAATAATAAATTTTTATTTATACCCCGCCCTCCCCAGTCAAAAACCGGGCTCAGGGCGGCTGAGACCAACAGAATTACAATAAAACATAAAAACAATTAATTAAAATACAGATTAAAATACAGTATTAAAATTTAAAGTGCAGCCTCATTTCAAGTAGGCCTCCACGCGACCTGGAACCACCTGCAATCAGGTCTCATGAAAACTTTGGTGTTCACAGCTTTAGGCATAGATGACATCTCCTTGAATCCCTTTGCCCTGTATGTGGAGATGCAGTGGGAGGGAGGACTCAGTGCACACAATGTAGGGGTTGGGGTGCAGCCTCACTTCCCCTTTGTGTGTTGATTTAACATGGAGCACCTGGGCAGGATTTTAGTGAGTGATAGTTTCTTGCTCTTTCAATGTATGTATGTATGTATGTATGTATGTATGTATGTATGTATGTATGTATGTATGTACAGTCATACCTCGGTTTAAGTACACTTCGGTTTGAGTACTTTCAGTTTAAGTACTCCGCGGACCTGTCTGGAACGGATTAATCCACTTTCCATTACTTTCAATGGGAAAGTTAGCTTCAGGTTAAGTACGGACTTCCAGAACCAATTACACTCATACTTCGGGTTAAGTTTGCTTCAGGTTGAGTACTCCACAGACCCGTATGGAACAGATTAATCCACTTTCCATTACTTTCAATGGGAAAGTTCACTTCAGGTTAAGTATGCTTCAGGTTAAGTACAGACTTCCGGAACCAATTGTGTACTTAAACCGAGGTACCACTGTATGTCAAAAAATTGCCATCTGAGTTGCATCTGCTGGTACTGCCAAATGGTAAGGTCGGTTTACCTCTTATCAATTTCTACACAGTTCTGGTCACTCACCCAGGATCATGTCATATTTTCTTGCTTTCCACCTCTGTTAATGTCATTGAAAGTACTGTAGGACATGCTGGGCTGAAGGAGGGCCAAAGCTGGGCATTTATAACACTTTCAAATTTGTTTCTGACCCTCCTGGCATGGTGGTGGGAATATGTGCCCTTCCCCCCCAGCAAATCGTGCTGTAGCTAAAACTTTACAGAATTGCCCACTGTTTGTTTACCTGTGGTGCCTTTCTCCCCTACAGAAGTGGCGTTCATCATCACCACCCTCCTAGCAAGTCTGAACAGCTGCTGTAACCCCTGGATCTACATGCTTTTCACAGGCCATCTTTTCCATGACCTCTTGCATCGCTTCCTCTGCTGCTCCTCTCGGTACTTAAAATCTCGGCAAGGATGTGACCTGAGCGTTAGCAAGAAAAGCAACTCCTCCACCTTCGTCCTGAGCCTCAAAAGCTCCAGTCAGAGGAGCTTCACTCAGCCGTCCACAGCGTGAGGAGGAGAACTGTGCCTCCAAGAACTGTGCCACAACGAGATGGGCAGACTGGCCTTAGCGTGTACATACTTAAAAATATGAAATAGAGGTATACAGGAGTGTTTGGATGTAAATACATATATACATATATATAATATATTACATAAAATATATTAAAATGTGTGTATGATGTGCAGGGTACTCATTATTTAAGGAGCAGGATAGCAGAAAGACAGCTATAGTCTAAGTAGTAGTTCACAGAACGGATAACTCAAGGTTCCAGTGCTGTGTTTTTAAAAGACACAATGGACTCCACAAGTCATTGAAGCCATAAGGCAACATCTGCCCACAGGTACAAAGTGGAGGACAGCTCCTATTTGAACACTATTAGAGCATGGATCAGATAGAAGTGGAGGCGTTTTAGGAGACAAACTACACTTGCAATAGAATAACTATCTCCCTGCCCCATATTAACTTTTCAGGCCAGGGAGTGAGATCAAATGTGGAAATGCCCACCACAAAATGAACTTTCAGATAGAGATGGGTTGAAATGCTCCATGCCATTTATTCATGCCCCCAAAGAGCAGTTTGGCCCATTGCATTTCAATGTTAATGTGCATCTTTTTTATTTATTTTTAAAAATTATCCATGCAGAATTAAGACCTTTTTTGATTTGGTGGTCTGAGCAAGCTCACCTTTATTATTATTATTATTATTATTATTATTATTATTATTATTATTTTAAAAAAATTAAAGACAAATAATTGCCACTTGGAGAAGCTTGAAACCAAATGACTACTGGAAGTGATAGGGGCATGATAACATCCCATTGCTCACAGAGACTTCTAAAAAAATAATAACTGCAGCAAAATAAAAACAAAATGACTATCCCCAGGATTTGTAGTGGAGACACATTTCACCAGCTGCCGGCACTGTCTCATAACTAAATGCCATTGGCATGCCGACAATCACAGACTGCAAGATATTGACTACCAAGATATCGAATATTATTTATTTTGCATTTATATATATATACCACTTAATGCCAAAAAGGGAGGGGGGAGCTTCTAAGCAGTTCACACAGTTTAAAAGCAAGTTATACAAACTGTTAAAATATAAATATTCATAATTAAAATACACAGTTAAGAACAGGACACTCAGGTTAAGAAATCAACATAAACTGATGCATCTTCAAAAGCTGTTAGAATGCCAATGCAGACGGGGCCTCTTACATTTAAGCAGAGAATTAATTCTTCAACACCAGTGCTACTAGTGAAAAAGCTTACCACCGCAATCCCACAAACTGATGGTCATCAGACTGTGACCAGGCTAACCAGGTTCCATTTTTTAAAAAAATCTTAATGCCCTTGCCAGGCAGTGGAAGGGAAATCTGGGTAAATCTGTTCCCGAGTTGTTGGGGATTTTATATGTAAATAGCCCTGGCTTGGTGGCTAACAGGCAGCCAGTGCAGGTTCTACAGTACAGGTATGATATGTATCTGGTGAGGGCCACCACTCACTGTGTGGATCATGGCCTTCTGCAGTAGCCACAGACTCCATACCAGCCATAAGAGAAGCCCTACACTGTGTACATTGCAATAGTCTAAACATGAGGTTTCCAATGCATGAATCACATTAGCCAAAGTATCTTTGCCCACCCAAGAAAAGATAACCAACACTGATTGGTAGGTGGTTTTTGC
This sequence comes from Zootoca vivipara, assembly GCF_963506605.1. Taxonomy (NCBI): domain Eukaryota; kingdom Metazoa; phylum Chordata; class Lepidosauria; order Squamata; family Lacertidae; genus Zootoca; species Zootoca vivipara. Next base: position 35,934,810 of record NC_083277.1, on the reverse strand, counting down.
CCCCTGGGATTCCATGGACAACAATGGTTCCAAGAACTGTTTACCAGTTCTTTCAGAGTGAGTACAGCCTCATCTAGAACAGTCAAAGTCCTCAATTCTAGGAGCTGGGAGCTACACACCTGCAGTGTGATATAGTGGTTAAGAGCGGTAGACTTATAATCTGGGGAACCGGGTTCGCGTCCCTGCTCCTCCACATGCAGCTGCTGGGTGACCTTGGGCTAGTCACACTTCTCTGAAGTCTCTCAGCCCCACTCACCTCACAGAGTGTTTGTTGTGGGGGAGGAAGGAAAAGGAGAATGTTAGCCGCTTTGAGACTTTGAGACTCCTTTGGGTAGTGATAAAGTGGGATATCAAATCCAAGCTCTTCTTGTTCTTCTTCTTAACAGAGCTCAGGTTCAGTTTATTCACCCTCATCCAGCCCACCACTGCATACAGGCACTGGTTCAGCTGCTCCACTGCCTCTCCCGACTCAGATTTAATTGAACAATAGAGTTGGCCGGCACACTGATGGCACTGAGCCCAGTTCTCCTTATGACTGTTCCAAGCAGCTTCCTATAGATGTTAAATAGCTTTTTGGGATAACATAGTGCCTTGCAGCACCCCACAAATGAATTGCCAGGGTGATAGGCACATAGTGCCCCAATGCAATTCTTTGAGACCAGCCCTGTAAGTAGAAGCAAAACCACTACAGAACAGAGCCTCCAATCACAAACTCGCAGAGAAAGTTCATGAGGATACCATGGTCAGTGTGGTATCAAAAGCCACTGAGAGATCCTACAGAAGCCACAAACATGGTTGCACTTCCTCTGTCCCTCCCCCAGAGAAGGTAAAATATAACTGGATGCCCAAAACAGCATTCAGAGAATATTCAAAGAATATTTGAGCATCCATCAAAACTGCAAAGGAGGATTTTCCACCCAAACTGGATTCACTTCTAGAGATTCTCCACTTGCAGTCCTGTAGTATCCATATCACATGTTTCCACTGCTTGCATCCATTTAGTTCTGCCACTTTAAGGCAAAGAGTATTTTACATTATAATTCTAAGCCATCTACTCAGATATAAATCCCACTGTGTTTAATGGGGCTTGCTCCCTAGTTTTAGGATTGCATCTTTAGTGGCTGGGGATAAATCTGAGGATATCTTAATTGTTGTTTTTAATCTGCATTTCAGCAGCTTTTCATTTTTGCATTGTAAATGAGCCTAAAGGATGGGATAGGATAGACATTTTAAAATTAAATCATGTTAATAGCAACAAGCCTAATTATCTTGTCTGAAAGGAGAACCCCAGCAATGCTTCAAAACAGATGTGAACACTGGCGGGCTGGCTGGCTGGCTGGCTCCAAAGTACTGCAGCTTTGGGTTATCAAATCAGTAGGATTGATTCAGACATTTTTCTTTTAACCTTTTAACCTTTCTCTTGGTGAATGGAAATCTGTATGAATATTGCATAAGGTCTGAGCCTATAAGTGCTCATTCGCTTAACGAAATGCATTGGATAGATTGGCAAGAAATTCCCTGTCTTTTTCAGAGCTGCATCAATGTGAGAATACTACTACAATCAGTCAGGAAAATCATCGGTGTCATTCAGGAGTAATTCCACTGAATACCATTAATAGCAGTAACCATTTGCAGGCCTAGTCTTACATACTGATGCTTTTTTAAAAAAAATTATAAGTATCTTGAGAATCCTTATTAAATGTGGAAGTTGGTCCATGGATTTCAGTGGGAGATCTTAAAGCAATTCAAGATCTTAAACATTTGCAAAATTAAAGCTATGGGCTGGATACTGACAACCATGAGCAGCAAGCCACAGAAAGAAGCTAGCAGAAGGGGTCTTTTTCATTCATTCATTCATTCATTCATTCATTCATTCATTCATTCCTCTCTTCTGCTGCTGGCCTGAAAAGTGACTCCTGACATCTGGGGAACCTTTCTGAATGGCATGGGATGGAGCAAGAAAGAGGACTGGCCAAAATCAGGCATAGGCACCTGGAGTGGAGCTCCGCCCCATTCCATGCTGTTCAGGAAGGTCCTCCTACTGCTCCCTATAAGGGGGGGGGTGAGAAAGAAAAGGGGCAGTTTGTGGAGTTCCTTCCTGACAGCAGTTCTCAGGATCCATCTCAGGATCCATCCAACACATTGTTCTAAAAAGCTTTACTTAAGGTCGATGCTTGTTTCATTGTAGATAAATTTGATAAATATCATGTGGCTATAACTTCATTGCTGTGTAACTCATGCAAGTACTTTAAAGAGAAATAGATTTTATGTAAATATCTGGTTGTGTTCTTTAATTTGAAACATGGCAAATAAAAGAAATGGATGGAAACCCAAGAAAAAAACAAACTGCAAAGCATATGTAAATATAAAACCATAATGCACCAAGCATACATTATGCCATGCCTTATTAAACAAGCACTCATTTTTGTATTTATTGAAACAGTCATATGCTTATGGTCTTTTTATTTTCCCACGAAGATTTCCAAGGTAAAATGATAGTCCTTTGACTATGGTAGGGGCAGGGGAGAGCAGTGAAGAAATGGGATGGCGGGCAAATGGGGCAGGAGTTATTGGCTCAGTTGTTTTAGACTTTTTTAAAACGATAGGATCTCAATGTATTTAGTTCTGTTTTACAGAGCCTGGAAATCACCGTGGAAGCCAAGTTACAACCAACATTGAAAAATGTTGCTCATTTGACTTGAGATTGAGGCTGGACCAAATAACAAGAACCAAGTGACAGCAGTGACTCCTAACTCTGTGGCCTAAGGGTTGGTTGTAGGATTAAAGGCCCCCATTCCATAGTTCTACAAATGCTGCTGTTGCTGTGCACTCCTCTGTCATAGTTCCTCATAAAAGTCAATGGACACCAGAGAGGTTAAAACAATAAAGCTACTTACTGGACAGAGCTCAGAGGGTTAGAGCTTGAAAAAAGTGGAATTTGCTACCAAGGAGTGTGGCGGAGTCTCCTTCTTTGGAGGTCTTTAAGCAGAGGCTTGACAGGCATATGTCAAGAATGCTTTTCCTGCTTGACAGGGAGTTGGACTGGATGGCCCTTGTGGTCTCTTCCAACTCTATGATTCTAAAAGTAATGACAATGTAGTCCAGCACTGTCAGAGAAGGAAAGGAGATGGAGATGAATAGGAAGGATAACATAGGGAAGTTCTGACAGCCAGAGGAATACTCCATTTGCCTCCGTAAACTACCAGAATGCCTGGACCTTTCACCTGCTGTCATATATACTGTTACTGCTACTACAACTGTCATCAGTTTTAACAGCCACTTGGTTTAGATGCCAGGTTGCTGTCACAACCATAACTGCTCTTCATAACTTGTTCTCCTGGAAACACAGTGGTTTATGAGCTCCATTTTCAGGCCAACGGGCCTATTTTGCTTCCTCCAAGCAACCAGTCTCCTCACCGAATGGCTACTACCAATTAACTTAAGGGGGGGGGACAGGATTCCCACCCCCACCCCTACACCATTGTTCCTCCTTCCATGCCACAAACACAATCTCCAAACTAAACAAGAAGGCCCTTTATCAATGAATCTCCACAACTGGAAACACACTGAACAAAAAATATGGGCAAGCATAATTTAGGCCTGTGTAAGATGCGAAGAAGTTTTATGTGTGTGTTGAGGTTGGTGGTGTATGGTGTGTGTGAGGGGAGTATAAAGAGAAACATTTAGTCATGTGAGCCCTCAACTCCAGTGTATTGTCTATGTTTATCACCTCTGGAAAGACTAAGCATAGTCTAAAACTGGAAAATGTTCTCTCTCTTTTTTGCAAATGGGTCAAGTACTACAGGGCACAACTGAGTGTGTGTGTGATGAAGTTACTTTGCATTTAATTTTCATCTGCTTACCCTGTTGCCTCTCGGCATTTTTATCCCACAGCACCAGGTGTCTCCCGAAAAGTGTGCGTCGGCATCAAGCATAACCACAAATAGTAAACAGGGCCTCTGAAATTCAAAGTGTGCTCTCTCCACCCCCTGCTTATCTGAGGATGGAGTCCCAGATGTTGTTTATGCTCATTTTTCAGGATTCATGTTAATGAGCATGAAGATAGTTAGATGCATTTCCTTGCCAGTTGGTCGGAGCAGAATGATCACAGATTAATTAGCATTTAGCATGCTGCAACCATGGTTTATTCAGTGTTTAGTTACATTCTCAATACCTTCACTCCCAAGGCAGTTGTGTTGCCGTCCTCCTAGGTGAGGGGAAGGTGAGTGGAGTGGTTTTTAACAAACCTGCAGAGACCAGGTAAGCATACTTCCTACGTCATCTGACAAAGAGTTTGGGTTCTGCATTATTGGTCAGGTATCCGGAACAGTACGTTGCTTCCCATAGGGTAGCAATGGAGGGATAGAATGGGCAGATTTGTGACAGGTATAAGCCCTTTTCAGGTATTATTGCTCTAAAAGGAGAACATAACTGCAGGGATGCACATTCAGTCCTGCACAAATTCTCCAACCTCTGGAGCAATTAAATTAAACTTTGGCTGTGGTGAGCCTTGTGTATCAGTGGAAGCTCCATGTGCTATTTATTGAGAGCCCAGACTTCTCAAATTGCACACAGAGTCTCCACAATATTCCACACTAACATTTCCTCAATGTTGTAACTGTACCATTGGCAAGTAATGGCATAAAAATATACCGTCCTAAGATGCATTGGGCTCCTGTCCCATGGACCTGCCGCTTGGCTATTTGTAACCTGTGCGTTGCCAGCTTCTCTGGTCTTAAACAGTTAACATTAGGAAGCTGAATGGAAACAATGGGGAAGAAAAATACATAGGAGAAAACGAGCAAAACCACTTTCCATAACATGTTTCTTTTAGAAAGCAGCACATACTGAGATAAGGTACAGTGAGCAATTGAAATTGCATTCTTCTGCATGGAAATGGGCCATTTCCATTCAGCTTTGAGTAGTGCTTAGCTAGCGTTTTCATTTGCATCCAAGTCCTCATATCATCTTCCATTACATTTTTGTTTTAAATGAAAAGAAACCAAATAAAGCACTTGTGATAATAAAAAACTATTGAGAAGAAAGACGTTTTCAGCATCTAGTCCACGGACATCTTTTTCCAGGAAAGAGCAACTTTCCAACAAATGCTTTTGCTTCAAGAGCACCTCTGTATTTAATGGCCAGGGAGCACGTCAGGATATGGAGGGCAGCCAGCAAAGTGCCCCTCTTAAATTGCTGGACAGTCCAAACCTGATGGTGGCAGCTCTGCAGTCTACACTGGGCAGCCCAGACCCACAATGCCCCTGACACAGCATCACTGCAGGACATTGCGGGTAATTCTAGCAGTGGACAGCTTCCAGATCTGGCTTCCCAGTGTAAGGAGCCCGGGTCAAGTTTCAGTACTGGGACCTTACCAGGTGCCCATGGATTCTGGATGCTCATATCATTTATGGAACCTTTCTATAATGAGCTGTGGGGAATGGGAGAATTAAGGGGAGCTGAAAAACTGGATGAAGAAGGAGAGACAGATCCTCCTGCTTCTCTCTCACAAGACCACAACACCTGCCGATGGAAAATGAAAGGAGTCTTTTAATTCCTTTCATTATCCCCTGCATTGTGGTTACACACTCTAAGAGCAGGGAATGGCAACCCCTCTAGTTTCTGTTTAAGACATCTTTGGTCCACGGGGCATCTGGAAAATATAACATGTGAAGTGACACTTGAAAAGGGGACCTGTGGTTCTGGGAAGCTTCTCCTTCTCCAGCTTCAAAGAAGCCTGAATGATGTTGAATTTAAATATCATTATCTTAACTTGTGCACTTCCTAAATGGTCTAAGGCGGGGGTTGAAGGTGCCACTGTGTCCGCCAGTACCTCTGACAGCATCCACTAAACATCTCATTCAATATTCCTTGAAAAACCCACAATGTATGAGAAACTTTTCCCACTCACTTCCTGATGCCACATCCCTACCACCACCATTCTGTGTTATGTCACAACCTCGGCCATTTTGTAATTGGCACCCACAACTCTTTCTCAAAATTCCCCAAAAGGTGGACAACCCCTGGAACGAGGTGTTACTAAGCTGCTCTGTTGAACTTTCCCATGAAAGCATGGGAACAATTGCGGAATATGGATATGAAATTTACCGCATGTTATGGTTTAAGAGAAAATTATATGAAAATGATATATCGATAGTATCTAACACTGAGTAAATTGGCAAAAATGTATAAATCTAAATCAAAAAAGTGTTGGAAATGTATAGCCATAGAAGGTTCTTTTTATCATATGTGGTGGTCTTGTAGTAAGGTTAAAGCTTACTGGGAAATTATATATAATGAATTGAAATGAATTGAAATATATAATGAATTTAAAGGATGTTTAAAATAACCTTTGTAAAAAAAAACACATAGAAGCTTTTCCTTTGGGAATTATAGGGACAGAACTACCTAAACTGTATACAGTAGAAACTTATTCATGTATGCTACTACAGCGGCAAGAATGTTACTCGCCCCAAAATGGAAAGAAGCAGAAGTCCCAGCAAAAGAAGAATGGATACAAAAACATATGGAATAAGCAGAAATGGCAAAACTTACTGGAAGAATAAGAAATCAAGATAACAATTTTTTTAAATAAAAGAATGGAAATGGTTTATTGAATATTTACAGATAAATTGTAAACAGATAAGAACATTGGCAGGATTATTGTAATAACCTGCAGATTTTCAGAGTATACATTTAAAGTAGATTAAAAAATGAACCAATTAAGTTAATTTGGATATGCAGAAGATATGAAAAATAAATTTAAGGAACCGCAGGAAGAGGGGGAAGGAAGTCAAGTTTTGAAATGTTACAATGATTGTAAAATTAGTGAAATGTATAAACCTGAAAAGCATAAATATTTTTTTTAAAAAATGGACACTGCTGAACCTTTCTACCCTGGGTTATTCAAAATGCAGCACACAGATATCTATTGCTTCCACAAACACCTCATATGATGGGAATGAGAAAAGGAGAGGGAGCCTTGCATGCCAATTATTTACCTTGGAATCAAACTCCTGCAAAGCAGATTCAAGTACAAAGATCTCCTGCTATACTTGGATTACACATCCTGCCTAATACATTTTTTTCCCCAACCTGAGGTAAACACTGGCCTTGCTTTAAAACCCTCCACAGCCCAAGATAGGGTATTGAAAGGATTATCTGACTCCACATGTGCCTGCCTAGAAACTAAGATCCTCTAAGACAGGGGTCCCCAAACTACGGCCCCCGGGCCGGATGCGGCCCAATCGGCCTCCCAATCCGGCCCGCGACGACCCCCACCGCCCGCTGCCGCCGCCCGCTCTTACGGCGCACGGCGCGGCGACGATCTTAAAAATCGGCAAAAAATAGCCGAAAATCCTTTGTGCGCATGCGTATGGGCCGCTCCCGACCCAGAAGAGGTCATTTCCGATGCACTTCCGGGTCGGGGGAGGCCCATACGCATGCGCACAAGCGTTTTTTGGCGATTTTTCCCCCGACCGTGTGCGTGTGCGCATGCGCACGGGCGCGCACTCCCCCGCCCTCCGGCCCGCTGCGCGCGCACTCCCCTGCCCTCCGGCCCCCCGCACGGTCGGCGCGGCAGGCACCGGCCCGCTGCGCGGTAAGTCTGGGGACCCCTGCTCTAAGAGGGCATTCTCTGGATTCCGGTGCCACCTGAGGTGCGGTAGGTGGTTGCCAGCAACAGGGCCTTTTTATTGGTGGCGCCCCAGATTTAAATTGTTCTAAGGGCACAAACTAAACCTTCATCACCTGCAGGTGGATCTTTACAGAGTGGTGAGGAGACTCCTGCATCCTCAGCCTTGCCATGCACAACTACTGGGGTGAAAGATAGGGCCTGGGTTGGGTCTGATGCTGTGGCAAGATGGCAGCAAGGCATTGGATCCTGGACTGACTCAGCCCCACCCCTTCACCACCTCCAGAACACTCCATTTCGAAGCCATCCATTGGCTGGTGCTTGTAAGCATCCCGGTGACAGAGGACTCCTACCTGCATGTTCATTGTACAGCTTTTGCTCTATGCTGAAGATGCATCTCTGCACCCTGGCCTTTGACAGGTAAGGCATTTTGCTTTGGGCATCATTCTGTCAACAGTGGATGGCAGGAGGCCAGCTTAGCTGGGAGAGTTGTGTGGAGGAAGATGTATGCTCCGTCCCAGCCCACCACAAGGGGGAGTTGAATCGCTCTGTAATCCACAATAAGTCAAAAACATGACACTAAAATCAAATAACAGAATATAAAAATGGCAGAAATGAGATTAAAAGCCAGAGCAACAGAACAGAACAGGACAAATCAGCCCAGTGGGGTGGCAGACAAGGATCAATGAGGGCCTAGACAAGTCTCCCTCAGCAAGCGGTTCTAAGGACTGAGTTACTGCCACTGAAATATCATTGCCAGGAACATAATTAAAGGTAGCAGTGTCTGAGATGAAGGATAGGTTCTCATCTGTTTCCTATATTGTGGCCTTGTCACTTGGCTCCATAGAGTTTATGGACAGCATTGAACACTTTCATGCCCCTGGTATGCCCATTTATTTGTTTATTATTGCATTTATTATCCCTTCTTCTCCCCAAGGACCTCAAAGTGGCATACAAAGTTCTCTACACACTTCCAGCGTTATCCTCCCAGACACTCCAAGTGTCCCTATTTTAGAGAAGCCGTCCCGGTTTCTGATTTGATCCTGGAATATCCCACTTTTCCTTAGGATGTCTGTATTTTCATTGGAGAAATGTTGGAGGGTATGGAGTGATCCTATCCCTGAGCTGTTTGAATGCAATCCTGTATGTAGGGAAGTTTTGTTTTTTTAAAAAAAATGTTTAATGTTTTATTATGTTTTTGTATATGTTGGAAGCTGCCCAGAGTGGCTGGATCAACTCAGTAAGATGTGTAGGGTATAAACAGTAAAATTATCATTATGGAATTACCATTATTTTCATTGGATAAATGTTGGAGGGTATGTCATTTCCACCACTCCATTAGGTAGGCTGGGCTGAGAGGGAGGAACTGGCTCAAACTCATCCAGTGACCTTCGCAGACGAGTTGGGATTTGAATCCTGGTTTCCCTGGACCTTGCCAGTGTGGAGCCAGTGTGGTGTAGTGGTTAAGAGTGGTGGACTCATAATCTGGTGAACCGGGTTCGCATCCCTGCTCCTCCACATGCAGCTTCTGGGTGACCTTGGGCTAGTCACACTTCTCTGAAGTCTCTCAGCCTCACTCACCTCACAGCGTGTTTTTTGTGGGCGAGGAAGGGAAAGGAGAATGTTAGCCGCTTTGAGACTCCTTTAAGGGGAGTGATAAAGTGGGATATCAAATCCAAACTCTTCTTCTTCTTGCATGAAATGATATTTTAGCCCTGCTTATGTATCTCCATATGCTATCCTGGATTCCATTGCTTATTGCAGGCACAGGCAAACTCGGCCCTCTAGATGTTTTGAGACTACAATTCCCATCATCCCTGACCACTGGTCCTGTTAGCTAGGGATGATGGGAGTTGTAGTCCCAAAACATCTGGAGGGCCGAGTTTGCCTAGGCCTGGCTTATTGTGACACTGTGGTGTAATGGAAACCTGGGAATAGGCTTTAAAATACAGTCAGTAAAGAACATTAATCTATTTGGAGATATGTTTACCACCCTCCAATTATTGATGCACAGTAAATGGGAAGAATAACTGAAAGAAATTTCCGTTCCCTCTGAGCAAATGGCTCAATAAGCTGTAGTATGCCACCCAAATTATCAGAATCACCATATTCATACAAATGAGGCAGAATATAATGAGGGCTAATGCATTTTATTTACTATTGAACCCCTTTATCACATTCAGGTTGGAGAAACGTACCGTAATTAAAATCATTTTATTTATGTTTATCGTGATCCATGAATATTCTGTTCTAATCTTCTTAATGTTGTTTTCCTTTTTTGGGGGGGTAATTTTACGGGTGTTTTTTTAAAAAAATTGTCCCTCTATATGAAAATGGGGAACAGGAAAAGAACATTGCATATCTTGTGCATAATGAATGCAAATCTGCTGCTGCTGTAGTCCTGTGCAAAGTTTAGATAGTTTTCAATGAAGTAGAATATTTTACAGCCAAACAAAAAGCATTAGCCAAGTCAAGAGCTTCAACTTACTTCTTTGGCTGACACACAATGGCATCAAGTTTTTTTGGGGTGTGTGTGTGTGTGTTTCCTGGTGCAGTAAGACTGAGATGCTTGGGTGGGTGGAAAGCACCGAGAGAAAAAATGGGGGAAATGGTGGAGGAGATCAAACGCAAATTCTCTGTGGACAAAAGCCATTGGAAGCAGAATTAATTTTGTTTCTTTTATGAAGCAAATGCATTTAGGAGGCAGCTTCAAAGCTAAGTAATTAGGGTGAAATGTAATCATAAGAGAGACCTGCTTCTGCAGGGTCTGATACATTTGGAGATTATACATGAAAGGCAGGGAGACGGAACGTGTGACGACGTGCTCCATTTGGTTTCCGAAGGAAGTCGTTCTTGAGGACCTAAGATGAAGCAAAGACTGGGTGAAGAGAGATCACAAAGTTTTGGGAGAACCGATCTACTCAGGAGCAGCCCAAGATGACTTCTTTCTTGGCCTGAGGCGAAAGACAAGATGGAGCCGTCACCCCCAGAATGTACAGAATGTAACTGGATTGGCAGTGAGATCTTGACAAGTGGGACACCATCTTCCATCACAACTGAGGGAAGCAGCTTAGCTTCACCCAAGGACCACTTCGCATCTTCGCATCAAAATCATGTATTCTGTGTAGGAACTTGTGAGAAACCTGAGCACAGACTATCACATGAAGTGCTCATGCGCTGGGTGTATACGGGGTGGAAGGTTGAGGCCGGTTGTGGGTTTGCCACAACCATAAGTAACAGTGGGAGATCTCCCAGCTGGTTCTCCTGCTGGTTTTTAGTTTAATAACAGCTATTCGATTGGAACTGGGGTGGTGACTTTCGCCCAGGGCCAGCCTGAGACAAAGGACAAGATGGCACATACAGACACACACACACACACACACACGGATCCACATATAGAAGTCAGCTCGACTGGCAGTTACCCCTTCAGCATTGATGTTGGGACATCATTCCTCACTGTCAAGGATAGTTTGGCCCTTTGTGCACACAGAAGCATCACATGCTACATTCTGCATACTTAACCCACTCTGCTAAAAGTTGCACTTGAATCGCACTGTCAGAATCATAGGCTGAGCCTTGCTCAGGGACTATTGGAGGGCTAAAATCTAAGTCACATTGTCCTGTGGCTGTGGCAAGTTAGTACATGGCCATGTGGTGAAATGCTGAAAAACGGGCAAGTGCCGATGCTGTGAAGGAAGGAATGACGTGACCACTTCATTATTCATACCAACTCTGCAGTAAACCCACATGGAGGGCAAAAGGACCGTGGCAAATAGCCTCGCTAATATTCATCGTGCTATCCTCCCTCTAGCACTGCTTAATAATTGCTTCCTAGATGTATTCCATCCAGGGACGCAGGTGGCGCTGTGGGTTAAACCACAGAGCCTAGGGCTTGCTGATCAGAAGGTTGGCAGTTCGAATCCCTGCGATGGGGTGAGGTCCCATGGTCCCATGCTCGGTCCCAGCTCCTGCCAACCTAGCAGTTCGAAAGCACGTCAAAGTGCAAGTAGATAAATAGGGACCTCTACAGCGGGAAGGTAAACGGCGTTTCCGTGTGCTGCTCTGGTTCGCCAGAAGCGGCTTTGTCATGCTGGCCACATGACCTGGAAGCTGTACGCCAGCTCCCTCAGCCAATAATGCGAGATGAGCGCGCAACCCCAGAGTCGGTCACGACTGGACCTAATGGTCAGGGGTCCCTTTACCTTTACCTAGATGTATCCCAGTTCAATTTGTCTTCGAGCCAATCTACCCTTCTAGGATTGTGCTGCTTCAGAACGAAGTGCAAGGGCTGAATGTTTAAATGTTCATTCGTGGAAAAGAACTCCCCGCTATCAGAAAATAGGATGTTGGGAAGGTGGTAATCCTAGCACACTTTTCGCACATAAGCTAGATTTTCACATGCGAAAGATTACAATTCAGGAGGTTATTCAATCACGCTATCTGCCATTTTATCTGTAAGCTGCCTTGAGTCCCTGTCAGGGAAAAAGGCCGGTATAAATAATTATGTAGCAATAATCACAATTGTAATCTACTATTCGTATTCTGAATAGGTACAGTCTTGGAGGACTGTACCACATCCCTGCCCCCCACCCCACCTGCATTTTGGAGTTTGTAGGCAGACCTTTATTTGCAAGTTGATTCACAATTGCAGGGTTTCATATGCATATATTGGATCCGAACTCTTTTCGGTGTAACTTTGTGGAAGACAAGAAAGTTGCTCCACATAAATAATTGCTGTTCTCAAGGTTAACCATTTTCAAGCATTCTCATGGGCTACATTAAATCGTTGCTCTTTTCACAGGCAGAAGCCATCAAATGAATCACTTAACCTGGAAATGGTCCTGGACTCGAGCAGCTCTGTTGATTTTTATTGGTACTTGATGGAGAATACTGTGGTGTCAGTGGTCTGAGCGCTGACTTACAGCTTAATTACAGCCCAGGTAACTGAAAGTATTTCAATTAAAATGGATGGCCATCTCTTTAATAAAAAGGACTCAGTTGGATTTCCAGTTTTAGTTTTTTCATGACTAGAAGTCTTTAAATATGGGTAAGGGGCTCTCCATTGATTTCCTTCTGGCCAAATCATGAACTTCTTCTCCATCCACTTCCTCTTTGATCTGGGTGCTGATTCTCTCCAGGCTTCTAGGATATTACCTTCTCCTGCTTTCCACAATGAGCTGGTGTAGAAATGCCTTACGTAATGGGGACCCTGTTAAACAGCCTATTTCAAAGAGAAGAAGAACATGAGTGCTCAGCCAACAATGTGTTAATTACAGTTCACATCCCAATTACAAAACAGAAAAGCAAATTAACTGTGGACCACTGGGTTCGAAGTGCGTCACAAATCTTGGTGACGATGAAGAAACGTTTCTTACAAAAGACACTGGGAAAATAAAGAATCTCTCTCTTTTTTAAAATATATTTTATTGATTTTACATAATACAAAAAAGAAAAACATACACATACATATCATTTTTTCCTTCTCCTCCTGCCCTCCCCCCAAGAGCCCTCTCCTCCCACAAGAGAATCCCCTGAGAAGTGAGCAGCCGAAGATGGTTCCTTTTATAGTTGGCTTTCTCCCCCCCTCCCTCCTCCCCCCAGAGTCTCCCCCTGCCACTGAGAAACTCCAGGATACCAAGGAGAGAGTCAGGCAGGTATCCACCCACCTATTGATCCAACTATACGTATCAAAAAAAACACACCCACACCAAAAAAGAACAATAAAAATAAAAACAAAACAAATAACATCCAAAAATTTAAACCTTATCTATTTTCCTAAACATTGTCCCTTGGGCTTCCCCAAACCTCCCCCTTTTTGATTTTCATTTGCCAAATCCACCTTTACAGTTCTCATTTTTTACGTTTTTTAATCTCATTTAATTTATACTAATTAGCCATTTACTCAGCTTGTCTATAAATTTTTATATTTATATATCTCCTTCCATTCCCCCCTTCCCCCACACCCCAGAACTCTCCCTGCCACTGAGAGCCTCCAGGGCGCGAAAGACAAGAATCTCATGGGCGAATGGAAGCCTTTCCTGATGTAATACAGTAATTCAAACACAGAAGTCAGTAAAGGGATACTAAGTATTGCAAAGTGTAGATTCCTGTTTTTCCACACAGACCACTTGAAAATTGCTGATAGTCTTGGCAGACCCCTTGATGATTTTCTGCCTGTTTCAGCAATTGTACTGTGATGTGCTAGATGATTTTTAAATGACATTTTTATTGCTTTTTTAATTTCTCACAATGTGTTTTATTGTGCTAGTATTTGTATTTGTTTGGGAGTTTTTGTGACTTAGTGTTACAAGGACATACTCTTTGTGTTCTGCAAACAATTCCTTTGCTGCTCTCTTCCCCTAGCCTGTAGACCTTTGCCCAAGCCCCTACATCCTTATTTTTCATTGACTTTTTCCACTGTAGCATCCAAGCTGCTCCCCACTACACCTTACCCACTCACTCACCGACCCCTCACAGCTTCCCAGGTTTTGCAACTAGAATAAATTTTAAAAATAAAGTGGGACGAACCCAACATTGTGGTAAGGTGGTCTTTTCATCAGGACAAGCATTTGAGGTTGCTAGACAGAACATCCCCTCATCCTTCCCCCCATGTACTGCTATGGGGGTTCCCTGACACCCCCCACAATCCATTTTGGGGGAATGTGGGGAGAAAGCCCTATTGTGCAGACTGAAGTCCTTGCATGGAGCTTTATTGATGGGACTCTTTTTTCCCTTTCTCTGTCTGAGAGCGAAATCCTGAATTGGCTTCAAAAGTTGATGGAACAAAATCCATTTCCCCCTCCTCTGTCTTCCACGATTGCTTTACCTGTCATTTCCACTTTGTGGAAGGAACAGATATAGATTTTTTTCCCCCAGGGCATTCTACCCTCCAAGTCTAGACCAAGCTTGCAAGTTGCAGCCATTTGGGCTGGCTTTCAAGGAACGGATGGGGGAAATTTGAAATGGCAAAACCACGTCAGGGCCCATGGAGTGTGCCCCACCCCACCCCACCATGCAGGGCAGTTGCCTCACATGCTTTGCTTTGTGCTCTTTCAGCACTGTGACATTTTAGTTCTCGCACATCACTATCCCCAGGGTCTTTGCTCAGGATCCAATTTTCACACTCTGTAAGTGTGGCATAATTACAATAGACTCAACAGATGACAACGCAATCAGAATATCAATGTGACATATTGCCTCCTTTCACTGTACCTCCTCCCATACCGAAGTCAAACCACTCTCCTTATAATTGTACATAGAGGTAGGGTGAATCATCAAAGAAGCGCTTCAGTTTAAAGTGTTGTAAATTTAAACAGGGAAAACAGGTAGAGAAAAATGGGACTCCACATCGCCATCTGGTGGCACAATGTTATATCACATATACAACGCATATAAATCGCTTTTTCTTTACCAGTCTAGCTGAACCTATAGAGAGAGATTATGAAGCCCTCCTTCTAGCTATCTCGACAAAAGAGGCTATGCTAGAGCTATATACTGTGAGTTTTGCTGAATTCCAGTGGAATTTATTTCTATCAACTATGGCAGCTACAAAAGCCATGTTCTATTAATATACAGTGCAGCAGAGATTGCACAGAAAACGTATCTTTATAACATCTTCGGTTACATTCCTCTCTAGTCTGTTTCTTTTAGGTGAAAATCCTCCATTCTCTTCTTTACAAATCTTGTTTGCTCCTCTGATGTAGCTTTTCCTACCAATGAAGCTTTAAAAATCTCTGGTATTTCATAGCTTAGGGGATTCTAGAACTTTTCAGAGCAAAACCTTGCTTGTCACAGGTCTCCCTTGCTTGCTGCCGCCTCCTGGCTGTTACTTCCACTGGGTGGTGGCGAGGTAAAAATGTTTGTACGTGGGAGAATTCAAGCCGGGGGGGGGGGTCTGCTTGTGTGGAACACACAGCATGAGTTCTCTGCGTTGGGTGGGTGGTGATGTGGCTTGAGCTGCACAGGGGAGCTCCCTTCACGGGTAGATGACATGAGGAGGTCACTGTGGGCTCTGCCTCAGTTGGAGGGTTTGCGATCTTTCAACGGATGTTGTTCGGACCTGCCATTTTAATGCCATTTTAGCATTTTTACAGTTCCATGTCCCTTGCCCTTCGTGGTCCGAGTGTACAATGGATACAGTGGCCATTCAGCTGCCATTGGAGTGTGGGTATCTCCAGTTCTGGCATAATGTCAGTACACGATTGCCCTCTTAAATGTCATTTAACCTGCAGCTGAGGGAGGGGTGTGTGGGAGAAAATTCATTTTGGGGGTTCAATAGGGAGACTCAAACCAGGTTTCCAGTTAGTCAGACTTTTAATTCAGCAGTATATTTTAGGGCAGAGTCCTGTGAGAGCATATCCATGTACTCCCCTGGCATAGGGGAGAAGGTGTCTATTTATTCTCTAGACCAGTGTTTCCCAACCTTGTGCCTCCAGATGTTTTGGGACTACAACTCCCATCATCCCTAGCTAGCAAGACCAGTGGTCAGGAATGATGGGAATTGTAGTCCGAAAACATCTGGAGGCACAAGGTTGGGAAACACTGCTCTAGACAACCACCTTCTGCAACCCTAGCCTCTCACCATCTTTTCCTTCAACCACTATCCTTGTACTTGAAGAGGCCTCTCCAGACCTTATCTGGAGTTGTTGGTTTTTTTAAAAAAAAACTCTAACAGTCAGTCAGGTCAAGCAAAAACTGGTTTTTACTCTTGCACACGGCACTTGAGTAGGCCTCACTGATCATGGATTTCTCAGAATTTCTCCCTTGAGGGCTGGCTAAGAAAGGAAGGAAGAATCTGACGTAGAGATCAGAGACACTGCATGCCGAGATCAGATATAAAGACACTGCATGCCGAAGCAATGCCTTTCATAGCATCCACTCTGCGCCCTGCAATTGGTAGGGTGGGTATTTTCTTGACATCCGACTGAGAGTCCTGGCCTGCTGGACAGTGACCCTGCCCTGCATCCCCCACTTGACTCTGGGATACCGGCCCCCACCAAGGAATACAGAGAGTAGAGACTCTGATGAGTTTGCACTGCTAAGTAAAACCCAGGCGAGACCAGTCATTGTTTAAAGTATTCTCAGGCTGTGTGCTTTCTGATTAGTTTTTAGTGATCATTATCTATAGTAATTGTTGTTCCTTTTATACTTCGGAAAGATGCCTAGGATCAAATTTATGTGATGAAGGGTGGTGGGGAAATGACAGAAGTAAATAAAAATGTGAGGCTGAAGGAAAATTAGGTTATTTGAAGGCAAGGGCAGAATCCATAAATAGGTCCAGAAAACAGCAGAGCAGATTTCTAAAGGGCTGGTAAGCACTCGGAGAGCTAAGTTTCTTGATTGTTTTCACTAGCCCTTTCCTGTAAAGGAAAACTTAGGCAAAGGTAAAACATAATTGAAGGAAGTTCCAAATCAGTAGGCCTGCACTTATTTCACAGTAGTCTTTAGAAATCGAGCAACAGTGGCATTCTACCTAATTAAACACCAAATAAAGATTATTTTGTCCCAGTTGTTCTCCCTCCTGCTTGACCATGGTTGGTTTTTGAACATTGAGGAGGTGGGGAGCAACAACTTCAAATGGAATCATTGGCACCCTTTTGAGAGGCAACAATTTATACGCTGAGCAATAGTTTCCAACAAGCATTCAGCTTGCCCCATGGGAATTTAATCAAGTGAATTTATAGTTATGATTTCTTTGGGTGGAGGAACACAATGGTTCATTTGGTTCCCATGGTCGTGAAAGTACAAGGGCAGTTCCCTGGGGAAAGGTGAGCTAAATAAATCAAAGATCTGGTAAATTTTGATATAATGGCGGGGAAGAGAGAAAAATGAGAGAAAAAGCTGTTGCCTGGAGCTGCTGTGTTCACATGCTGTTTTGGGGTGTCTTTGGCTGTGTATTTTTTTCACTCAAGGGAACCATTTGCTGATGTGAACAACTTAATGTGTAAGATTGTAACTCACAGACTGGTTTGGAGAATCCCTGAGATGTCCAGAGCTAATACCTAGCTTGCACTGTGAAGTTTCCCCAGCCAACAGCTTTTTTGAGTTAGTGACACGTTCATTAGATTGTTTGGGACGAACAGATAAGCTCCTATGAGTCAAATTATGGTCTGGTGGACTGTGTGAACTATTTCTCAGTTGGTAGGCTAAAGATTATCTCTTTATCCTGCAAAGAAAATCAAGTTGGCTGGGCAGTAGATAGAGGACATAATATAGAGATGTCAACGTGGGAAAAACTGTGGAACGCAGGCTTGAAATTTATAGCATGTTATACAATTAAACAAAACTATATGAAAATGCTATACAGATGGTATCTGACTTGTAGTAAATTAGCAAAAATGTATAAATCGGAAGCAGGTACTTAGAATCATAGAATCATAGAGTTGGAAGAGACCACAAGGGCCATTCACTCCAACCCCCTGCCGAGCAGGAAACACCAGCAAAGCATTCTTGACATATGCCTGTCAAGCCTCTGCTTAAAGACCAAGATGTTAGGGTTAAAAGCAAAATCAGCAGAAACTGGTTGAGAAACTTACACATAGAGACCAAGACTTAAACAAATGCTTGGTTTAATGGAGAAAGTAAAAATAACAAAAATTAAATTAAGCTTGCACAAAATACCCGCACAACCAAACCACCCACCAAGAGCACACTGGGAAAACGCCCAGCACAGAGGCAACACACAACACCCCTGATATACCCTGCATCATCAGCTTCACAGCAACACCTGTCAAGCTGCTCCACAGCTGCAGAGCCCCAGTCATTAAATCTTTCCTGACTCTTAAAGGTACAGTGAAACAATAATGACACTTTTACACAATCATTCAACACTCCAAAGAAGGAGACTCCACCACACTCCTTGGTAGCAAATTCCACTGCCGAACAGCTCTTACTGTCAGGAAGTTCTTCCTAATGTTTAGGTGGAATCTTCTTTCTTGTAGTTTGAATCCATTGCTCCGTGTCCACTTTTCTGGAGCAGCAGAAAACAACCTTTCTCCCTCCTCTATATGGAAGTGTAAAGAGAAGGAAGGTACCTTTTCCCATATGTAGTGGTCATGTAAGATAATAAAAGCATTTTGGGAAATTATTTATAATGAATTGAAAAAAAATATTTGAAGATAACATTTGTTAAGAAACCAGAAGCTTTTCTTTTAGGAACATTGGGTTCAGAGGTACCAAGAGAACAAAGAAAACTGTTTTTGTATGCTACTATGGCGGCCAGAATGATGTATGCCCCGAGACGGAAAGAAGAATAAGTTCCAACTAAAGAAGACTGGCAATTAAAATTAATTGAATACACAGAAATTGTGAAACTTACTGGATGAATAAGAA
Source organism: Zootoca vivipara (assembly GCF_963506605.1). NCBI lineage: Eukaryota > Metazoa > Chordata > Lepidosauria > Squamata > Lacertidae > Zootoca > Zootoca vivipara. The sequence continues at coordinate 35,915,846 of NC_083277.1, read as the reverse complement.
ATCAAGAAGAAGGACTCTTTAATATAGTATGGGGGAATTTTGTAAAGGGCCATTGTAAGATTAGGATATTACGACATTAGCAGGACTGACATAAAATCAAGAAGTGAGGAAAATTTTAAGGGAGTGTAAATGGGAATTAAAGAAATAGGTAAGAAGTGGGTGTGGAGTGATAAAGGAAATGATATAAGTAACTACAGAAAGGGGGGGGGAGGTCGACTTGAATTCTGATGGACTGTAAAATTTTATTCTTGTTTTAGTTTTTTGTAAAATGGGAAATAAAATTTGATTTCTCAAAATAAAATAAAGTCATGAAAATTTGTTAGCATTTCAGTACACATCTCTCTTAATGCACATATTTTATGTACAACTTTTCCAAAACATATTTTGGCAAGCAGAGGGTGATGACAGGTGGGTGTCCCCCCCCCCCAATAAATCCTGGCTATTCCCATGGGAGAAGACTACCTGAGGCTGCACTCCTATTTAACTTAATGGGCCTTACTTCTGAGTAGACCCACATAGGGTTTTGCTGGGAGTCATTCAGTCAGCTGTATTTGTAACTTGGAATTTGATTTAGAAGGCTGACAGTGCAATCCTAGATAGATGATAGATAGATAAATAGATAGATAGATAGATAGATAGATAGATAGATGATAGATAGATAGATGATAGATAGATAGATGATAGATAGATAGATAATAATGATAGATTGGATAGATAGATGATAGATAGATGATAGATAGATAGATAGATAGATGATAGATAGATAGATAGATAGATAGATAGATAGATAGATAGATAGATAGATAGAAGCCCCATTGAATTCAATTTGGCTTACTCCCAGATAACGGGAACATCATTAGTTTTATCTTAGTAACATTGTATAAACAGTGGCCAACACTGAAAAATCCACTAGAATAGATACAGTGTGTTGTGCTTCCTGAGAAAAACTAGGAACCTAGGAAAGAGCAGCACCTACTTCCTCTCATCTGACCAGAGGCCATTAATTGAGTGAGCAACGACTGTAAAAAATGTTATTTGAATACAGCTGAAGTTGCGTTATGAAGCAGTTTGTTTGATGCTGTTAAGTCAGGAGTGGAGAACCTTTGGCCCTCCAGATGTTGCTGAACTACAACTTTTATCAGTTCTAGCCACCATGGCCAATAGCAAGGGTTGATGTGAGCTGTAGTTTTTAAAAAATCTGAATGGCCAAAGTTTCCCCACACCTGCTCCAAGCAATCTCACAGAACTGTTAAACCATGAAACTGTCTCCCTCGCAAGTTGGCGAACTCTTTATTGTCGGAGGTTTTTAAGCAGAGGTAGGATGGCCATCTGTCCTGGATGCTTTAGCTGAGAGTCCTGCATTGCAGGGGGCTGGACTAGATGGCTCTTGGGGTACCTTCCAACTCTACAATTCTATGATTCTATGAAACAACAGTGTCACAAAAGGAGTGCAACGGGTTCATGAAACGTGACTGTTACGAAGCTCAATGTCTGTTTCAATCAAACAAGCAAGGCTATTGATGTGTAAATTGGACATGCAACCACCTGCTGCTTCCCCAGTGATGTTTGGTGATGAACCAAGTTACCAACCCCTGGTTTGGCATCTCCCCACCTGTGGAAATTGCTTTGGAGCACATAGCATACAACTGCTATCTGTATGCAACTCATTAATTAATTACTTAGCTACCATCTATTGCCTTGAGGACAACCGGCAAAAGACGCAGGCGTTTTATTTGTTAGCAACACATTTTCAAAACGTGGGCCCGTCCAGGTAATGCAACCTTTTATTTGCAGAGTTTCAGCAGAGATATTCTGCCGCAATGACCCTGTCTATAACGCACTTCCTGAATTTAATTGTTTTCTTTATAACACTTTCTGCAATAAAAAGCATGGCAAATACACGTGTGCTTCCTGTTAATATTTGCACTAGACCATGGTAAGGGAGAGATAATATGGTGTCCAGTGGACACACAGCCCAGGAAGGCAAATAGTGGATAATTCATTCTTTATTGACAAAAGCCCACTTATAACAGCTCCTAAGCTGCACCAGATACACATGCGCCCATGCTCCTAGTGTCTACATAGTCGTTGCTGTGCTCCCCTCTTCAAGCCCCTCCTGGTTCTAGGAGACAATGGGGCAGAGGATAGCAGGAATTTGACCAGTCCGCCCCTCACCGGAACAGTCTCGTCTGCCACTTCTGACACATCCTGTGCCCCCACTTCCATCATTTGACTGCTCAGACCCTTCCTCTCCCCCCTGCCCTGGCCCTTGCCTTGTGGGTGGCTCCAAACCCCATAAATCTCTGGCCTGCTCTCCTGAATCAGTCTCCACCCCCCTTCTTGCCTCTGTCACACACTCAACAGACCCCTGCCAGTTCCTTGCATGTATCAGACTCGTGCATGACCACCAAACAGCAAGGCAAATATGTACTTGGTAAATTCACATTATTGGTAATACCCCCCTCTCCATTTTTCTTGACCAGTGCCGGATTTACGTATAAGCTAAACAAGCTATAGCTTAAGGCCCCACTCTTGGCCCCCCCCCAAAAAAAACTAAAGAAAAAAAACTGGACGTACACTTCCAAATTATTAGATTAAAAACAAATAAAATAAAGCCTACATACAGCAACAGTGCTTTGTTTTGTGTTGTGTAGCGTATATTCAACACATAAAACAGCGACAATTTGTTGTTGACAAAGGACAGCTGGACATATTTTTTTTTTAAACATAATTTTTATTGATTTTACAAATTACAAAAGACGGTACATACATGAACACCTTTTCCACCTTCTTCCCACCCCCCCTCCATGGGTCCTCCCCTGCCACAGAAGTATCCCACGTAGGTGAACAGTCAGAAATGGTCCATTTTATGATTGGATTTCTGTCCTCCTCCCCCTCCCCTGCCCCCAAAGCCCCCCCCTGCCACCAGGGAGCTCCAGTAAACCAGGGCAGTACGCAGGAGGTCATCCATCCAACCATCTATTGTCATACCAAAAAAAAGAATAAAAAAAGAGAAAAGAGAAAAAAGAGAAGAAAAAAGTGACAAAAAAGAAAAAAGACAATACAAAACAAAACAAAAAAAATCTTTCTTCCATTCATAATTGTTAAACCATATTTTGTGGGCTTCCCCACCCTCCCCCCTTCCCCGGTTTTCCTCCCTTTTTTATCATCTTCAACAGTTTCTTATTTTATAAAATACACCTTTTATACCTTATACTACTTTTAAATTAGCTATTATCATTTTCACCTAATGTCCAATCACTGAAAAATCAAACTCCCATTTTTTCTTCCCGTGCCTAATTTTTACCCCCTCTATAAGCTTCCATATTTTCACCTTTTTCCAAAATCAATTCACTTTTAAAACTATAACTATTCCCAATCTAACCTTACATCCCCGATTACCGGCTCCACCCCCCCCAATCCAGCAAGTTCCGTAGTCAGCAGTCCAGTTATAATCCTGTTAATCCATCCTTATAATCACAACTTCACTTTCCCTTCACCCCACCCCCTGTTTACAGCCTTTTGCCATCCAGGCCTCCATACAAGACCCCTGAGCTTCTTCTCTTCTCTGCTTATTTTTTCCCTCTTCCCTGTGGGCATTCTGGAGTTCCAGTAAATCCAATCGTGCCCCCCTCGAAGGGGAGGCACTCCATCCGACTTTTTGTAGAGTAAAATCATCATTTTTTTCCTGGTGGGCTTCATTTTGTGTTATATTATCACAGTCCTCATCTTCATCTTTTCCTTCCAAATCACAGTCCCCATCATTGTCATTCTCACACTCGTCTTCTTCAGTTTCAATAGCTTCATCCTCTAAGAAGTCATATTCTGCCATCACCATCTGGAATTGTTGCTGTAACTCTTGCTGTTGTGTCTCCTCTTGACATAGTTCTATTCTTACTTCCCACATTAAGGTCAAAACAGTCCGCTGGAACTCAGGGGAATACCTTTTTGTTGACATAGTTCAATCCTGTCAAGGTCAAAACTTATCACATGGGGTGGAATATGGTCACAGTTTATTTTCTCGACTCCATTTTAACAAGCTGGCTGCATTCTTCAAGTCTTATTAAAAATAAAGTTCGAACTCGCATTTCAAAAGCATATAAACCAAAAAGGAATTTCCAAACAGTCCAGAAATAAAGATAGAAATAAAATTTGACTTATAAATCCTGATCAGCTCACTGGGTTGTCTGGGCTGCCGGCTCCCGAGGAAAAGAAAGGTCTTTCTTGGTCTTAACCTCTTTCTGCAGGGCACTCACAACCACAGTCTCTCTCCCCTTTTACCCTGCATTTAGGGGAGATTCTCTTTGATGCCTTTGAGGGATCCTTTTAAGTTGAGATCTTCTATTTACGGCTTCGGGTTTCTATTTACTGTCTCTTATGTTGCCGTGGGGGGGGGGTGGCTTCCTCTTTCCCCCCCTCTCTCCCAGGTCCAAATTGTTTTATAATCCAAATCGTGAGGTTACTTACAGTCTTATTTCCAATCGTTTTATTTTCAGAAGAATCCAGCGCTCTCCGCCTTCGGCTTGAAGCTTCTCACCGCTAGGGTAACGTTACCGCTCAAAATGGCCCCCGCGACTTCTACCCTCCTCGCTCCGGAGCTCTTATTAGAGCTTGCCGGAGAGTTGGGGAGTCCGGATTGGGGCTCTGCCGAGCAAAATTCGCCCCCGGGACGCCCTTCCCGAGGTTCTAAGGGGCGCAGCGTCGCTCTCGCTGCCCTCCCCACTCCTAGCAGAGACGGGCCGTCTCGGAGACGAGACGGGACCCCGCCGATCGGCGCTGGCGCTGAACCGGAAGCCAGGACAGCTGGACATATAAAGGGCCCCATTACCATCAGTAGCTTAGGGCCTCATCAAAACTAAATCCAGCCCTGTTCTTGATGTTATTCAGTGTGATCTTCCATGAAGAGCTTTCTTGTTCCCTGGCACTCAGGAAATATTTTGAGTTTCTCTTACCTCTGTAAAGATGAGCCTATCTAAATCAGGCTACCTTTAAAATCTGAAAAAACTCCTGAATGGATGGCATTGAGCAATTTGTTTGACACATTTGACAGACAAAGGTTGGCTAGTTTTTCAGCCATCATTCAATAAGACCATGTTCTTACAACCCCAGATTTGCAGTATGGGAATGGGGAGAATTGGGGAGGTAACTCTGTTAAGGAAACCACAGAACTACTAAGTTGGTGTCTTCCTGAAGACTCGATTTTGTGTGGAGACCCTTTAACCAGGCCTAGAAATAAATTCAGACAGGCTCATATTTTTTGTTTGGTTTTTGGCAGAATTTAGGCCACAGCTTTATTGATTACAAATCAAGTGAGTGGTTGCATAGGCTCTGGTTCGACTACCTACCTGCAGCCCTGCAGGCAGCGCTGGCTCTGGGCACCAACCATAAGTCAGCCTTGGGTGAACACCTGGAACAGAGGCAGGCAGAGGTGTCTGCCATGCCTCCTCCCAGATGAGCCCTGAACTCTGGCTCAGGGCACAATCCCGCATGGGGAAGACCAACCATGAGTCCTTGGATTCCTTCTTAAAAGAATACCCAATGCATAGGGATGGCTAGGCATCCTGCCACCCCTGTCCACAAGAACCAGAGCCTATCTGCAACCTGACATTTGCTACACGGCAGGCGAAACCCAAATGGCACCAGCCAATCAGCCAAGTGGGTAAAATTCCTGCCTTGCCCCTGTCCCAACGACAGGCGGCACACGACGGCATAGCAAGGTCAAGCGCAAGCCCTAAATATAGGGAGAGGTGGGTGGGTGTTCTGATGCAAAGCGCCCAAAAGAGGAAGCTCAGGGCACGTGCATCAGTTTAAGTAGTGGTCCCTCAAACACGTGCCCTCTGTTTAGGCAGGACCCGATTTTTACCACACTTTGCAATTTATAAATGATGTTCCGATAGAGCAGGGGTCCCCAGACTTACCGAGCGGCGGGCCGGTGCCCGCCGCGCCGACCGCGCGGTGGGCCGGACTGCAGGGGAGTGCGCGCGCAGCGGGCCGGAGGGCGGGGGAGTGCGCGCCCGTGCGCATGCGCACACGCATACGGGCGGAAAAAAAATAGGCGAAAATCGCTTGTGCGCATGCGTATGGGCCTCCCCCGACCCGGAAGTGCACCAGAAATAACCTCTTCCGGGTCGGGAGAGGCCCGTACGCATGCGCACAAAGGATTTTCGGCGATTTTTTGCCGATTTTTCAGATCGCCGCTGCGCCGCGCGCCGTGAGAGCGGGCGGCGGCAGCGGGCGGCGGGGGTCGTTGCGGGCCGGATTGGAAGGCCGATTGGGCCGCATCCGGCCCGGGGGCCGTAGTTTGGGGACCCCTGCGATAGAGCCACATTCCAAATATTATTTTCCCATGCGTGGTGGAGTTGCACAATTGTATTCTCTTTTTGGGAAAAGGTGTTCTGCGTTACAGTGGTACCTCGACTTACGAATAACTCTACTTACGAAAAATTAGACTTACAAATAAAAAAATTGGCGTGCGCTTATGAATTTTTTCGACATCCGAAGGCTGAATCGGGCCATCGCCACTGCCACCACCAGCCTCCTGCTGGCCTCCCGACCTGTCAATCCGGCCGACCTCCCGCCACCCCCCAGCTGCCGATCTGGCCATAGGGCCGGATTTGGCCCATCACCCCCACCGCCGCAGACCTCCCGTCACCCCCCCAGCTGCCGATCCGGTCATAGGGCCGGATCGAGCCCTCCCCACCGCCGCTCCCCAGCTGCCAATAGGGCCCTTGCCACCGCAGCCGCCGGCCTCCTGCTGCCCCCCAGCTGCTGATCCGGCCATAGGGCTGAATCGGGCCCATCGCTGCCGGCCTCCCGTCGCCCCCCCCCCCCAGCAGCCTATCCAGCCATAGGGACGGATTGGGCCCTCGCAGCCTTTAAAGTGCCTTTTTTTCAGGCCCCAGAACGAATTAATCCATTCCCAATGCATTCCTATGGGAAACATCATTTCGACTTACGAATGTTTCTACTTATGAATGTGCATTTGGAACGGATTAAACGGATTAAATTCGTAAGTAGAGGTTCCACTGTATTTCCAAAATCACACAGCAATCCCTTCCACCCAATTCAGCTGTTGCCTTGTTATCCTTAGACTCACATTTAAACAATAACCTTAAAGGCAGAGACTTAGTATTTTCTCTATTATCAGTATCAATTTTTTGTCCTGAGACCAACCAGTTTTGCTTGCACTGTATTCTCCAACTCATAGTCTCCTTTACCAAGGTTGCAAACTGACACACATTTAAAATCCGGAGGAAGCTCTGCCGAACTCAGTGGCACTTTTTCTGTGGGCTGCATATCTGATTGGATTCAGGATGCCTATCTAATCAGCCACACTAGCTACGACTTGAAAAGATTTATGTCTCTGCCACATGATGAGACGTCATTGATGCTTTTGAATTATGGTGCTGGAGGAGACTCTTGAGAGTCCCATGAACTGCAAGAAGATCAAACCTATCCATTCTGAAGGAAATCAGCCCTGAGTGCTCACTGGAAGGACAGATTGTGAAGCTGAGGCTCCAATACTTTGGCCACCTCATGAGAAGAGAAGACTCCCTGGAAAAGACCCTGATGTTGGGAAAGATTGAGGGCACAAGGAGAAGGGGACGACAGAGGACGAGATGGCTGGACAGTGTTCTTGAAGCTACAAACATGAGTTTGACCAAACTGCAGGAGGCAGTGGAAGACAGGAGTGCCCGGCATGCTCTGGTCCATGGGGTCATGAAGAGTTGGACACGACTAAATGACTAAACAACAACAACAACAACAACAACAACAACAACAACCCTCTTAAATAAGGTTTACTTCACATCGTTACAGGTACTTGTGACATGGTGAATTGAGCTGCATGAGTAAAGTTACACCCTTTTAAGATTTAATTAATCTGGAAAAACTACCACCACATGGTTCCACAAATGCTGATCTGAACTCAGTGACACAGAGTGGGTTGTATTCATTATAGTGCTAAGGAGAAGGTACCTTCTGCGTAAGGATTTCTCATTGAGTAATGAAATATTCTCCTTCTCACTCCCCGCCTCCTAAATATATTCTGGGGCTCCCCCCTCCACAGAACAGATATGGGGACAGCACAGGGGAGGAGGGGAAAATCCTGTTCTGCTAGCACAAATATCTTGCTGAATGACTGCAGTTTCCATGCCAACAACCCACTACTACACGTGCCTGCGTGGGCTCAGCGTGACTTATTTCCTCGTAAGGGTGTTGTTGTTGTTTAGTCGTGTCCGACTCTTCATGACCCCATGGACCATAGCACGCCAGGCACTCCTGTCTTGCACTGCCTCCCGCAGTTTGGTCAAACTCATGTTCGTAGCTTCGAGAACACTGTCCAACCATCTTGTCCTCTGTCGTCCCCTTCTCCTAGTGCCCTCAATCTTTCCCAACATCAGGGTCTTTTCCAAGGATTCTTCTCTTCTCATGAGGTGGCCAAAGTATTGGAGCCTCAGCTTCACGATCTGTCCTTCCAGGGAGCACTCAGGGCTGATTTCCTTAAGAATGGATAGGTTTGATCTTCTTGCAGTCCATGGGACTCTCAAGAGTCTCCTCCAGCACCATAATTCAAAAGCATCAATTCTTCGGCGATCAGCCTTCTTTATGGTCCAGCTCTCACTTCCATACATCACTACTGGGAAAACCATAGCTTTAACTATACGGACCTTTGTCGGCAAGGTGATGTCTCTGCTTTTTAAGATGCTGTCTAGGTTTGTCATTGCTTTTCTCCCAAGAAGCAGGCGTCTTTTAATTTCGTGACTGCTGTCACCATCTGCAGTGATCAAGGAGCCCAAGAAAGTAAAATCTCTCACTGCCTCCATTTCTTCCCCTTCTATTTGCCAAGGGTAAGGGTAAATAAGCCTATATCTCGGTTTTTCTATCTTTCTAAAGACGTCTTCATTATTCCACAGAATACACCCAGCACAAGAGCCTCCTGTAGACTCTGAATTTGCACAAATGTCCATGAATCAGGACACATTTCAGAGGCAACAATTAACTGCAGGTGGCATATTTGTTTATACAGGCAGAAGTTGATTAGCTGGCTGCTTATTCTATAAAGGCAAATAATGACAGACTATATTTAGCAAGTCGGAGCGAGCAGAATAATGAAGCTCAAACATCTAGTTATAAAATAGTTTTCCAACACATGCTGAGATGACAGCTAGCTGGCATTTAGAACCATAACACTCAATCAGGAAGGCGGCGAAGTTTCCTGACATCGACAGTACACGGTTTTTGCCACATGGTGGTGCTTTGATCAAGGCTCTCTTTTGAATCAAAGAAAACCCATTTCACCAGCTCTTCAGGGAGCAATCACATATTTACATAGGACTAAAGCGCTTGCGCCTCTTTTCTGTGTTCTGCAAGGGAATTTCTAAAAGTCGCTCTGGGTTTCTTCTATCTTTAAATCCACACAAAGAACAATACTCACATTGGCAGACTGAACTGATGACAGAAGTTGAATGGTAAGGCTCTAGATCCCTGATCATTGGCCATGCTGACTGGGGCAGATTGGACGTGGAGCCCGACAATATCTGGAAGGCCAGAGGTCCCCCACTCCTAGGCTGCAGCTATTATTCTATCACCAAAGGCCTGGAGAACTTGGATTTCCAGGATTTCTGGAGTAGAATTTCATCTGCAGGAGGGACCTTATACTAAATGACATGGAGAAAGAACAATATTTCGAAGTAGAAATGTTCTACTGAAATCTGCGTCTTTGCATGTTGGGCTGGCAACACGATAAACTCCCACCTCCGAAATTATTTATCATGACCACTTTTAGGGCTTAAGCCTAACATCACTAGCTAAGTTAAGAGGGTGGTTCTGATAATGCCAAGGCTGCAGGTTTGATTCTCATAAGCAGTGCCAGATTTACGTATAAACTAAGCAAGCTATAGCTTAGGGCCTCACTCTCTTGCCCCCCCCCCAATATCCTTCTTCTTAATTGTACAGTGGTACCTCGGTTTATGAACACAATTGGTTCCGGAAGTCTGTTCGTAAACTGAAGTGTTCATAAACTGAAGCGAACGTTCCCATTGAAAGTAATGGAAAGTAGATTAATCCGTTCCAGATGGGTCCACGGCGGTCGTAAATCGAAAATTCGTAAACCGAGGTGTTCATAAACCGAGGTTCCACTGTATTTCAGTTAAACAATTATAACTGATAAAATACATATTTTGTTACATGCAAATGGCTTTAGATACCTATTCGGTCCATAAATTAGCGTATATTCAACACAAAGAACAGCGACAATTGGTTGTTGAACATAGGACAGCTGGACATATAAAGGGCCCCATTACCTTCAGTAGCTTAGGGTCTCATCAAACCTAATTCCGGCCCTGCTCATAAGGGACAGCTGCATATTCTTGCATTGTAGGGGTTTGGACTAGATCAGGGGTCAGCAACCTTTTTCAGCTGAGGGCCGGTCCACCGTCCCTCAGACCATGTGGTGGGCCGGACTATATTTGGGGGGGGGGAACATGAAAGGTTGCAGTGTTTGTGACTGTGCAGAAAGGTTGCAGTGTTTGAGATTTTTTAGTTTAGAAAAAAGTGATAAAGTCATAAAAGTTTAGAAAGTTATGTACCACAAGGAGAAAAGTTGAATACCGGTGGGCAGTCCCATCATAGGTGGGAAAAGGTGCCTCATATTCCACAGCACCTCCAAAAGTACTGAGAAGATTGTTAATATCATGTAGGCAATTTGCACTGCTGTGTGGGGACATCTAGGTAGGGTTTTCATTGAACACTCTCTCACATAAGCTGAGACGGATCTACATGGTTTAGATGACAATAGCACATACTATTTAGAATGCTTTATCAGTTTGTGCAGGAGGAAAGACCTGCTCCCTGCTGCAAAGGCCCATTTCCATCTGGCCTAGGTACAGGGCCCAGACTCATCCTGAACAGCTAAGAGAGGCTCCTGGGAGGCCAATGGGACATTGCTAGAACAACTCTTGGGTTGGGGCAACTGGCAAAAATGGTTTAAAATGTTTTAAACGGTTCTAATTTTGGTTCCCCTGTTTTGTTTTTGTCAGGTTGGTGTTGGTTAAATGTTTAGTTGGGGTTGGTGGTCATTTTAATTTTGGTATAACCATAAACTGCTTATTATCGTTATTATTGCTATTTTTGTTGTTGTTATCGTCGTCGTCGTCATCATCATCATCATCATTGGTTTCTAGTGATTTATTGGCTTGTTGCTTGTATAGGATATTTTGTTTTTTAATGTTGGATGTTTTGTTGTGTTTTGATATATTCCTCAGAGTGGCTGGGGAAAGCCAGCCAGATGGGAGGGAGGGATATAAATTAAATAACAATAATAAGTTTAAGGCCTAGTAATGGACCACTGGAAATATATAATATTGCATATGTAGCTGACACTAGGCCTTTCCCTTTTCAACCTTGATCTAATAGAAGTGATTCAAGCTTGGTTAACCGATCTGGTGGCTTGGATTTTAAGGGCTGAATCTGCCAGATATTTAAAATGAATATTTTGAAACCAGGTGAGTTGTAAATCATGTACAGCAAGTTTAATTTTATCTAAACAGATGGGGTTACTATTATTATAAAAGTCTCTTACCTAAAATGATTATTTTCCCCCCATGACAGGATTCTTTTCATAGCTGCCAAGTTATCCCTTTTTTAAAGGGATTTTCCCTTATGCTGAATAGGCTTCCTTGCGAGAAAAGGGAAAACTTGGCAGCTATGATTCTTTTATGTAGTGCCAAACCTGCCACTAATGAGTGTCAACTCAATTGTATCAATAACAAGCATGGGGGCGATTCTGCCATTACTTCCACACTCGTAATTACTAATCAGTACATGGATAGTGTATTAAACCCATAATTTCTGCCCATGTAACATCTCTTGCTCTGGTAACATCCAGTTTTTGTCAACTTTGTTAATAATAAAGAATTGCTTCTTCAGATAATATCAAATGCAGATTTGAACCATTTGACCCCTTATGGTTGTTCAGTGCTACTCTTGGTCTCTTCCCTTGAAAACAACATTATTTATCATTCATGCACAGATTGTGTAACATGTATCACAAGCATTTCCAGTAACCTTTTGAGGAAGTTCACCGAGAACAGAAAGTGAATTTTAAAAACTTTATTCTTCAAGTTCGTGAGCTGCTGAGGGCACAAAGCACTTGTCGCTGCGGTCTCGCACTACTCTTTTCGGACTTGGAACCCACACGTTAAGTCCAAAAATATATTTTTAAACATACGTTAATATAGTTCTGCTTTTGTGACTCACCTTAATGGACACAAGTGGAAGAATAGTGACATAGAGGATTGTCACCTGACAATAAGAAACACTAGATAGATGGTTTTCATGCCCTTTGGCAAAAGCTTCAATGAATACCTCTGGGAAGCCCAATAGCAGGACATAAGGGCAACTGACCAGGCATTTCTTTGTTTGGGACAAAGATGAAATTCCAATGTGAAGCAGCCTATTTTTGTTTTTGTTTTAGATATACAGACCACCTACAGAATATCATGACCCTGGTCCAAAATGAAGATCTTGAAACTAGTCTGGACCCATCTCAGAGTTTTGCAGGGCTCATGCTACAATTTCACTTTGATTTCTTGGGTAGGCCTTTTAACCTGCAGATGGTGCAGAGTAGGGGTAGGTTGCCTGAAGACATCATAGCCGGGTCCGATTTTGCAGCTCATAGTATAGGAAGAGTTCCCATTTACAAAATGAAACTGACAATTAAAAGCGCTTTGTTAATTCTTATTAAAATTGGCATGTGTTTAGCAGGTGCTTCTCTTCTCTTCTCATGAGGTGGCCAAAGTATTGGAGCCAATGAAAATAGGGACATCCAAAGAGGCATCAAATCAGAAACCAGGGCGGCTTCTCTTAAATCAATGTCGTTCCTGGGGGGGAAAGGGACACTTGGAGGGTCTGAAATAACATGAGAATGAGCCTAGGAATAGGGGAAACTCCTGTCCATTTCAGCTTCCTCTCGGGTCCTCATTTTTCTGCTCCGCCCTCAACATTTCCGCTGCTTATATAAATCAGAAAGTTGCGCAAGGCAGGCGATAGTGGGATCCCGAAAGAGAAAGTAAAGAGAGAGTGGGCAAAGGTTGCTCGCTCGCGTTTTCGAGATGGTTTGCTAGACGCAATGGCGGACGGACGTCAGGGAATCCGGTGAGAACCTTTAAACAACAACAACAACAACAACCCCCTCGTCGGAACCCGCTTCCCCCTCTTCCCCGCTTCCCTTGAAACCTGCCAGTCCTCCCCACCCTCTCCCTCCTTCGCATTTCTTTTAACCCTTTGTGGAACGAGGTAAAGGGGAGAGTCCCCGTTGCCCTCGTGTTGATTCTTTCTGCCAACGTGTAGCGGAAAGCTGCAAAAGGGGCTCTTTTTTGCGCAGGAAAAAAGTTGTTTCTAGAGGCGTGTTTGCTGCGGGCGAACGGGAGAGGCGCGCGAAGGCGCGCAAGGGAACGCAGCCGCGGAAAGAAGCCGCCCCTTGGGTCTCTCCTCCCTGGGCTGAGCGCGCCGTGCCGCGCCCATGTCAGTGGAGGCAGCCCGCTTTCTTCTCCACTGCTAGCGGGGCTTGAATTCGTCCCCAAGCCAAGTCCTTCCCCAAAAAACAAAACAAAAACAAAAACCACAACCCCCCACAAAAGCAAAAACAAATAGCTTCAGGAAATTAGCTTCTTTTCTTAGGGACATGGGAAGTTTCCTCATACGGCATGGGACCCGGGGTTCTCCACCCCTGATGGGGAGACCTAGGGAAGTTGCCATATACTGAGGCCATCTAGCTCTCCACGGGGTTTCAGGGTGGGCTCCTTTCCAGCTCTTCCTGGAGACGCCAGGAATTGAACTTGGGGCCTTGGTCATGCCAGTCAGATGCTCAGCCACTGGAAGAGAGCTTGGGACACAGGGCAAGAGTCTCTTCCCTAGCCCTGCCTGGGGGTACCAGGGATCAAACCTCTGACATGCAGAGCATGCGTACTTCTGCCGAGGCTCCCTTAACTCTGAGATAAGAGAACGTGCAGATCTCCGGATGTCAGACATGAGAACGTAAAAGCCCCACTGCAAACAGGATATTGCAAGTTGGAAAAGTTTCAGAAAAGAGGTGGGGGTGGGGATACAACACTTAGTATCTTTTTGTATTTCCTCCCCAAAATACAAAACTTGATATTTTGTTTTGTATTTTTCTCTATAAACCTTAACAACACTAAAAAAAAATTAAAAACGGGGGGGGGGGGGGTTCAAAAAAGAACAAGTATTTAAAGTTAAAGTAACAGGGGAAATGTATATTCGCTATGATTTATTGACATTGTGATTGTTTATTTTTGCGCTTGTTTGTTTGTGTTTGTTAAATTGTAATTTTAAATAATAAAGAATCATTTATTTATTTTTTTAAAAGGGCAACCAAAGTGATCAAAATGCAAACTTTCTGCACAGGAAGGAGTAACTCTAAACTTTTTAGTTTAGAGAAAAAGTGATAAAGTTATATGGCAATGGATAAACATTGGGACTCGCTCCCAAAGTGTGTTGAAAGAGTTCTGGAGAACTCAAAAGATTGTTCTCTACTTTATGACGATTCAGTTAGTCATAATAAGGGCACCACAATACTAATACTATGCCAATAAAGGTATTATTATATTGTGGCTTTAGGGCTTTTCAAATCAACTAAAATGGCAGCCTGCAATTTCTTTTTGTAAACAATCAGTTTGTTGCTGAAAAAATGGTCGTATGAAGCCAGCCTTGACTTTATATATAAAGTGTTAAGCACTTACTACTTCAGACCTTCATCTGACAGTGTTAAAATTGCATCCACAACTGCACTCTCTAAGGGTTTTTAATTGACTGCATCTATTTCTGCTTTTTGTACACTAAGCCACTCATTTATATTTGTTATTGTGCATTACACTCCTTTTCACTTTCTCCTGCTAGAGTACCAACTCAGACATACGGAACTGTTGGTCAGACATCTGCTCAGTGGACGTTCGGTATGAAAAGCAAGTCATTACGGGCATTTCTTATCCCTGTTAACCTTGGCTCCATTCAGATGTCACACTAAATCCTAGTTTACCAGGGGTTTCCAATGTGGCTGCAGGTGCTTGCATGCCCACTGGTACCACTGGTACATGTGTAAGGTCTTGATAAATATCCTTGATGCACGAGAAATTTTTCTCTTCCTCCTCAGTTCTTGTTTGCATTGGCTCAGCATTGCTCCGTCCTCCCTACATTTGGTGATTGGTGCCTGTTATGTACTGAGCTAAATCCTAGAACAATAGGATTCAGAATCAGCGGGAGCTACCCAATCCAACTCCAGGTGGAAGTGAATCCGCAACCTGATTGGCCTGCTGGAGCAGCCAATCAGGCGGCTGGCAGAAGTGAATCTGCTACCTGATTGGCCTGTAGGAGCAGCCAATCAGGCTGCAGGCAGAAGTCAATCCACAATATAATTGGCCAACAGGTGTAGCCCTGAAGTAGCCAATCACGCAAGGCCCATTGTGTAAATAATGTATATAAGCAGATGGTTTTGGGAAAAGAGCCATTCGTCTTCTCTTCTTCTCCTTGATGACTATGAGCTGAATAAAGAGCATGAAATTCACTCTCGACTCCGAGTATATTTCACTGGCGACGAGGATGGGATCCTGCTGAGCTGACCGCCACCACGCACTGCACCGCAGCACCACCACCTGCTGCACCGCTGCATCGCACCGTGCATCCAGGCTTCAGCTCCAGGACCCAAGGAACCCAGAATGGCAACCGACAGCAGCTTCTCGCCATTCAAACCAGCATCAGGAGACTGGGAAGGGTACGCCGCCCGTTTCAACTTCCTCCTGCAAGCGAAAGAAGTCACCAACGATGCCATGAAGAGGGCGACATTCTTCAGCGTCTGTGGAGAGGAGACGTTTGAAATCGCCCGGGCTCTCCTTGCACCTAGAGATGTCGCTACCATCTCTTACAAAACAATAATGGAACGGCTGAAGGAGCACTTCTCACCACAGCCCTCGGTGGTAGCTTGCCGAAATGCCTTCTACGCAAAGCGGCAAGCCCCGGGGGAAACCATAACTGGGTTTGTGACCTCCCTCCGCCAAGCCGCCCGGTTATGCAACTTCTCAGAGTTGGAGAACATGCTTCGTGACCGCCTCGTCGGTGGCCTGAGGGACGAGATGTTGCAACGACGCCTCTACGCCAAAAAAGACCTCACGTTCCAGATTGCTCTGGAGGAAGCCCTGGCAACCGAAGCCGCCGAGAGGTCAACGCAAGAGGCACGACCGGCCCCGCCATCCCAACCGAGGGTCTACCACGAAGACCTCACCGACGAATCCGAATCTGACAGGGAGGAAGTACACCGAGTACAGCGGCGCACTCAAGCAGCACACACACCACAGCAGCCTCGACGAGAAGGAGGGAACTGTGCAAGCTGCGGGGAGAACCACGAGAGGAGGACCTGTCGTTTCCGCAACGCAGAGTGCAGGCAGTGCAGAAAATTGGGACACATCGCCCGGGTGTGTCGGGCTCAACTCACCCGTCGACAAGCATCAGATGACCGACCCAGGAGCCCCAGGTCACACGGCACCATGCACCAAGGCAACTCGACGGAGATCACGGACTACCAGGTATTCCAGTTGCCCCATCCCAGCACAGAGAAAATTTATATAGAGGTACAGATAGAGGGAGCCCCATGCCGCATGGAGCTGGACACAGGTTCAACTCTATCCATAATCTCGGCCCGAACATTAAGGGAACTGTGCCCTAATGGGGGTCCCAAACTAAGGCCGGCCCCATTCACCCTCCGGGACTTCCAGAAACGTAAGGTCCCTACAATGGGGGTGGGGACCTTCAGGGTGCAATATCGAGGGCGAAAGCAACAATTGGACTTGCTGGTAGTTAAGGGCCCCTACGTTAGCTTACTGGGACTGGCATGGTTTGGACCTCTGGGGCTAGCCGTTACCGGGGTGAACCGCACTAGCTTACAAGTGGACGTGGACGCCATATGCAAAGAGTTTCCAGGGGTTTTCGATGGGGCATTGGGACGATATACAGGACCCCCCATTGCCCTACAGCTAGACCCCGCTGTACGACCCATCAGGCACAAGGCCCGCCGGGTCCCGTTCGCCCTGAAACCCCGCATAGACGAGGAATTGGACCGGCTCGTGGAGCAAGGAGTGCTGGAGCCCAAGCCGTTGCTTGGCCTGTTTGCCCCCGAGAAGCAGACCCCCCAAGTGTTGTCTCCACGTGTCCTCAGGTGGTCAATTTTCCTTGCCGGCTACCAGTATGCACTAATCCACCGCCCTGGGAAGGCGATGGGCCACGCAGACGCCCTCAGCAGGCTACCACTACCAGAAACAGGCCCCGACCCAGCGCCTGCGCAAGAGGTTATGACCCTGGAGCTGCTTCCCGACCGACCCATTCAGGCACAAGAAGTTGCGCACCATTCCACAAAAGATAGGGTCATCTCCCGGGTCCTGGACTGGGTGTGGCGAGGATGGCCCAGCAGCAGCCCCGGGCCAGAATTCGCTGGCTACACAAACCGCAAACATGAACTGTCGGCCCACAAGGGGTGCCTGTTATGGGGAAGCAGGGTTGTTGTTCCCCAGCCCCTCCGCAAAAGGGTCCTCACAGCCCTACACGAGACACACCCAGGGGTAGTGAGGATGAAGGCCCTTGCCAGGAGTTATGTGTGGTGGCCGGGGATTGACAGAGAGATAGAGGCCTGGGTCCAACACTGCCAGACCTGCCAAGAATCCCGCCCGGATCCCCCAAGGGCCCCAGTCCAGCCCTGGGAGTCCGCCCGACATCCATGGTCACGCTTGCACGTGGACTTCGCTGGCCCCTTCCAGGGAAAAACATTCTTCATAGTGGTGGATTCCTACACCAAATGGCTGGAGGTTGCACTGGTACCGTCCACTTCTACGGCGGCAGCCATCCGGGTACTACGTAAGCTGTTTGCAACCCACGGGCTCCCTGACACCCTCGTCTCGGACAATGGAACCGCATTCACGTCAGAGGAGTTCCAGACCTTCACAGCGCAGAACGCCATCCGCCACATCCGCTCAGCACCATTCCACCCTGCCACCAATGGCCAAGCGGAGCGCATGGTGCGGACCACCAAGGACAGCCTCCGCCGCATGACACAAGGGGACTGGGAATACCGCCTTGCCGCATTTCTTCTAGCACAGCACAGCACCCCAAGCACAACGACGGGCCGGAGCCCAGCTGAACTACTAATGGGCCGGCGCCTTGCAACCAGACTGGACCGACTTCACCCCGACAGAGCTCAGGATGAGGTAGTGGTGGGGAAAGGCAGGAACCCCCGGACATTTGTGGCCCAGGACCCAGTGTATGCAAAGAATTTTGGGGCAGGCCCAGCATGGGTACCCGCCACAGTCACCAAGGTGACCGGTCCCGTGTCGTACGAGGTACTAACGGAAGGGGGGCAATGTTGGCGCCGCCACTGCGACCAGCTACGGCGACGGTTCCCAGGAGGAACCCGGGAGGAGAGCGGGACAGAGGGGTCCCAAGGGGACAGCAGGGCAGTGAGGCCTGTAGAGCAAGAGGGGTGGGCAGGGGAAGCAGAAGCAGTAGGCACAGAGGGGCGCCCCGAGGCTGGAAGGACACCGGAACTAGAGCCACAACCTACTGGTTCAGTGGCGCCAGACCAGACAGCCCCGGCACAGCCAGCAGCCTCGGAACACGAGCCAGAACAAGAACCCCTGACCAAGGAACACCCCAGGCCACAACGCACACGGAGGCGGCCAGCAGACCTTGGGGACTACGAATGCAACTTCCCGGGCAGGACTGGAACTTAGAGGGGAGGGGTGTTATGTACTGAGCTAAATCCTAGAACAATAGGATTCAGAATCAGCGGGAGCTACCCAATCCAACTCCAGGTGGAAGTGAATCCGCAACCTGATTGGCCTGCTGGAGCAGCCAATCAGGCGGCTGGCAGAAGTGAATCTGCTACCTGATTGGCCTGTAGGAGCAGCCAATCAGGCTGCAGGCAGAAGTCAATCCACAATATAATTGGCCAACAGGTGTAGCCCTGAAGTAGCCAATCACGCAAGGCCCATTGTGTAAATAATGTATATAAGCAGATGGTTTTGGGAAAAGAGCCATTCGTCTTCTCTTCTTCTCCTTGATGACTATGAGCTGAATAAAGAGCATGAAATTCACTCTCGACTCCGAGTATATTTCAGTGCCCGTGGCACTTTCTCAAAATCCCAAAGGTACCCACTGGCCCCAAACCCTTGACCTATCACTTGCGTAATAAAGATGAAATCCTATATGTAGGTTTCAGTGTTCCGTATGATTCATTATATGTTTGAGAGATGACAACGTTCAACATCTTTCTTTTCCTTAACTTGCTTGTAGGTGTCGCCCTTCCTAGAGATATGGCTCAGATCCCAGGACCTTATGCTCCTCCTACGTATAACACAGGCAACATATCTGGCTATGAAGGCACAAGCGCTGCAGGCAAGGACTTGTTGGTGTGGACTCTAGTTCCCTAAAGTGTATGCCAGGGGTAGCAACCTAAGGCCCATGGCCCACAAGCAGCCCACGGGGCTCGTTTAACCGGCTCCCAAGCCACCCGCTCGGCGAGTTCCCGCCTGCTGCGCTAAACAGGCGCGGTGCGGGGACTCACTTCTGCGGTGCTGGAAATAGCGTCTGCGCATGCTCAGACGCCGAAAATCGTGTCTGCACAGATGCAGATGCCAAAAATCGTGTCTGCGCCAATGCAGACGCCAGAAATTGTGGCCGTGCATGCTCACACGCTCTGGCCCACGGAAGGATCTCCGCTGGAGTGAACCGACCCAGGCAAGGTAAACCTTGCCTATCCCTAGTGTATGCTGTAATACAAGTGCTAGTTTTTAAGGTGCTTCCCTTGTGCTTGATCCAGAAACTGAAGTTAGTTCCCTTGTGCTTGATCCAGAAACTGAAGTTAGTGCAGATTGCTAACAGGAGTAAGGTCTTGTCAGCATGTCACACTTGCGCTCCGTGATCTGCACTGGTTGCTGATTCGCTACCTGGCCAAGTTCAACGTGTTGCTATTAGTATATAAAGCCCTTAACCATTTGGGACCTGTTTACCCACATGTGCCCACTGCATGAATGTTCCTTTCCGCTATTGCCAAGGAGAACTTTCTTCTAGCATGTTGCTCATGAGACATTCACAACTGCTTATCCTGCTGTTCTTACCTGAACGCCATTCCTTTACAGGAGGAAAACATTGCCTGCCTCCACCTAACTTGTTTCCTGGACATGGAGGTGGGCAACAGCCGCCCCAGAGAATGTGGAAGTAAGTGGATACTGCTACGCATTCTGTGGTGGACATCCTTTTGAGGGTCACATGACAGTGGTGTGGGTGGGGCCAGGGGCAAAAATGGGCCAAGCCGGGCATGCAGATTTCACCTTTGTTCAGTAGGCTAGTTTCCACAGACACTCACATATCTCTCCCCAGCTCTCAGAAATTCATGAAGCGTTTTCAGAGTTTGAAGACATATTCCAGTCAGGCCTGGGGAGAATTGTGAGGGCCAGAAAAAAGAGATATGGCGTGCGTATTTGGTTTTTGACCCTGAGGTCCCCCACCTCTGACTTAGAGGACCATGGGAAGTTTTGGCGGTCAATTTTGCTTATCCCTTCTTTTGGTCCTTTCCTACAGCGTTCCTGCCATTTCAAAAGATGAAGCCCAAGAAGCTTTTATCCAGTACGCTTCCAGCAAGTGCTGCTACAGCACAGACCCAGCCAAAGAGATGGTGTTTGATGACCTACAGTTATTCAATACCTACAGAGTAAGCAGTATATATGCTGGTAATAGTATAGCTATGCAGGAGCAGCTGGTACAGTGGAGGCAGAGATGCCCTCTCAACACTGGCATTGCCAATCCGACAGACCTGCCCCAACCACACCACCACCTTGCCCCAGTGCCATCCAGGTAAGCCGCAGTGACGCTGGTGTTGGGAAGGTGGTTCTGCGGTTCTTCCCAACTACAACTACAGCACACCCGCCATATTTTGATTACTATGTTTATATTCTTAATGGTTAGCTGGCTTGAGTGTGGAAGGTCCTTTCAAAGAATAAACAAACAATAAATGGTATCGTTCATTCCTAACCCCAGATCGTACCGTCCCATCGCAATGGCATAGTATCTTTGTGAAAATTAGGAATAGTTCATACAGGGCATTTAACTACCAATGCAAACTGATGGCAGTTCCCCTTTTGCCTAAATTATGAGGGGCCCACTTGGACCGAGGAGGTAATAGAGCGCTTGAAGTTATTCTGTGGTGCTGTTGTGCAACAGAAGGTTGTGTTTGTTTAAGGTACATAAAGGAAACGAAAAAAAGAGAAAGAATTTTGCAAATTGAATTTTCCTTTGGGTCATGGCTTCAACCTGTTGTCCTCAAGGTGTTGTTGGACTCCAGCTTCCATCCACATCCTTGACTATAAGCTGTGTTGGCTGGAGCTGAATTGGAATTCATAAACATCTGGAGGGCTGCAAGTTTCCCATCCCTGGCCTAACCTGTCTGAAAAGGCAGAACTTTTACAAAGTTGACTAGGCATGGAGTCAAGTTCTTTCCCCAGAGACATATTGGAGCTGGCCAGTGATTCTGAAGGATAACTCACATTTCTGGTTCTATTTTTTTTAAGTATATATAAACATTTTGAATTAATGCATAAGAGATGCATGTTACTTGTACTGTTTTGTAGTTTTCTGGTGGTTGCTTTGTGTTGGCTTTACCGGAGACATTTTTGTTAGTATGTCTTACTCATAAGTCGGACCCTGGCAGAGACAAATGCCCGACTGGTATGTTCCCTCCCTCCTGGTCGATTGTTCAGGAGTTTAAAGGTTTCTTCAGCCCAAACATCACACCGACAGATGCCAACTGACATCAGCACACCTACGGATCCATAGAATTTGCACAGTTGCGTAACAGAACTCGGCAACTCAGCATTTTGGCTAATCGACTTTTATTTACATATAAACACACACGGAGCACTGCAACATGGTTCCCTCTCTCTCTAGCATCAGGCAGCAAAACAAAGAGAATGAACAAATGACAATAGTCCCACTTCAGGAAACACAGTAAAACAAACATCCTGTCTTCGTCACTTCCGACTCTGTGGAATGAAAACATACACCATCATGTGATAGACAACAATCCCATGAATGCAAACACAGGGAATGAATCTCTTAACAGTTTTAAGGTGTTGCTTCCCTATGTAATTGCCCTAAGGCAATTTTAAAAATCTGACTATTTCTTAAGTGAAGTGTTTAATTCTTGAAAGTTGTTTCTTAGTATAAACTGGAGACCTTCACTGAATCAAGATCCTCTGAATGGAAGGCGGAACCTTATGGGGGTAAGTACTGGTATACTACACTACAATCCAGCCCCACTTAGGCCAGACTGATTCATCCAAGCCCTTCACAGTGTGGTGCCTCTCCTTTGACTTCTGCCAGCTGAGCTGGCCTCTTGACAGTCACCAGTTGGGCAGGCAGGAGTCCCGTTGACATTATCCCAGTGGATACCCAGCAGAGGGCCATGAAATGGGTTTCCAAGGGTGGGAATGGGGCTGAGCTGGCCTGGGATGCAATAGACCATGAGCTGGTCTAACAGCAGGCATCAGGTGACATTACGCCAGCTTTTCCTGCCCCCTCCCCAATTCCATGGCCACTGAGCAGCTGAGGATGTTGTGATGGCCATTCCACAAAAGGCTGTGTCAGCAGGTGGTGGGAATTTTTGGTAGCAACCTGAGAGGACTTTTACAGGAACCAGCTTTTATCGCTTTCTCAATGCATTATGTAAAGGACTCAGTATAATAATATAGAACAAGGCCTGCATATTTGTGAGCCTTTGTTCTAATACAGGGGTTCCCAACAAAATTTTCTCGAGGACCCCTCATCGAGCCGCTATTGTGACAAGGACCCCCATTAATTCCTAATCCTAAAATTAAAAAGTGAGAGCCAAATTAAGAGTCTTTTTATATTTTATATTTATACGTTTTTTACAGTTACGATTTAGGTTCAATGGACACTGACAAGATCGGTTCGAGAGTCACTGACTTACTTGTTTGAACATCAAATGCATTATCTTCCTCTTCATCTGTAGGCCTTTGTCGTTTTAACGAACCACTTTTTAACCAACGGTCCATTTTTAACTACGCGAACTGTAGCTTCCGCGAAAAACAACGCTTTGTTTACAAACACTACTGTTTTGCAAAGAGGCAGCGCACGCCAGGGAGGAGGGAGGGGAATGGAGAAGACAGGGTACCTGCGCAGTAGGGCACAAATTAAGCCGACGCGCGCAAAGCATCTTGAGGAGGTGAGCATTAGTAGAATGCGCGCGCTGCCTCTTTGCAAAACAGTAGTGTCTGTAAAGCGCCACCTAACTGCATACAGCAGAACTACTGCCTCTATCTAATTCTAGTTTTGCGCTAGACTCTGCTCATGCAGGAAGCGGCCAAAACAAAAAATCTGTTATCATACAAAATATATTTAATATATTTTTTATTCTAATAGCATCTTGCGGACCCCTCTGGCATAGCTCGCAGACCCCTGGGGGTCCCTGGACCATCTGTTGGGAACCACTGTTCTAATACACCTGAAAGCATCAGATGAAACTGGGCTTTAGTTTAGGCCACCTTATCTCTCCATTTCTGTATGTCCTGAAAACAAGGTACAGTAGTACCTTGGAAGTCGAACGGAATCTTTTTCGGAAGTCCGTTCAACTTCTAAAACATTTGGAAACCAAAGCGCGGCTTCCGATTGGCCATAGGAAGCTCCTGCAG
The DNA here is from genome assembly GCF_963506605.1 of Zootoca vivipara. NCBI lineage: Eukaryota > Metazoa > Chordata > Lepidosauria > Squamata > Lacertidae > Zootoca > Zootoca vivipara. Next base: position 35,892,084 of record NC_083277.1, on the reverse strand, counting down.
CAAATCAGAAGCCACGGAAGTCGCATTGGACATTGTGGTTCCAAAGAACGTTCACAAACTGGAACACTCACTTCTGGGTTTGTGGCGTTCAGGAGCCAAAATGTTCGACTTGCAAGGCGTTTGGGATCCAAGGTACCACTGTATAGCTAAAGATGGATGCCCTTCACAGTTTTGGTAGAATTGGAGAGTTCCTTAAAGACACCCATCCTGACTTTAAATGAAACAAAAATTGGGGAAGCAAAAATTGGGGAAGCAAAAATGAGGTAAATTTATAATTGGTGTAATTTAAAATAAATAATGTTGTTTGTGTTTGTTAAACAAAAGAGGTAGCGTTAAAGTCCAGGGCACTTTTGCAACACTGGCTCCTGGAAAATGATAGTTTGAAAATGGAAAGTCAATCACTATTGATTTTAAAGCATAGTTTGCACTGCAATCCATACAAGGATAAAACATGGGGAAGAATGGATGAGGACGTCACTCTCTTGTGAGGGGAGGAAGTACACTGCTTAGAGATGACTGATCAAGCATTAAATAAATTGTTGAAATGCTGGTGACAATCATGATGATGAAAGCTGGCTCCCAATACAAAACTGTCATTTTGCTGTAGCGGCTATTATACATGCTCTTATTTTGCTTGTATTATGCATTGGAAAACATAAGCTTCTCCGAGGCCAAGCCACATGGTAGTGTAAGTGCAGCTGTCAGAAAATAGTCCAATCCAGCTTTCTTATACCAGGTGGAGCAGTAGATTCCTACCTGCGTGGGACAGCTCCTTTGCCTTGGGATGTGAGAGCAGACGCTCCCGGCATGTTCCGAGAGAAAACCCAGAGAATCAGAGTGCCTCATACATCAGCATTAACGGTACAAAGCTAATGTATCAATGAATATGGTGTTATACGTAGGCCCATGCATTTTGTCTGGCCAGCACCCTTCCCCTCCTCTTTGGCACTGTTGTCCTTAAGGTCAAGGTGGTTAAGATCTCTGAGTTGTTCCTGTTGTGGGAGAGATTTATGATAAGCAGCCAGTGACTGTGGGCTAGAGTCACGTAAGAGGGAAGCAGCTCTTTGGAGTTTCTCAGGCAGCAGAATTGAAGGAGCAAAGTTCATGATCAGATTTATAATGGGATATAAGAGCAGAAAGAAAGGGCAGAGGAATGTTCTTGCAAATTGTACACAGGTTTACTGGTAAGAATGAAGAGTTTGGGCAGAAATGTATGTACTTTATAGGCATTTAGGTGGATCATTAGGTGACCTGAGTAACAAGAGGGTTGCGTAATTTTTGGAGGTAAAAGAGTTTTGTATTCAAATGAGATGACTGAAGGAAAGTCAAGCAGGAAAGGAAAGTTATACCATACATTTAAAGCACTGTCATACTAATTTAAACGCTCATAGATTCCCTCAAAGAATTATGGGAGCTGTGGCTTGTTAATGGTGCTGAGCATTGTTAGGAGCTGCATGTTCCCTTCACAGAACTACAGTCGTACCTTGGAAGTCAAACGGAATCAGATTTCGAAGTCCGTTCAACTTCCAAAATGTTCGGAAACTAAAGCGCTGCTTCTGATTGGCTGCAGGAAGCTCCTGCAGCCATTCAGAAGCCGCAGAAACCCTGTCGGACGTTCGGGTTCCAAAGAACGTCAGCACACTGGAACACTCACTTCCGGGTTTGCAGTGTTTGGGAGCTGAAATGTCCAAGTACCAAGGCGTTCGGGATCCAACTGTACTATGTCCAGAGTTCCCCCTGAAGAGGAAATTCTTATTAATTCACTCTGGAAATGGTAGCTCTGGGAATGGAAGACATTGTGACTCAGTCCCAAGGTTTGTGCACTGGAAGAGCTCTGTTGAGAGGTTCTCCATCTTGTTGGCTGTAACAGCTAGGTTCTGCCCTCGCCCAATGTCTGCTGGCATAGAAATCATAAGGCTGTGGCTGAGATTGAAATTCCGAACCTTCTGACAGTAGAAGACCTGGGTGGGAATCTTCTAGATCTTGTTGCAGTTCAGCACCCTGAACAAACTGCGGTTTCTAGAATTCTTGGGGTAGGGGGGGAGCCATGGCTGTTTAAAGTATCATCATAACACTTTGAATGTATGGTATGAATGTGGCCAGAGTTTAATGCAAATTAAATGGAAACTCACCAGATCCTCTTAACATTGCCTTCTCTGCATATGAGCAGGATAGTATTTCCGGACAACCCAGGTCCAAATAAAAGCAGTTGACTCCGTTTTAACGCTCTCCTTTCTTTGATTTTGAAGGCTTGCCCGACATGTGGATCAACTGGTAGACGTCACTGTAGTAAATGCAATGGCAACAGCAAGGTAAGTAGTTGCGAGTACGTTTTGCTTAGTGTGGAGTTTTGTTTTGTAGAAAGGTGAGGACACAGATGAGAAAATAAAAGGTGGTGGTGGAGGAGAAGGAAGAAGCAACATTTCTTTTGTGGAGTAGCCTATCCTGCTATTGTTTAAACAGCTGGTGGGATGTTGACTAGTAGGACCAAATTGGAACTCCAGAGATACAAACCAGAAAGTCAGTAAATATTTGATATAGCAATTGTACTGGATGTCGGGAGTATCCGTTTTCTATACTGGTTTTTCTTCCATATTTGGAAGTTCAGAACAGAGAACAATTAAAACGACTGACTATACAATCATGGATGTGACAAATATTAATTAAAGTAAACACTGCAATACCACCCAAAATTGATAAAAGCCACAACTAACAACCCTTTCATCATTTTTCAATCTGTTAATTCAGAAAAAAGTTTATTTTTATTTTTTAAAAAGTACATTTTTACATGCTTCATGAAAATAGAAAGGGATGAAGTATGGTGGAACTGAATAGAGTATCAAAGGCATTGCTGAGAGCAGCCTGCTCCATGCCACTATAGTTCACAGATTGATGGAACTGGGCAGCTTCTCTTGTTAAGAGGCAAGAAATATCCAGCTGCATCTAGGCAGTGTTAAGAAAGCAGGGGAAGGTCAGCGCCTCTCACTTGGATGGAATCAGCCAGGTTGGGTCAATGAGACAGGGAAGTCCTCTGTCACAGAGGGAAGACCTTTGGATTTTTGACCAAGACAAAGTGGTCTTCACGATTGACCCTTCCCCCTCATACCACGTTTCATGAGTTGCAGGAAACAGGTCTTCTATTTTTTTTTGTCTCCGATGGCAGTAGTTTGAGGTTCATAGGGCATTAAAAAAAATACACTTGGTGGAGAGTGGAAATTCCAGGGGTGGGGAGGAATAGTCCTCCTTGTTTCCCACAATATTGTCTTGTCTTGAGAACCACCAGAAGCAGGTAGAACTGAGAAGGCTTGGATATAGCCAACATTTCTGACAGGTCTGCAGTTACAGCTGACTCTGTGGCCCATTTGCCCATAGGGACATGTCTTCGCAACAATGTCCTCACTGGGGATATGTGCAAAGGTGGTACCTTGGACCTCTCCATCTACTTCCACAGTGGGTTTCAAAATGGACATCTTTGCTTCAGCAGATAGCACCTTAATGACTGGTGGAGATCTGTTTTTGCCCAATGAGTGTTTTGTTTGGAGATACCCTGCTTATTTCTGGCTCTTTTGTCTAAAATTAAATCCCAACAGCAACAGTGTGGGAGATGTCATGGAAGAGGAGTCCGGTTTGTGGATGAGACATGTGACCAATGTTCGGGAAGTGGAATGGAAAAGTGCGTGAGTCAATATGCAAATATATGAAGAAGATGCTCATTTTTATTTTCGCTGTGGGGTTTGAGTGTTGCACTATGTGTGACAATTGCACTCCTTCCTGGTCCTCTATATGTGAGATACCATGGACAATCTTACAGTGGTGCTTCAATCTGTTCATGTTGAACAGATTATATGTTCACATGTATACTGTGCCAATGCATGCATGTGTAAATATCTACTTTTCTCTAGTTACTATCACAGTTGCTCAGAGACCAGGAAATATTTGATTCAAATCTTGCCTTTGCTGTGAACTCAGGCTGTATGCACACTATATACCTTTAAAGCACATTCAAAGCACATTCTTTCCCTCAAAGAATTCTGGGCACTGTGGTTTTCTCCTCTCAGAATTAAAATTCCCAACAACGCCCAACAAACTACAGCACCCATAATTATTTGATGAAAATAGTATGTTTGGAATGTGTTTTATAGGTATCATGGGTGCCCAGCCTCGCTCATTGGCCTTGGGAATGCTGCAGGATGAAAGACACACTTGCAGTATGGGAATAATAAGACTTAGCTTTCCTCCCAGAGGTGTGCAGATGTTTGAAATACTGCATGTGAAGGACTTTAAAGACCCTGAGTTAATTTTTTTTTTGGGGGGGGGGGAGAATACAAGAAGTGAAGTGATTCAAATGGATTTTGCACTTGGGAAGGAATTTGTTCCCAAATGTAAAATAAAGCAAAAGGCGTTGCCTAATTGCAACCAGGGAGGGCCGCTCTCTGACACCAAGTCAGACGTGACCTGCCTAATTGCAGCACCCTGAAATGAGGGCTTTGGTGTAACTGTCTGAGAAACTAGAAATATAAATGGAAGTCTCTTCTGTTTCATGATTTTTCACTTTCAAAGATGTGTGCTGTTGTTTTGCAAAATTCAGATTAGCGTGAAAAGTTAGACAGCCCTCAAGTGAATGGAGAAAATATCCTGTAGGTCTTACCCTTCATCTCCCCATTGGTCCCAAGCACATGTAGACAGTTAAGAAGATGGTGACCTGTCATTTTAATCTTTTAATCTTTATGAGTTTTGCTGAGTACATATAACTGCTATGATGATGATGATGATGATTCAGCAGCCTCTCTGAAGCTAAAGCTGGTCTGTGCCTAGTTGGGGGACAGATGGAAGCCTGTGGGAGTTCCATGGTGGGAAAATACATATGAAAGAAAGGCTTAGGGATATGTATGAAACAGAAGGATCCGAAGAAAGCAAATGAAGCAAATTACCAGCAGTTATCCCAAACTATGGGGCATGTCGTACTGCATGTCTCTGTGTGCCTGTGTTGGCTAAGTGCATTCAAGAGATCAGAAATAGGGTTGCATTCTCCTGGCTAGTATTGGCCATACTGGAAAATGTTGCTAACTGAAAAAGAAGCTCTGCTTGTTATGCATCCTGAGGTCCAGGAGATGGCGAAATTTCCCAACAGAAAAACAAAACAAGAAGACAGCTCTAGAGCTGAGAAACCTCTATTCCAATTGTTTTGCCGGATTCTCCTTCCCTTTTTGTTTGTGTGTGTGTGTTTCAGCCGGGCTCACAAAGTACCAAGCTTTATGCCGAGTAGTTTCATTACATTTTATCACACCTTGTGTTTTATTACATTTTATTTACAGTTGCCAGGAGTGTTCCGGTATGGGGAAAATAGCCTGCAATGATTGTGGAGGAAAAGGACAACTGCTGTCGTTCATTGAGCTGCAAGTTGAATGGCAAGTCTTGTCAAAGTAGACTGTGGGTAGAAAGGGGAGGCCACTTCTAACTGCGTGGAAAATTGGCTCTGCCTCCCAGAGCCGCCTGTTTCACATTCAGCATCATGAGTGAAAGGATCCAGTATAGATGCTAGAAATGGTTACTCAGCTGATCTGGGTGGGACCTCTTGTCATTTAGGTTAGCTGTATGGGGCTAGATGGGACTGCACTGTGTTTGATCAGGCCGGCTCTTTGACCCCACCTAAAAAGTTTACATAGCAGGGGGAGTCATTTTGAGAGTGTTTGGTTTGAGAAGGCTGTTGTGCTGTGAAACAAGAAAGGCTGCATGTTGTCGTTGCAACTCTCCTGCCTTTTGCCTTCATAGGAAGAACAATGTTTATGAATATGTGGCAGATGAAAGATCTGGATTTCCCATCGAACTCTTCAAAACTGTTACTGGAGAGACATTGTTTGTTGATGACAGCCCTATGGTAATGAAATGCTTTCAGCAAAAGCAGTAATGCAAAGAGAGGCAGGACTTGAAAAGGAACCAACTTAAGTGTTGGCAGTTAATTAATTGGTGGACCATATCTCACCATATAATGCCCCCCAGATGATCAGTACATAAATCTCCCCCTACCCCACTCCAACCTCTGCTACCTCTCCCTCACCCTGGGCCACAACACACAAGCAATAATAAAAGCAATTGTAGCCATTCAAAAACACACAGGTACGAATGCGGCATGTTTGTAAAGTCATCCAGAGGCCTATGGCTGCAAACAAATTTTCATTCATTCATAAATTGATACTAGTTCAATTGAATCTTTCAGGAAACCCACTGGCAGCAGTGGAACGTATGTCCTTTCTCCCCCTGCTCTCAGGCCTGACCTGGTAGCGGAGGTGAAACTGCTGAGGCCGGGCGCATCTCACTGCGACTGAGATGGGATGCTCTTCACCGCCAGGTCAGTAGTGACCCGGTGGCAGAGCTACTGCATCCGGGCACGAGGCGCCTCGCAGCCAAGGAGACATTGCTGCCGGCTCTCCTGCTCTCTGAGACCCGGCGACGGAACCGCTGCGACTGGGCATGCCTCGCCACAACCAGGGAGGGCCACTCTCTGCCACCAAGTCAGACGTGACCTGGCGAAAGAGCTGCTGCCTCCGGGTGCGAGGTGTGCTGCGGTCGAGGGTGGGCAGCCTGCTCTCCTCCCCTGGTTCAGGGTGGAGCTGCGCCCGGCACAAGCGCCGTAGCCAAGGTGTAGCTCCTTCTGGCGTGGAGCCAGGCTCCCATGAAGGAGCCTGCTGTGGGGGTGCCTCTTTGCGCCTCCTCTCAAAATTGTCCCCCCACACTATGCCCCTGCCCTCTGGGTAGCTTACAGCCAAATTGTGCAGCAATCCTACTATTTTAGAACTAGCCATATGCCCATTTTTAACAGATTTGTGTTCTAGCTCAGACATAACAAGTTATCTTATATATCGTTGCTGCATCCTCGATCCTAAGAAACCCTCCTGACCAGGGCTTCCTGACCCCAACCCCAACAGTGGCAGTCAGAAAATAGTTTTAGACAGGAATGATGGTTTAAACGTAATCTTCTAAATAGTTTAATAATACATTTTAATGGATTAAAAAAAGTTTTTTTTCATACCCAGTGATTTGTTTGATACTGTTAAGACATGATTTGAAGATTTTGCATCTTAATGGCATTTCCAGAAAACATGCATATAGTTTGTGTGAGGCTGGGGTATACATTTTCTGAAGCACCCTCATAGCTCCCAAACTATTGCTGGCCTTGATAGCCAAGGCAAACCTTGTGGACCTATCACTCTGCACAAAGTCAGGGACAATCCCCCCCCCACTTTCTTCCCAGCTGGGGAGGATGCGGGGGAGAGCAATCCCTGTGCTCCTCCTTCCAGTCATGGAACTGGAGAAGTTTTGGTGTTGGGTGACAGTGGTGCTTGGCCCACTTCAGTTGTCAAATGGCAACACATTTTTTTGCGGAGGCCCACGCTAGGGCTTGTTTCGGCACTGGGCTGCCAGAGCATTAGAAGTGCCAAAGTGGGAACCCCAACCCAACCTATCTCTGGCTCCCATTTCCACTAGACGTATAAAACAGCATCATACCACATTAAATAGTCATGGCTTTCCCCCAAGGAATCCTGGGAACTGTCTTTGGTTAAGGATGCTCACAGTTCTTAGGGCTGCAGTTCCCAGAGCAGTTTAATAATCCCTCTTCCCAGGGAACTCTCCTGATAGTTTTGTGTAAAAGAGAGAGGGCTGGACAGGGACATACCGGGTTGCCCAGAAACAGCCTGGCTTCATCATCCCGTATTGGCAACAGTAGTTTGCTCTCCAATTTTACTTACCTCTCCGCAGTGCAGGCAAGAGGTTCTTCTTGAGTGATATGCAGTTGCATTTTAGAGATCAGCTATGGTTCATGTCTACATAATGTGATAAGGCAATGACTAGCCCGCTCTTGCTCCTCGGTCAGGACTTCAGTTTACTATTTGTCTGTCTTTGAAATTTGCGTTTCCACAGGTATATCCAGTGATTAGTTTCCCTGATTTTGGCATCAGTCAAGCCTCCAGGAATGCCGTTGAACAACACCTGGCTCAGTTTGCACCTACAAAGCGGATACTGAGGCAGGCAAGTGCTGTGAATATGTATTAACAGAATCACCACCGAGGCGATGGTTCTCGGTGCTGTGGTCCAAGAGAATTGCCTGGAGCACTCCCTTCCCCCATGCAGGGTCATAGTGAAATTTATACACCTGCTGGCCTCCATCGGCCTGTGCCCTTGCAAACATTCTAAGCTTTGTAGGCTTTTCTCACATTGTGTGGCTGAGTTTCCACATTGGCAGCATCCTAGGCTAAGGGATAGTTGGGTCAGAGAATAGGGATGGGAACTTCTGGCTTTTCAGGTGTTGCTGCACTCCAGCTTAAGTAAGCCCAGCAGGCATGCCCAACGGTTTGGGACAAGAGCATCAGGAGGGTCACAGATTCCCCATACCTGCCAAACAGGGCTGCAGCACGTCTGTGTTCAGAATGTGCCTAATTCTTGCAATGTATAAAAGAAAGATTTGAACATTTTTGTAAACGATACGCTCATGTTTAGACCCTAAAAGTATCTTCTTTGCAATTTTACAGAGGCAAACAATTGAGCTGATCCTTCTCACCAGGGTACAATATTCATGGCATGGAAAACCTTACTCCTTCTACGTTTATGGCAAGGAACGGAAGGTGTATGCGGAGGATTATCCACAGAAGTGTTGCTGTACCATCCTGTGATTATTATGGGCTGTTTCAACCGGTGTAAAGGAAGCACTGTTGATTAAAACTTGTGGAATATTTGCAGTCCCTCCTCCTCCCATTATTATTATTTAAATGAAGTTTATTGACCCACTTCATAAGAATTGTGGAAGATGCTTATAAATTGGACATAAAGGACTAAAGTTTGCCAAACTCCAGGATTACATATTAGAAGGAGAAAGAAGAGCAATCGGTCCAAGGATGTCTCATGCACAACAGAACATTCCTGCCCCCCCCAGCACGTCTCTTGGATATGTTCTTTTTTTAATGCTTTATTAAGATTAAAAAGATATAACGAACACACACACACACACACACACACACACATATAATCAAAATAGAAATAAAAAAAGAAAATCACATTATTTGTCCACTGTACATTCTTGAGTTCCCTACGACTTCCCGCCACCCCATCACTTCTTGTTTTATCTAGTGCACTATTCATCTCTGTTTTCTTTTTAATCGTCAATAATATATTCTCTTATAAATATCTATCGTAACACAGAAGCCATTCAAATCCTGCCACAGACTTTGTACTATTACAATAATCTTTAAGATGTTTTTTTATACATGTCCCATTTCTGAATAAATGTTTGTTCAGTATTGCCTCTCAATTTGTCTGTCATTTTTGCCAGCTTGGCGAACTCCATCAGTTTACTTTGCCATTCCAGTTTTATTGGGATTTTCTCTCCTTTCCAATTCTTTGTGATTAGTATTCTTGCCCAGTGAGTCTGCTATTAATATTATTATTGCTATTAAATGTGTATACAGCCCTTCAGCCGAAGATCACAGGGTGGTTCACATCATACAAAAAGGGGGAACACAAAATGCATATACAGTGGTACCTTGACTTACAAAGACGATCCGTTCCGCAACCATCTTCATAAGTTGAGTTTTTTGGATGCCGAAGCGCCGCTTGTGTTCACGTTTCTGTGCGTGCGCAGACTGCGTGCGCCCGGCGCGCGTGGCGAAAACACTTCCGGGGTTGTCGACTTCGGGAGTCGAAACATTCGGAAGTCGAAGCGTTTGGATGTCGAGGTATGACTGTAAAGCAAAAGCAAACCAAGAACCCCACTCCCACAAACACATTAAAATGTCCATAGAATGTCAAAGACCTGGTTATAGAGAAATGTCATCGCCTGGGACTTAAAAGATATGCAATGAAGGCGCCAGGCGAACCTCCCTGGGGAGAGCATTCCACAGCTGGGGAGCCAGTGCAGAAAGGCCTGTTCTAATGTTGCCACCTTCCGGACCTCACGTGGAGGAGGCACACGAAGAAGAGTCTCAGATCACGATCGCATCCAGCTCCAAGGGCCTTCTGGCAGTTCCCTCATTGTGAGAAGTGAAGTTACAGGAAAGCAGGCAGAGGGCCTTCTTGGTAGGTGCGTCTGCCCTGTGGGACACCCTCTCATCAGATGTCAATGAGATGACTATATAACCCTTCGAAGACATCTGAAGGCAGCCCTGTACAGGGAAGCTGATGTTTGATATTTTGCTGTGTTCTTTTATATTCTGTTGAAAGCCACCTAGAGTGGCTGGGGCAACCCAGCCAGATGAGCGGAGTACTATTATTATTATTATTATTATTATTATTATTATTATTATTATTACTACTACTACTACTACTTTATTGCCCCAGTGAGCAATCTGGAAGCTGAATTGTGCACCAGCTGAAGTTTCCGAACAGACTTCAGAGGCAGCCCTACATATAACACAGTCAGCCCCTCCACTATTTGCTCACTTGTTTTGCAGCTTGGTCAGCCACTTGGTGAGATGGACCTCAGTTGGTCAGTCACTCTGCTTCTCATTTGGACATTTGATCATTCCATTGTCTGGCCAGTCACTCCATCACTTGGTCAGCCACTCTGCCATTTGCTACACCACATGGTAGCTTGCTACATTAGCTTGGTCACATGTTCAGTTGCATGAATTCAATCAATCAAGAATGCCAGGTTGAATAAGGCTGCCCTAAATGCTTGCCCCATCTGCCTCCCCTGGTGACGATAGTGCCAGGTGTGTTCTTCTGGGGAGAGCAGCCACAGATTGGGGGACCTCTTAAAAGGCTTTTTTTCTCGTGTGGCTGTCCTCTATCCCTCTCTCGTGTGAGAGACTTAGTACTAGAATTGTACAGGCTGTTGGTGTTCTGCATGAGATGCCAGCAGTACTGGCAGGAGAGACTACAGTGTTATACTGTACACACTTCTCTGGGAGTGAGCTCCACTGAACTGAGCAGGACTTTTATCTAACTAGACATATATAGCTTTGCACCCTTAGCATCCTCCGCAAAAAAAAACCCTCTGGTATCCTGGGAAAGGTGGGAAGGTGTCACTGATTCAGCTGTTAGCCATCTGATATTGAAAGCTATGGGGAACCATACAACACTTAAACATTTTGGAATGCTTAAAAGGCTGCCAGATGATCTTAAGCATCCTAAAACTGGGCAGACATGAGTTGGGCTCCCATTCAATGCGGTCCTTGTTCTTGTACAGCTTTTGCCGTACTTCTTTTCAGTTCTGCAGTGCCACCCTGTGGTCAAAATATAAAAATGTTTCTCTTTCTTTAACAGTACAGTACAGTAATACTAGTAATTTTTCCGCTGTTCTCAAAGAACCCAAAGCTGTCTTTTTGAATTCTAGGGGGAAAGGGTTCTTTGTGTTTCTGACAGTTTGGTTGAATTGGGCAAAAGCTGGTGGCAATGGGGGCTTCCATTTCACGAGCTACACACAAAATCTCCCCCACTGTTGTATATGAACACATCTGCATAAGCATAGATATGCATATAGGCAGATGGTTATAGGGCACTGAGCAGCCCATGGCTCCTGGCATTTAGACCCAGTGACTTGCTAGCTGAAAGACAAAAGCTCTGTTTCCATTGCAAGCAAGGAGTGCACCCTGGGGAAAGGGGGACGCTGTGCGGCTTTTGCAGGACGTCTTGGATCTCCCACTCCCCCCCATTTTATTTTATTTTTAATTTGCCTACACGGCAGCTGGGCACACTGCAAATCACAGTGCCATGAGAACCTAGCTATAGTAGCTTCCTTCTTAATTTGCAGAGGACCCAATCAACATACAGTGGATGGGGGCTAGAAAAGCCATCGTTCAGAGAAATCCCTGACAGTGAGAGCCAGAATTTTGTTCCTCCCACCTAAGTCAGCCTAAATCTGCATCTATACATATAAATCAGCAAATGCCATTTTTAGGCTTGTAACTCAAATCTTTCACGTGCACAGAGATATCCCTGTTTGCAAGCCTGGCAAACTAAACTCTTTGTTGTTATTGTTTTTCCTGCTATGTCTATATTAGAGAAAAGGATTGTTAATTTGTAACACTGCAACTTTATGAAATGCATTTAGTCGGTCAACAATAGGGAATAAGGCTTCCTTTGAATTTTGAACCATTAGATTTTGAACCATTAAACTCTTTGTTTTGATGGTGCTGCCTAGGCCACAGCATCACTGTGCATGGGTATACAGTCAGCTGACTCCCAGGGTTTTTCCTTTTCTTCTAGGCTCAGTAAAGCTCCACCTATCAGAAATTGTTGCTCAGTCTGACCAACTTGTTCCTAGTGTGAAGACACTGCCCAAATCATAGCTGCCAAGTCTCCCGTATTCCCCGGGAAATCCCCGTTTTTCCAGCTGTCCCTAGCTGAAAAAAACAGATTTTTTTTGTTTCCCCCCGGTTTATTCTGCTGCTGTGGCCATTTTGGAACTGGGCGGAGCATGCTCAGAAGCGACTTTTGATGCTGCTCTGCCCAGTTCCAAAATTGTTGCAGTGCGACTTCTGGCGTGGCGGCCATTTTGGAACTGGGCAAAGCAGTATCAAAAGTCACTTCTGAGCATGCTCCACCCAGTTCCAAAATGGCGGCAGCGCTACTTCCGGTCTGCTACTTCCGGCCTTATTTCTCCGGCCCTTATTTCTCCGACAGCAACTTGGCAGGTATGGCCCAAATCCCTGCTTGCTTCTGTGAACCTTGACCCCTGTCTGTGCCAGGCATTTGCTTCTGGCTCTCTGATATTTGTTTACTATACGTTCTGGCTCATGTTGACTGACAGTCCGTTACTACCAGTCTGGCTAACTTGTGCCTGACAGTAGCTCTTGTGCCTCTAAGGTTTGGAACAGCCACAAAATAAATCTGGCTCAGATCTAATGTGCACTGGAATGTACACAGGACACCACCTGTCCATGCATTTTGCTTTCAGTGGGGTGAATCCAGAGGGGCTTCCTTTAACTACTCACCTGCATCCGGACCCTCTGATCCTATTTTGCTGCTCTGGAATTCAACACCTGTGTGTTTGGGACCACAGCACTTACTTCTCGACTGGCAGCCATCTCCCATGGCTGGAGGAGACTCCTCTGGATCCAACTCAAAGGATGTACTTTCAGAAGTACATGTGAAATGACAACCCAGCCCATATTCTAGCACAGCTTTGAATAAAATACTTCATAAAGCATGACTGACGTTTGACTGATGCATATAACATTTAAAACAACAAAGATTTCAAGAAATAAATAGGCATTGCAAAACTAAAAGAGCCCCTCTTGCTCTCAAGACTCTCTATGTGTGTTCTTCCTAAAAGTATTTGGTCAATAATGATGTCAGTGGATTTCTATGTGGGGGAGTACTCTGTGTACTATTGGTTTTTTTTTTCAGAGCCAGCAACAACATGGAATTAACTGCAAGGCCAGTTAACTTGATCCTGAATCTTCTAGGGTTTGCTAATGCCAGTGAAAAAGAGGAACTGCCATTACACAATCAACATCCTGCTTAAAGAAATTGCAATCCAGACCCCCCCCTCCCGCTTCTTCCTCAGCGTTATGTAGCAATCGAGCAGCAAGCTGCCATTTGACAGAGGTTGTGCACATGTGTCCTTGTAAACTTCCGACAAACATACCAACTTCTGCAGAAAGAGAGGCCTTCTGGGAAGCAGGAACTCTCTCTCTCTCTCTTTCTCTCTCTCTCTCTCTCTCTCACCCAGCAAAACAACAACAGCTGCCTTTCAGTAGCAATGGAGAAAGACCTGCTTATGGGGTGAGTTGTTATTTAACACAAACAATTTTCTTCTACTAAATAAAGCCATATGTGATACATTTTTTAAAAATAAAAAAAATATGTTGAAGACAAATCTGACAGTAACGGCAACAGATGAGGAGGTAAAGAGGACTCGTCATTTCCAGTACATTAGTTGGCACTGATAAAATACAATTCACAGTGTATTTCTTAATAGAGTTGCAAGTGGAACCCTATGCCAGATTTTTCACACACCCCATATGCTGGAAATGCTTTTGTTGCCCGGTATAACAGTCTGTTCTGTTCTATTTTCTGTCGATTTGTTTTGTTTTTTCATCATCCGTTACAAAGGACAGAGCAAATATGTGGGAGCTGAAACAAAATGCTACAGTCTGGAGTTCTCCTGTTCAGGAATCCAAACACCCCAGACACCCCTTTCCTTTTTTTCTGTCCCTTCCAACCCCCCCCCCCCCGAAGTCAGCATTCTGTGGCCACTGAGCATGTTCAGTCCTAACTGGACTGGGAGGGTGTTTCCTCGCTGAAGGTTTTTTTTGTACGTTCAGCCAGCTGATACCTCTCCCTCATATGTGTAGATGGTGTGATTTTGGTTTCGGTTTCTCTTTTTATTAAGGGAATTTTTTTAGTTAACTCAAATATTCAGCAGTGGGTCAGATAACCAGCAGGTGAATTGGGCAATATGCTCCCATACTTAGATGGCAGGTGGGGGAATGTTGTGGCTGAATGACCCTCCATAGGAAAAAAAAAACCAGACCACCTGCATGAAGAGAACTAGATGTTAGACAGAAGGGTTCTAGCCTAGCCTTCTCTCTTAGGCCCCAACTGCACTAGATATAGAAAACAGTATCATAGTACTTTAAGCAGCCATGGCTCCCCGCAAATAATCCTGGGAACTGTAGTTTGCTACAGGTTGTTGGGAGTTGAGAGTTGTTAGGAGACCCCCCTATTCCCCTCACCATGCTACGATTCCCTGAGTTCCCTGAAAAGTGGGGTCGGCTGTTAAACTGCCCTGGGAATTGTAGTTCTGCCTGGTAGCCCTAACCCCTAGCCTCTGCCCTTGATTGTAACATCTGTCCGGGAGACACTCTGTGTATTCATATACAGTCAAACCTCAGTTGTCGAACGTAATCCGTTCCGGAAGCCCATTAGGCTTCCAAAACATTCAACAGCCGAGGCGTGGCTTCCGATTGGCTGCAAGAGCTTCTTGCACTCAAATGGCAGCTGTGTCGGACGTCCGGCTTCTAAAAAAAAAAACGTTCAAAAACCAGAACACTTACTTCCAGGTTTTCGGCGTCCGGGAGCCGAAACATAAGATAACGGAGGTGTTTGGGAACCAAAGTTTGACTGTACCTGAAAGCATATTGGCTCCTGCAGGATCCAGATCACACCTTCGGAGACTATCTTTAGGGTGCAGGTGCACAAGCTTCTGGGTAGAAGTTGTAATCTCCGTGAGAAGGTTGGGCTGGGTGTGGGGATAGGGCTACAGATGAAACTCTGTCTCCCCCCCCCCAGCCCTCCCCAGCTTTCTACCCAGGTTGACCATCTGCACAGGCTCAGGAAGTCGGTAATGGTTTTTTGGTACAATAAGCAATTGTGTTTCTTCACTATGGAAAAATCCATGCCTCCTTATCTGTACATTCAAGGCGTACAGCGCCATCAGTCACAGGACAGGAATATCCCAAAGGTGCCTTGTCAGTCTGGCATGCTTAACTGCCCTACCTTATAGCCTTGGGGAACAGCTGACTATCCCGTTGAGTCAGAAAGATCCGACTCTTTCAAAAGAAGTTCCTTTGTTTTCCTTCTTTCAAACAGAGACGGAAATTGTGCAAGTTATGGAAGTGACAGTGTCCTCTCCCCAAAGATTGCACAAGGTAAGGCGAACCTAGAGTTAGCCAGCCCTAGGCTGCGATAAGATCTGAACACAGTTACCAAGCAAAATCTGCAAGGCAGGCGGGGAATTTACAGTCTCCGGGTTGCTTGTTGTGGAAAATAGATGAGAGAAGAGCCTGGCGGCAGTGCAGCTGACATACACGTAAACATTGTATAGGAAAATCACTGAACTTTCTTTGACCTGGGGCACGAGTGGCCGTGAATGGCTGCTGGTGCTTGTTTAATTTCCCCAGTATTTCAGATGGGGCAAATTCCCTTCCTTCACTGGAGATGCCTGGGACTGAATCTGGAACCTTCATACGAAATCTTCCACAGAGTTATAGCCCAAATATATCATTTTTTAAAAAATCATATTACAGTGGAACCTCGGTTTATGAACACCTCGGTTTACGAATTTTCGGTTTACGAACGCCGCGGACCCATCTGGAACGGATTAATCCACTTTCCATTACTTTCAATGGGAAAGTTCGCTTCAGTTTATGAACGCTTCAGTTTATGAACAGACTTCCGGAACCAATTACACCCATGCTTCGGGTTAAATACGCTTCAGGTTGAGTACTCCACGGACCCGTCTGTAACAGATTAATCCACTTTCCATTACTTTCAATGGGAAAGTTCGCTTCAGTTTATGAACACTTCAGTTTATGAACAGACTTCCGGAACCAATTGTGTTGATAAACCGAGGTACCACTGTATTAAATTCATTTATATCTCAGTAGCTCCATTATATATTTTTAACATGATTGTTCTATAATGTTAGTCGGCACTTTTCAGAACAACTTCCTCCTTCCAGCATTCCCCCCCCCAATTGATTTCTATGCCTCTCTCCTAGATTTTGTTTTCCTCATCCACAGACCGTCACAAAATATCAGTGATAGAAATGGCACCCCAACAAACACAAAAGCTCCAATATTTCTTAATTAGATTTTGCTTCTTTTTTTTTGTACTGTTGCTGCCAAATATTATTTTCTAAGAATACAAAAACATTGAATCCATATACTACCATATGCGCTGAGCATATTAGTGCAACTTGGTTTGTTTGTTGGACTAACTACAGCTAGAATATGCTACGCTTTTCTGAGTTAGGATATAATGCGTGAATATACACCATACATTTAAAATACATGACCTCAAGGATCCTAGAAAATGTAGTTTGCCCCTCATGGAGCTAAAACTCTTAGCACTCTTAACAAACTACAGTTCTCAATATTTTTGGGGTGTGTGCGTGTGATTTAAATCTGCTTTAAATGTATAGTGTGCATGCCGCCAACAAGAAACAGCAGTATATTCAAAATGGAAAGTATACCTTTTCAATCTTGCTCCCTAATGCACGGGGGGGGGGGGGGGCGAGGTTCATTACGGCACATTCTGGCAGCAGAAAACCATAGTTTCTAGTCATATGTGAATCGGGACAGACTTTTCCTGGGAAAAACTGACAATTTAACCCCATTCCCTCTTGAGTGTTGAAATACATTCATACCTTCAAAATGAGATTCTCACCATTTTGTCTGTCTGCTCTCAGAACAAAATACTTGGATGCATGTGCTATTGCAGAAATGCCCCCTGTTTGCCGTGGATGGTGAACAGAAAGCTCCACCTAGATTTGCTCAAGCACATCCTCTAATGCTCTAACCACGTGCGTTGTGAAATGCCACATACTTAATCGGTTCTCCTTCAGAAAGTTCCACTGACACATTTCTCCTCAAGTGTTGTAACTTACAAAGCTGTTAAAAGGAGTGCTGCTCAAATATTTACTCATCTTCGATGACGCTACGAAAAATACTTTGGCCATGGCAGCAATTGGCCTATTCACACTCTCTGGGCTAATGCCTTAGGCTTCTTTGGAAACAGAGTTTTGTTTGAGGAATCTTCCATGCGCAGAACAGAGCATTTGAGAGGCAGCTGGAACAGAAAAGGCATGCCTGGTATGTGAGACAGAGGAGCTTAAATCCAAACATCTTCTTTCCCTTAGGAATTGTTTAGAGCAAAATTCAGCAGTGGTATCTAGCTTGCTGGAGCTAGACTTTCAGAGTTGTTCTGGAGTGCCGCTGGTAAATGGTTCTGCACAAATAGGGTGGGAGACTCAGAACTGATTAAGACTGGACCTTCCATCTGAAATCAAAGTAAGGAAACGAAAACAAAACCGAGAGAGCTGGGGATATTCACTCAGCACTCCTTCAAGCAAAAGCAGCCTGTGCAAAACCAAAAAAGGAACGTACTAACTGGTGTGAACTAGACAGGCACTGAAATAAAGGAAGGAAGCATCAATTCCATAACACAGCCAGAAGCTTATGTAAGTAAGAATAACATTCTCTAGCATGCTTCCTTTTCTTCTGTATGTTTTGAGGTTCACAAATAAGTCCCCCCTCCACCCTACAGAGGCCTTGAAAAAGTAAGACAAACCTGGTGTTTCTGTATGTAAACTGTCTCTGTGTGTGAGAGAGGGGAGGGAGATATTTTATTTACTAACAACACAATCCTTTACTGTATGTCTACTCAGGAATAAGTCCCATTCAGTTCAGTGGGGCTTGATGCCAAGTAAGTGTGCATATGATTGCAGCCTAACAAATTAGGGCTCGACATAAGCTGTCTGACTAAAATGGAATCATGCTCATTTCAAGTAGATGACTTTGATTCAGGGAGCTGACAGTATGTTCCATTTGACTGAAACAGAAAATCTTCACATCACACCAATATCTGTATACTGTATTATTTTCCAAAAATGAGTGGCGTTTGGACTAATGAAACAACATCTAATGAAACAACTGCCCTTGACTTCATTTTAGCCTCTCCCATTCTGCTCCAGTGTGTTCTATGGACTATCTAATCAGTATCTATCTTCCTATCAATCTCTTGATTGTCCAGCACAGGAATTTAATAACTGTATTCACAGTCAGGATCAATCCAGTATATTGTTACACAGGACTTTTTTCAGCAGGAACTCACAGGAACTCAGTTCTGGCACCTTTCAGGTGGGTGCTATTGCCATTCTAAGAGAACGAGGGAGGTGTTCATGGTGAATTCCAGCACCTCTTTTTCTTGAAAAATTGCACTGTTGTTATCTGTGGTTGGTGTTCAAAGGGATTGCAGGCTTTTCCAAGACTGCATGATTTAAGAAAGTGTATGGTGTTGAACGTTTACGTTGCTTGGTCCCAGCTCCTGCCAACCTAGCAGTTCAAAAGCACGTCAAAATGCAAGTAGCTAAATAGGAACCGCTACAGCGGGAAGGTAAATGGCATTTCCATGTGCTGCTCTGGTTTGCCAGAAGCGGCTTTGTCATGCTGGCCACATGACCTGGAAGCTATACGCCGGCTCCCTCGGCCAATAATGCGAGATGAGCGCACAACCCCAGAGTCGGTCACGGCTGGACCTAATGGTCAGGGGTCCCTTTACCTTTACCTTTATGGTGTTGAATAAAGCTTAGTAATTGACTTGGCAGGCTCTATTTTTTTTTCATTGTTCCATTTCAATAGCACTGTCCATTTAAAATAATTCTAATAGGGGTTTCCCCCCCCCTGAACCTTTTCATCCTCACAAGTTAGGTGATTATTCTTCCCCATTTTACAAACTGGGAATTTACAGATAAAAAGGGATTTTTTTTTTTGTAGCTAGTTGATTTGACAGTCTGTTTTCGAGATCCAAGTCCAACATATCACCTGTTGGAAAACACTGGACTTGCAAAGCCAGCATTAATCATCTTTGCACTGTCTAACACAGGCATCCCCAAACTTCGGCCCTCCAGATGTTTTGGACTACAATTCCCATCTTCCCCAACCACTGGTCCTGTTAGTTAGGGATCATGGGAATTGTAGGCCAAAACATCTGGAGGGCCGCAGTTTGGGGATGCCTGGTCTAACATATGCACTTGAAATGTTGGGCCCTACAGATGATATTTTACAGGTGCATTCAGGGTGATTTGTGCTCATGATGCTATTGGGGTGGTCACACACACAGTCCTGTAGTCAAGCTGATTTTTGCCTTCAAAATTTTCAGGACAGTCTCATGGTATGAATAGCAATCCACGCATGGTCAGTAGCTTCCAGCAAAGATCCCAAAACGTTTAACACCAGAAATATTTCATGGCAACGTGCCAAGCTGAAGTTGCTTCTTCATGATGCAGCCATTCCCACATACTTCCTGTTGATGCTCTTTTTGTGTGTGGGTGGAACTGAACACAGGTTAAGCATGGCCATCAGAGCCTGAGCATTAAAAATGCAAGAGCAATAGTGTGGTGCTGGCATGGCGCCCTAGTGTAAATAGCTTACACTTAGATTTTTTTAAAAAAAGAGGGAGATGAACATTGCTGCTCCATCCCTACTCTCCTTTGATGCTTGGCTTGCACCAGGAGCGTAAAGGAGAAGCTTTGTGGCTGGCTGAGCCTGTCAGGGTTTTGTTTTGCAGTAAGGGCAGGCAGGCAGGGGTGTGTGTGTGTGTGTGTGTGTGTGTGTGTGTGTATTAGCGGGGGAACAGAAACAACTGAGGAGTGGGGAACAGGTAGATCTTTCCCTCCATCTCTCCCTCCTCCGTACCCTCCAGCATTTTTGTCCAGCTGCCAGGTGCAGCGAGGAAGGCATCAAAAACTGGATTTCTTGCTGCGGGCAAAAGAGAGAGAAGAGCAACAGCACACCTGCCACCGATGGTGGACTGTGCAAAAGAGCAGGGTGGCATGCCATCACAGCACAACTAACCTCTATGGTTGAAAATAAAAGGAAGGAATGTGGATGTCATCGGGATGGCAATAACAATTTGAAAAGGAACCAAAGTAAGCTGGTGCACACTCCATGAAGCGGAAGTACTGAAGAACATTTATGTAATGGGGAGGAGGAGGAGATGGCCAGTACCAAACCATCACAAACCCAGACTTTGGAACACCTTCCCCAGAGAAGCTAGACTGGCACCCTCCTTGCTGAAAATGCTAACGGGCTTTTGGGAACTGACTGCTTTTAATGAATGGGCTGGTGCCGTGCTGTTTTTACTGTAATTATTTGTATTGGAGATATATACCGGTATATATATATATATATAGAGAGAGAGAGAGAGAGTGCACAATGTTTAATACAGTGGTACCTCTACTTACGAATAACTCTACTTACGATTGTTTCTACTTGCAAACGGAGCTCCGTCCGCCATCTTGGATGTGGTTTAGATAGGATTTTTTCTACGAATTTTCTACGGATTTTTAGGTAGGGTTGCTTCGACTTACAATTTTTTTCTCCCAATGCATTCCTATGGGATTCGACTTACATTTTTTTTCGACTTATGAATGTGCGTTCGGAACACATTAAATTCATAAGTAGAGGTATCACTGTAGTTTTAATGATGGTTTTTCCCTATGTTTTCGGCAGTTCTTATTTTTATCTCTAAGGTGGCTCGAGTCCCGTCACAGAAAAAGCCAGGGTATAAATAAATAAGTAAATAACAACAACAACAACATCTTGTTGATGCATACACTTGCAAAAAGAAACCCATCTGTAGGAACCTTCTGTGAATTACCCAGTTCTGTATCATCTTTCTGTGTTGTAGGTGCATCTTGTAATTCATCTCTCTGGGAAGGAGCTTCTGCCCCTCCTTGTGAGATGATGGACAACAGCCCTGTGGATGAAAAGGAAACTGCTGCAGATGCGGGTGAGTTGACATTTACATGAGTCCAAGCTATTAGAGGCTTCCTTCAAAAAATGGAAGTCTTGTCCAAATGAAGAGAACAAAAAGGAACAAAAACTTTGGCCAAAGAAAAGAAAAGTGCAAGCGGATAGTAAGAGATACTAAAAAAGAGGACTATATTGCTAAAAAAATATTAAGGCAGACAAAAATGTAATTATTTAAATATATTAGTAGCAAGAAACCATCTGGGAGACGGTTAGATCCTTGGATGGCAAGGGAATCAAATGAATGCCAAAGGAGAATAAGGAGATTGCGAAGAAGCTGAATTAAGTATTTGCACCTGTTTTCACAATGGAAGATATAGGGCAAATCCCAGTGTCTGAACTAACTTTTGCAGGAGAGGAGTCTGAGGAACTGAGGCTGATAACGGTGATGAGAGAGGAAGTTCTAGGCCTAATAAACAAAATAAGAACTGACAAATCACCAGGTCTGCACTCACAATCAATATATTTAGGAGCAAAACAACCAAAAGCTGGGTTTTAAAAAGATTGTTTACAATTGCTGACAGAAGACAAAGGGGATGGTGACATCCTCTCAGGGCACTGTCTGCTCCAGTGTTCTGTGGTCCATCTTTAGTCATTATCTCCTTAACACCACCCTACTCCTGAAGTTGCTTTATTGGAAGCCACCAGGGAAAAAGCACTCCCACCAACTGTGTCTTGGAAAGCAATGGCACATGCCAGGCTGGGGAGCAGGCACCAGGGCAGTCTCGAGCAGGTCGCGCACCCTGGTGCTAAGGGGCGGAGATCGCTCTGGCGCCCCCGCCCTCGCAGGGTGCAGCATGGTTTCTGCACAGCTTTGCCATGCGGCGCCCGGCCTACTGGCCCGGCGCCCTGGCACACCGCGCCACCGGGGGTCTACCTAGAGCCGGCCCTGGCAGGCACTGATCTTACTGGACAGGGAAATTCTCATGAAAAAATAATACAGTCTTTGAAGTAGTTTGGCCCAAGCTGCTTCAAACGTTTAAGGTAATAACCAGCACCTCAAGTTGCACCTAGGAAACAAATTAATTGGAAAGGACAGACATGACAAATATATCTTTTTTATTTCATTGCAGAAAACAGGTCCAATTCTGATATACCTGCTCAGATGTCCTGTGAAGAATATGAGGGGCTGCCTCCATATCTAAGGGAGGGAAAGTAAGACATTTATTTAATCATTGTTTCTGGGTGTTATTTTTTATTGTACCAAGAAGATAAAGTTACTAGTGATTGTTAAAACTATCAGGTGGACTCTTGACTGGAAAAGACCTGGAGAACTTCAGCCAACCAGTGTAGACCAGAAATAGCCAATAAGGTGCTTCTAGATTTTGTCGGACTACAACTCTGTCCATTAGCCCATACTGATTGGTGCTGATGGGAGTTGTAGTTTAACAACACCTGAAAGGCACCTCTGGTGTAAAGGACCCCTGGACAGTTAAGTCCAGTCAAAGGCAACTATGGGGTTGCGGCGCTTATCTCGCTTTCAGGCCGAGGGATCCAGTGTTTGTCCACAGACAGCTTTCTGGGTCATGTGGCCAGCATGACTAAACTGCTTCTGGCACAACAGGACACTGTGATGGAAGCCAGAGCACACAGAGACGCTGTTTACCTTCCCGCTACAGCAGTACCTATTTATCTATTTGCACTGGTGTGCTTTTGAACTGCTAGGTTGGCAGGAGCTGGGACAGAGCAATGGAAGCTCACCCCATCACGGGGATTCGAACTGCCAACCTTCTGATCGGCAAGCCCAAGAGGGACAATACAGAGCTAGATAGACCAATGGCCTCACAGCAATCACTATTGAAAAGGGTTGACTGTGTGTTACCACCTTGATGTTGCTATTATTTTTACCTCCCCTTCACCCTAAGGTCTGAGGGTGGGTTCACAATATTAAAACACAATATTATAAACACAGCTTACAATTGCAGAAATAAGGTGGGCCCCAAAATACACATCCTAAGTATCCAAAGCAGCCCTCAAAGTTGTCCCAATTTTGTTAACACACAACGTTTTTAAGGCTATAAATTCCAAGGGTATAAAGTTATCTAGCAAGTACTACAAACTGAAACATGTCTTGATTTCCTTTCCCAGTGTCCTCTTTGCTTCTGAGCAAGATGTTAAAGAAGCCTTCCTACAGTACGCAGCCAGTAAGCGTTGCTATAGCACTGCCCCTGCAAAGCAAATGAAAGTCCAGAATCTCACTCCTCTCAACATATACAGAGTATGTACCATAATAGTATAAAGCAAAGTGACAGTTCCTGAAAATCAGGCTTCGTGAGCTTTGAGCCAGAGGTTTAGCTCAGCTGCTCTCAGGCTTTTTCCCTAGGAGCCACTCAGGTCAAGATAACTGAACGATCAGGTTCCCCAACATCACACCACTTTGCATTTCCTTGTGTTTTCAGTATGCCCCATAACTGTCAGGTATAGGAAATAAAAAAAAATTCCTTCAGTAGCACCTTAAAGACCAACTAAGTTTTTATTTTGGTATGAAATTGGTGTGCATGCACACTTCATCAGATACAGGTATCTGAAGAAGTGTGCATGCACACGAAAGCTCATACCAAAATAAAAACTTAGTTGGTCTTTAAGGTGCTACTGAAGGAATTTTTTTATTATGTTTCGACTCAGACCAACATGGCTACCTACCTGTAACTAGGCATAGGAAATGTTCTTGGGGAAAACCAGGTATCTTTTCAGTTGGGAACCAATAGTTAATTCTTAAAGAGGGATTTGCTGGCATGAGAAGTCTATGCAATGACTGGGTCCTAGCTACCTGTTGGAGGCAGTTTGTCTCTGAACGCCAGTTCCTTGGAACAAGTGGGGAGAAGAGAGCTGTTGCACTCAGGTCCTGTTTGGGGGCTTCCTATAGGCACCTGGCTCACCATTATCAGAACAAGACTAGGTGGGGCGTTAGCCTAATCTGGCAGGTCTCTTCTTATGTTCTTATGCAATCTTAAAAACCTTTACTCTTCATTGTGAAAATGCCAGAGTACGCATATAAGAGTCTGTGGTGGTGCGAGAGTTATTTTCAAAAGATGTGGTTATTACTTAAAAATAAAAATAAAAAAACAGAGCCACACTTTTGACTGTGTTGAAATTGTACCTAATTCTGAGAACGAAGATGTAAGTCAGGGGTCCTCAAACTTACGTTGCCGAGGGCCGGTGCCGCCAGCACCAATTGCACTATGGGCCGGAGCACGCGGGAGCGTGCACCCATACGCGTGTGCACATGCGATTTCCAGTGCACTTCTGGGTCACCGGAACACCAGAAATAGCTTGTGTGCATGCACATGGGCCTCCTCCAACCCAGAAGCATGCCAGAAATGATGCTTGTACATGCGCACAAGCTATTTCCGATGTTCCGGCGACCCAGAAGTGGGAAGCCGTGCTGTTAAGAGCAGGCGGAAGCAGTGGGCGGCAGGGGGTGTCGGGGGCCGCATAAAAGAGTGTCGCAGGCCGCATCCGGCCCCCGGGCCTTAGTTTGGGGAAGCCTGATGTAAGTAGTATCTAAATCTAGAGAGGTGTCAGAGTGGCAACTCAGGAGAGCCAAGGCACGTTTTTTGAAATCCCTTCTCCTTAATTCTGTGGGTACAAGCTACAGTTGCACAGTATATTAATGGTTTGCTTTCTGGTGTAGGGACCCAAGTTTGGCATGCCAGTTTGAGATGGGACTTGGCATGGATGAATTCTGTCAGTTTTTATTTCTGTCCGTTTCTCATTTTTCCAAACTTAAATTCAGTTTGCCGCGTTCCCATATTTGTTTGCAGTTTATTTATTTTTAAAAGAATTCCCTCATGGAAATCCACCAGCATTTCACCTAATTATACCTATTTCTGTAAGCCATTTTGCCTAAAACAATGCTTTTTAAATGTAGGTTATTTTCACACACACACACACACACACACACACACACACACACACACACACATATATATATATATATATATATATTTGAATGCACACTTTCTTGCAGCGTATGTATTTTTTGTACACATTTTTTGTGTTGGAGAACTGCATTGCAAAAGTTGGAGAATTTCAAAGAATAGTTCCATTTTCGTTTCTGGGAGTGCAGAAGTTGGGTAGGTTGTGTTAAAATGAGAACCGAAGAAGATCACATTTATTTCTATCTCTAGGGAGGGACTGGAGAGGGACAACAGTTTAGCAGCAAAAGGTCCCAAGATTAATCCCTGGCATCTCCAGTAAAAAAAAAAAAAAAATCAAGTAGCAGGTAGAATTCAATATTTGCAAATCCCTATAGAATATGATCTGATTGCACCTTTTGTGTGGAATGGAATTTCTCTTATCTATTCTTCAAATGTTGTAGCACAATTCTTGCCAGCTTAGTATGCATGTATACAGAATTAACTCCCACTGACTTCTGCAAGACACTTGCAAGTCACGATGTATAAGATTGCAGCATTAAATGTATCAAAATATATTATTTAAATGCATAGTTTTTTTTGAAGAGGTAATTATTTTGAAATGCAGTATGCATTTAAATATATCTATATATACCGAGAAAAAAAATTCATATTTGGGGGAAATTCTTAATAATAATAATGTTAATAATAATAAATTAATTAATTAATGCAGAAGTGGAATAGAAGAGGATCATGGATAAAAGGTGATAGGTACCAGAAATAGATAGCTTCATCCATTCCTAGCTGCAAGTAGACAGCTTGGGCTAGGAATAGGTGGACAATAGGCCTCTTTCAGTCTTTGCATGCTTAGAGGTGTTATTTCACAAAGTCTGGGGCTTAGGCTCAGTGCTGAAAATAGATTCTGGCTGTGAGCACTTGTGCAATTTAAGTACAGTGGAACCTCGGTTTACGAACATGTCGGTTTACGAATTTTCGGTTTACGAACGCCGCGGACCCATCTGGAACGGATTAATTCACTTTCCATTACTTTCAATGGGAAAGTTCACTTCAGTTTATGAATGCTTCAGTTTATGAACAGACTTCCAGAACCAATTGTGTTCATAAACTGAGGTACCACTGTGCAGGGCAAGCACCATCTATAGACCTTTCCCCCTTTTGCCAAAATATAAAATTCTCACGAGTTTAGCTGTGTGAACTGCTGCGTGTGGGCTTTCAACCAGATAACTGAATGGGTGGTGAGAGAATTTAACAAAAGAACATTAATGTTCATGCATGGTTGGAAATCTCTCCATGCTGCCTTGAGAAGGTGACACCCTTCAGCTAATGAAGAGAAACACTTGTTGCTATTTGAATTCAAAAAGAAGAGGTGAGAGTTTGAAGCTGAAGTGTGCTAGACTGGAGAAAACTCAGGAATTTGAGGCTCTCCATACTACCAGTATTGTTTTCTGGGAATCCGATGCAGAATTAGTATTCTGCTTCTATAAACATTTTTTCCCTTTTCTTTTTCAAATTACTTCTCATACAAAATGGTTGTGGTTAAAGGATGAGCTGTGGGTTGGCAAGGCAAAGCTCAATAATTTACACCGCTGCTCTTAATTCCAGATGTGTGAGGGGTGGTTGTAGTTATTTAACGGCGAAGGAAAGTATTTGCACAAACTCAGAAGATGGTCTGATCTCTTCACGTACTCTAAGGCTGAGTCTTTAAATATATGAAAAACAGAGCTGCACCCTGTTGAACTCTGGCTAAGATCAATTGAGAAGCCACCTCTCCATGCGGCACTTCTCATTTGCAGGTTTTGTTTCTTAAAAATAACCATTTCAAGTCCACTTCCACATACCCTTACATTATAATTTTGATAGGTTTTTTCCCCCCTCCTGTCCTCAGTATCGTCTGGAGACTTTCACTGAAATGAGAGACACCCACGTGGCCAGTGAGCTTTATGATGGTGAGTAGCACATGAAAGAGAGGATATCCAGGCCAAGCTTTCTCCCCTCAGAGCGATTGCCACCTCATATCTTTCCAGCTACCAAACAGGGCCAGATCGAGTTCTCTTCTCTCAGAGAGACTGGCACCTCATACTTTTCCAGTTTCCAAATTAAGCTTCCTTCTCTGATAGTTTGCTACTGTGTACCTTTCCAGCTTCCAAATAAAGAGGGGCATCGTGATTAGCATATCGAAGTTTCTGGAAAGACCTGTGCTCAAATTCTCCTCAGCAATGTAGGTGAACTGGGTGAACTTGGGCCCATTGTTATTTCTTTTGTCCAAATTTGAAGGTTGTTTTATATTTTGGTCCTGAGCTCCTAGAGGGAGGTCTGCAATTAAGTAAAACTAATATAATTACTACACATGTCCCAATTTAGAAAGCAGGTTCCTCTTTTCTTTCTATTTCCAGCAACAGTTGTGAGGTGGTGGGCAGCTGCTGACAGGAGTCATATTTCCTCATATATACAGCTAGTTAGAATGAAATTAGCTTACTTTGAGCTCAGGGTGTGAGAGATTTAGACATCCTTCCTGTCATATTCCTCTTTGGAGGGGAGCAAATTATTTAATGCAGCGGAAGAATAATTAACATTGTACTATCTCACGCTATTCAGAGGAGACTGAAAAGTACAGGCTCCTTAGTTCCCATGGTGATTCTTGAACTCTTCATAGGTTTCCCACAGAACGGGCCTTCCGATTCAGCCATTCTCTGCTCTCTAAAGTCAGAGAAGGAAACCGTACCTGACTGTGCAGTCCAAAGGCCTCCCACACTTCTCAAAATATTTATTTAATTATTTGTTTATCATTTTAATTTAAATCCTGCTTTTCTACACATAGGCAGCGTGTTGTTACAACAATGATAGTAAGGATATGATATAAAGACCAACAACTGTATTTTTTTTTATAAAAAGCTGATAAAACCAATCAAGTGTGAAAGCAGTCAACACTAAACATCAAATGCATAATAAAAAGAGCATTTTAAAAAAATCGTATTGGGACAAGAGAATAGGGACTTTTGGGTTACCTTTAATATAGCTCTCTTATTTGGAGCTGTTGACTCAAATACCTGAAGGCAACTCAGTCCCTTCGCTAAATTCCTCTGCCTTAATTTCTTCAGAGAAGGAAGTTCCTCAGTGGAAGTTTGTTATGTGGCAATGAGAGAGAGTGCCTTTTTGTGGTAGTACCACCCTCCCCATAGGAGTACCACTGGTGTCGATATTGCAATCCTTCAGGTGCCAGATTAAAACCTATGCTTTTTAATGTTTTGCACTGGTGGTTATTAGCCTGCTCTGCTATTGCTTTTGCCAGAATATGTTTATATTGTATTTGTTTTATTGTACTGTCTTGTTTTGTTTTATGCCTCTGTATACCATTATGGTATCTGTATAGATCAGCCTTCCCCTCTTTGTTGCCCTCCAGATATTTTGGATTCCAACTTCCATCATCCCTCACCATCGGCTGTGCTAGCTGGGGTTGATAGGAACTGGAGTCCAACAAGATCTGGAGGGTACAAGGTTGGGAGACGCTAGTATACATGAAAAATGGGTTTAAAGGTGTTGTTCAGCTATGACATCCATTGGCCCCAGCAAGCTTTGACAGTGGTCAAGGATGATTGGCATTGTAGTTCATCAACATCTGGAGGGCACCATGTTGGTTTCTCCTGCTCTAGGGCCCCCTCAAGGGAGAAAACCATAATATTTACTTGTCCTACTGTATTGTTCTGCTGAAAAACTTTTAGCCAGCACCGATGATTCAGGGGAAGCTGCTGTTCTGGTTGAAGAATCCCAGAATATCTACCCACTTTGAGACATGTCATTTTGCCATTGAAGGTGGGGTACATCATTCTTACTAATTTTATGGTGGCTTCTGTTCTTCCAGGTGGATTTGTAGACTCCTTTGCTGTTGGAACACCACCTGCCCCATGGGATATAACAGTGGATGAACCTCCTTTGTATACGGACTGTGAAATGCATATTCCAGTGCCCCATTCGTACTCAGTAGAGGTAAGAAAACAACAAGCCATTGGCTGCTCTACACAGGAGTTCAACAAGGGTTTAACAATGCAACCCTGTGCATGTTTCCTCCGAAGTAAGACCCACTGTGTTCAATAGGGCTTATTTCTGTGAGCCTCCCTAAAAGGCAGGCAGCAGATAGAACAAGATGGAGAAGACATGGTATTACGGCCTTGTTGACATATTCCACCAGGGGAGACCTGAGGCGTTTCTGCACCAGAGGTGAAAAGTCCTGCTGTCGCCTCTGCGATGTGAGGGTGCAAATTCTCCCTGAGTGCTTGTAGTGTCTCCCCTGCTGGGCAGGGGGCATCCTTTTCAGATCCCGACTCCCACCCAAGCACTGGTGCTTCCCATCAGCTCCTCCCTTCAGGAGACAGGAGGGGAGGTGTTCCACAGAGCTTTACCACTTCTCTCTGCCCCTAGAGGCTGGGGAAACCAGCAGCGAAGCTGAGCAGTGGAACAGGGGAGGTTTCCCCTTGCGGGGTGACGCCTGAGGTGGCCGCCTCACCCTGCCTCATGGGCTCTGCTTTCTGCCTTGCTGGTTCTTCAAGACTAAAGCCGTGTATGTAATCAGTGGTTGAACTGAACTCAGGTTTCCTGGTCTATTCACCTTGAACTGATGGGTCAGAGCCCACTACTGGGTCAGAACTTACTGAAATTACAGCAGCACCATAGAAAATATATCATAAAAAAGTAAAATAGAATAGAATTGAGAAGTAGGTTTGCAAATGTTTGTTTGGATCTAAGTGAGTCCTGGTAATGGTTATTCTACAAAACGACACTTTGGTGAATGGAGTAGTTCCTATCCTTGGTTAAGCAGCATGTGAAGGAAAGAGCATCCTGTAGGGCAGGCATCCCCAAACTGCGGCCCTCCAGTTGTTTTGGCCTACAGCTCCCATGATCCCTAGCTAACAGGACCAGTGGTCAGGGATGATGGGAATTGTAGTCCAAAACATCTGGAGGGCCAAAGGTTGGGGATGCCGGCTCTAGGGCACCATCCCATCTTGAAGCAATGTGTTGCTGTTGCTCCTATTGAAATTCAAAGTGTTTTTGGCTTAACTTAGCACATGTTGCACCCCTTCTGAAACTAGTTACTTTAAATACTCTGAAACAAACAGTGTCCCCCAGCCTGGTATTAATTGCTTCTTCCTGCAGTTTATGTTCTTGGCAGAGAGCATTGTTTTTACTGCAAGATAATATATTAGTGGAGAAAGTATTTTTTGTGGGGGTTTTTTAACGTATGGGTATTTGGCAGGGAGTATTTTTTCCCCTTCGGTTTATATAGTCTGGTGTGTTTATTTCATTTCAAACGGGCAAGTTGCCATGAAAAACTGATTTGTATCCACCCTGAAGAACAAAGCATGGATATTTTTTTTTACACAGGGTGTGTGGTTTCTTTTAAAGCGGGTGCAAAAAAACAAAAACAAAAAACTAGGTGGTCTCTCCATGCTAAAATCCAATATTCTGGGTAAATCCTCTATGTGGGCTGTAAGTCCAACTGAAATCAATGTACAGTATCTTAAGTTGGTGCTGAAGTGCAAATCTACCATTTAATTTCAATGGAAAGTAAGTGAGTGCTTAATAACATTATGTGAATGACACCAGTTTCTCCATGCTGAGGAAACTGGAAATCTTTGAGCACTTGATTCAATCTGAACCATGTCCTGCCACTCTCATTGCTCCTAACAATTGCTTTTATTATAGCATTGGTGGTCCATGTCATTTCTTTTAATGTGGAAAGTGGAAACCAAAGGTTGATATCAAGAACCAGAAGTGCCAATTTTAAGTGAAAACAGACTACTGCAACCTGCTTTGGGGGAAGGATTTGTCCCCCCCCCCTTTAAAGAAAGTCACCTATAGAATGTCTTGCTAAAATGATATCATAACATTGAACAAGTTGACTGTAGTTTAGGGATTTCTATCATAAAAAGAGTCTCATGGACTGCAAGAAGATCAAACCTCTCCATCCTGAAGGAAATCAGCCCTGAGTGCTCACTGGAAGGACAGATCCTGAAGCTGAGGCTCCAATACTTTGGCCACCTCATGAGAAGAGAAGACTCCCTGGAAAAGACCCTGATGTTGGGAAAGATGGAGGGCACTAGGAGAAGGGGACGACAGAGGACGAGATGGTTGGACAGTGTTCTCGAAGCTACTAAAATGAGTTTGACCAAATTGTGGGAGGCAGTGGAAGACAGGAGTGCCTGGCGTGCTCTGGTCCATGGGGTCATGAAGAGTCGGACATGACTGAATGACTAAACAACAACAATCATAAAAAGAGAAAAGATTTTGGGTTGATTCAAACATAGACTTTTTCATAGATAGTAGAATATATATATATGGTTATAGAGGGAGATGACTCCTCCCTGTTTGCTTTTCCCACACTTCTGCATTGCAGACGTTTTATTTTGCTGTTTTGTTTTACTTATGATTTTATCCTGTGTTTTATTCTGTGAACGACCCTGAGATCATATTATGAAGGGCAGCTTCAATGAATGAATGACTAAGTTTCCCAAATCATTTTCAAACAGTTCAGTTATGCTTCATTCCTTGTTTTGATTTCAGAACTGTCCAAACTGCAAAGGACGTGGTGAAACTATGTGTCAGCCTTGTAAAGGAACTGGCAAGGTATTGTATGATGGAAACATTCTTTTCTGAAATTTCTGGGGTTTTTTTGCAATTAATATTTACTTCCGATTCAAAACTTAAAAGAACTGTTTTTTATTTAAATTATATGAATAATGTGTTTGCTGGAAACCATGGGAAAGGAGAGTTTTCTGTGCTCACGTCCTGCTTTGGGCTTCCCAAAGGCATCTGGTTTTCCACTCTGAGAACAGGATGCTGAATTAGATGGACCACTGGCCTGCTCTTCTTATGCAACATGCCCAGCTTAGAGATAGTGGAACCCTGAACAGGAGCACTCACTGGAGGATACACTGCAACATTTGGTTGCAGGCACACTTGTTGGATTCTGTTTGTAGGTAAAATCACAACCTACTTAACATAGCAAATGTGCACTCAACTCTCCAAATGGAAAGAGCAAGTTTCAAAGATATACACACAAGCATGCCTGATTATTATTATTTTGCCCTTTAATGTAGAAAAAGTGTTCGGCTTGTGGTGGGACTGGGCAGAGTTCACAGGAGGACAGCAATATCTGCTCATGGTGCGCAGGTTCAGGAAAGAATCGGTAAGTGAATAAGTGGTAAGTTACACGACTTGTAGTAAGTTGCATGGCAGGAGATTATTGAGTTGGCTCACCCTCACCCCCACCCCCACCCCCGGATGTTTCAGCAAGGGAAATTTGTCATCAGTTCTGATTTTTTTGGGGGGGGCATACAGTGTTCTCGGCACTCTCTTCCTCATTCACCTCCCCTGTGATCATCTGTAATATCAACATGCCCATTTTACAGCAGCGGCACTGAAGCCAGAAAACCATACTGAAAATCTTTGCGTTGGTCCATAGTAACAATGAAATTGTTAAAAACTATTCAACTTAGAAAAATCTAGCCACGTGCAGAGTAAAGAATTATATTGCTTCTAAATGTTAAGAATGTGCACATTTCACATTTTTCCCCCGCGTCTGTTTTCCCACCTTCCCACCTTCCTCTTCCACAGTTGCTTCAATTGCCGTGGCAATGGCTGGCTGAAGTGTTACCGTTGCAATGGGAGCGGTGTCTTGCTATTTCATACCGAACTTACGATAACTTGGTAAGCTGAAAAGCCAAAGGAAGAAGAGTTCCATGACCGTGTGCTCTTGGTACAATCCTTGAACATTTTCGAGTGATCTCTTGGCATGGTATTAGCTGAGATCATTACTGAGTAATAGGAATCTAGACAGTGGCTTTATATGGAATCTGGCAATTACTCTATCTAGTTCAGTCTCGTCTGTATTGACTGGCAGTGGCTCTCCAGGGTTTCAAACAGAGGTCTCTCCTTGAGATGCCAGAGATTGACCCTGATGCCTTCTGCATGCAAGGCAGCTGCACTACCACAGAGCCATGGCCCATCCGTAATTTCTGCAGCTTTTGCTATATTATGCTAGGAATGCCCAGTGTACATCAATAGAGAACATCAATTGACACTTCTTTCCTTTTTTCACCATGCAGACTGCTGGACATGAAATCCAAGAAAGTTACTAGACTGTTTTGTTGTGCTTGTTTTTATTGGCCTCTTACTAGGCTTTTTAAAATTGCCGAGTGGGCTTGCATAGAAGGGATGGATCTCTCCATCGCTTGCTCACCGGCCCACTTGGTTTCCCAACTGGTCTTCCTCTACAACCAGCAGGGAAGGAAAGTGGGCTGGTAGATGAGGAACAGGGAGCTCCATCCGTCTTCTGCAGGACCCACAATATTTCCTTGTTGGCCATGGAGCAAGATGCTTCACTTTATCCTCAGCCAGTGTTAAAACCAAGTGGGCTGGAGAGTCCAGATAATCTATCCCTACTTCAGATCACTCATCTGCAGGCCCTGTCAGAATTCCAGAGAGGCCCAGGTCACTTTCAGGGCCCCAAAGCAGGGTGGATAAAAATCAATGGTTTTTCTTTAAAAATAATAATAATAAAATCAGATTTTAATTTTTTTTAATTTTTTAAAATTTAAATTGGATTCTTTAAATAAAATGCTTTTGGAGGAAAAATCTTTCTAAAGATATTTTTCTATTTAAGTTACATTATAGCCCAAAGGCTATTCATCAGGAAATAAGGATTTGTTTTAAGTTTTTCATGTGTGCTAAAACTCAGTCTAAGTTGTTGTTGTTGTTGTTGTTGTTGTTGTTGTTTTAAAAAACCCCCACATCAGTTAACAAACATGGATACATATGCTATAATGTTACTGCTTTAGTTAAATAAATTGTTTAAATTGTTATTAAGGAAATGTTTATTATAGCAGAAAAGTTGTCCAATAATTTCACAATAATTTCATAGTTATCTGTCTATTTCTAATAGTATAACCAAATCAGTAATTCTTGATATAACTGTAAAAACTACTCTGAAAATTTATTATTCCAAAAACGAAACCTTCATCTGGTTGTAAATATTAAGATTATACCAGCAAGAATGAGACTTTCTGTAAAAGAAATGACTTAAACCAAGTCTTATTGACTAGTGATTTAAATCGATTTGATTTAAAACAAATCCACCCTGCCCCAAACCATAATAAAAACACTAGCTTTTAATTGTGGTTTGTTCAAATAAACAGCTGAGCTGAGGGGACATGTTTATCAGTGGTCAAATCTTGTACTATGAGAAGCAATATATATGTAATAACTAAAAGGAAAATAATAATTTTATAATTGATTTTATTAAGCTCTTAAATATCACAAAATCTATATCAGTTAATATTTTTTGTCTTTTTCCAAATCACAATTCATATTTGCTTATATTTGCAGCTCTGAGCTTTGAGTGTGCCACATTATGGTCTGAGGCTCTTAAAAACAAGTTGTGCATCAAATGCTAAAAAACAGGGTCAGGGTTGCCAAAATTGTTGAGCTCCCCCCCCCCCGATGTATGGGAATTTCTGGATGTAAGGCAGCCCTACCAAAAAATTAACTACAGTGGTGCCTCGCAAGACAAATTTAATTCGTTCCGCGAGTCAATTTGTTCTGCGAAAAATTCGTCTTGCGAATCGCGGTTTCCCATAGGAATGCATTGAAATTTCGTTTTTTGCCCATAGGAACGCATTAATTAAATTTCATTGTATTCCTATGGGAAACCGTGATTTGCAAGATGAATTTTTCGCAAAACGAATTCGTCTCACCATCAGATCGCAAGACGCATTCGTCTTGCGAAAAATTCGTCTTGCAGGGCATTTGTCTTGCGAGGTCTAAATCTGAGGCTCTTTTTGTGTTTAAGGCCCAGGGAAAATGGCCCTCATGTTACCATCTTCTGATTGGCCCTGCTCACTTGCATCTAATTTCTTGTCTCGAGACCAGACAAATAGTTAAATACGAGGCTATTCTAGTGGTCCATGATTTTTTCTCATAGCAATGCTAGACCTCCAAATGACTGAGCAACCAAGTCACACACAGACCATTCTCTCCCCCATGCTACTCTCATCTCACCTCATCATAAATCACTGGAGCCAAAATTCCTTGCTAAGCAAAACACATTTCCCGAGTCATCCAAAAGCAATGTGAGAAATTGTGGTATCAGGATACAAGCGAAGCCTTCATTCAGATTGCAGTTATATGTGGGTGGCACTGTGGTCTAAACCACAGAGCCTAGGGCTTGCTGATCAGAAGGTTGGCGGTTCGAATCCCTGTGACAGGGTGAGCTCCCGTTGTTCTGTCCCAGCTCCTGCCTAGCAGTTCGAAAGCACGTCAAAGTGCAAGTAGGTAAATGGCGTTTCGGTGCGCTGCTCTGGTTCGCCAGAAGCGGCTTAGTCATGCTGGCCACATGACCTGGAAGCTGTCTGTGGACAAACACCGGTTCCCTCAGCCTATGAGATGAGCGCCACAACCCCAGAGTCGTCCACGACTGGACCTAATGGTCAGGGGTACCTTTAACTTTACCTTAAGTTTCACTGAAATCAGTCAGGCTTAATTTGGTAAGGTTTGCAGTATTAATTTGTCTTTTCAGTGCTGGATGTTGTGAGGTCAGCACTGTTACACTTTGCCCAGCTTACTTTGTCCTTGAATGTGTGCCTGAAAAAGAAAGCAACTTTGTCTTCTTCATTTCTGTTTTCTCAACAGGAAGAACAATGTTTTAGAACATGTAGCAGACAAGAATTCTGGCTTCCCAATTCACCATTTGCAAGAAGTGACTGGGAAAGAAATTGTTAGTGATGAAGGTTCCTTGGTAAACCACATTCAATCAAATAGCCTGGGGACATGTGTGCTGTTTTTCTTTTGTGGGGTGTGGATATACTCGGGATGGGGGACAAATTCCATTCAGTTCACATTTAAACTTACCTAATTCATACTTTCTGAAACAATCTGTGAACCAAAACACAGCCCTCCTTCAAAACCTTCACTTCTCTAAATGTTGCAGTGCAGGTGCATAGCCACATAATGGATGTGCTATAGTGATACTAAACATAGGGATGCGGGTGGCGCTGTGGCCTACTGAGCTTCTTGGGCTTGCTGATCGGAAGGTTGGCAGTTTAAATCCCTGCAATGTTTGAAAGCGTGCCAGTGCAAGTAGATAAATAGGTACCGCTGTGGCGAGAAGGTAAATGGCGTTTCTGTGCGCTCTGGCACTCGTTACGGTCCTTCGTGTGCCAGTAGCGGTTTAGTCATGCTGGCCACATGACCCAGAAAGCTGTCTGTGGCAAACGCCAGCTCCCTCAGCCTGAAAGCGAGATGAGTGCTGCAACCCCGGAGTCGCCTTTAACTGGACTTAACCGTCCAGGGGTCCTTTGCCTTTATCTTTTTACCATACCAAACATAATACATATACTAAACAATTTTTGGAGGTTAGGTCATTCAAGGTAAGGAAACACTTTAAATAAGAGCTTAAATACAAGCTCCAGGTAAGCAGTTAAATGTCTGTTTATCAAAACTATAAGGTAGTTTTTAATAGGAAATATTGATGGGAATTACCTATGTCAATATTTTTTTGTTATCCCATGTGCAAAGGAAGAGTATTCAGGATGGTTTTGGTGTTTATATGCCCTATACCATAGGTAGGCAAACTAACACCCGGGGGCCGGATCCGGCCCAATCAGCTTCTAAATCTGGCCTGCAGATGGTCCGGGAATCAGCGTGTTTTTACATGAGTAGAATGTGTGCTTTTATTTCAAATGCATCTCTGGGTTATTTGTGGGGCATAGGAATTTGTTAACCCCCCCCCCCAAATAGTCTGGCCCACAACATGATCTGAGGGATGGTAGACCGGCCCACGGCTGAAAAAGTTTGCTGACCCCTGCTATACTCAGCCCCCCCCCCCCCTGCAGCCAAAACTTGCCAGAACTCAGTTCCAACACCTCTCAGGTGGATTCTGGCACCTCTCATGTGGGTGCCATTGCCATTCTAAAAGAACAAATGAGGTGTTCATGGCCATCTTAGTTCTACTATACATGTATGCAGATGACATGGTACTCCTATCCCAAACAAAAGTGGGCCTAAAAAGATTGATGAAGGCATTCACAGGATACTGCCAGAAAGAACAACTGACTGTGAATTTGAGTGCTATATTGAAAGGGAATTTTCAATGTGCGTTTTCCTTGGCTCACAATGGCAGGAGAAACAGCATCTGTTAAATTTCCCACTCATATTTTTAATTTAATTATATTTGCATTTATTGTATTTGGTGCAGAAAAACCCTGTCTTCTATCAGTGGTGGATTTGGGTATGATGGTGCCCTGTTGTTGTTGTTTAGTCGTTTAGTCGTGTCCGACTCTTCGTGACCCCATGGACCATAGCACGCCAGGCACTCCTGTCTTGCACTGCCTCCCGCAGTTTGGTCAAACTCATGTTCGTAGCTTCGAGAACACTGTCCAACCATCTCGTCCTCTGTCGTCCCCTTCTCCTAGTGCCCTCCATCTTTCCCAACATCAGGGTCTTTTCCAAGGATTCTTCTCTTCTCATGAGGTGGCCAAAGTATTGGAGCCTCAGCTTCACGATCTGTCCTTCCAGGGAGCACTCAGGGCTGATTTCCTTAAGAATGGATAGGTTTGATCTTCTAGCAGTCCATGGGACTCTCAAGAGTCTCCTCCAGCACCATAATTCAAAAGCATCAATTCTTCGGCGATCAGCCTTCTTTATGGTCCAGCTCTCACTTCCATACATCACTACTGGGAAAACCATAGCTTTAACTATACGGACCTTTGTCGTCAAAGTGATGTCTCTGCTTTTTAAGATGCTGTCTAGGTTTGTCATTGCTTTTCTCCCAAGAAGCAGGCGTCTTTTAATTTCGTGACTGCTGTCACCATCTGCAGTGATCAAGGAGCCCTGTACAACACCGAAATTTGTCCCCCTCCATTCTCGGGCTGCCTTCCCAAAGGCAGGGAAACAAGTCACTGGGCTTTGAGAAGGAAGCATGAGGGTTTGGCTGGGTCCTAGAGCCCTCCTAACTCCTTCCCAAAGCTGGGAAAGCACTAACTAGGCTCCTGGGAAGGAGACAGGAAGATTCTAGGACCCTATCAGAGCCCAACACCACCTTCCCAAAGCCAAGTGACTCGGGCTTTGAGATAGTGCCCTCTCAGCTCAGCACCCAGTGTCTGTGTACTGCTAGCACAGCCCTAAATCCACCCTGCTTCTATACTGTATTTCATGCAGGCAAGCAAGGAGCATTGAAGAGCCCAAGGACATACTTGGGCCAATCATAAAAATTCAAGGAAGGTGCAAAGCAGGGCCTGTGAGGGGTGTGGCACTGGGAAGAGCCCCATGGGTCAGACGTGGAGGCCCTGAGGGCTGACTTTTGACCCCTGGACCCGAGGTTCCCCATCTCTGTCCCAAAACAACAACGCCACCACTTTTGGGTTGCTCTCGGGAGTTTAACAATATTTTGCAAATGTGAAAATAGCAGTGTATTTTTTTGTTCTCTAGGTATTTCCCATAGTTGATTTCCCAGAGCCACTAGTTGAGGACTATTCCCGAGCATTCATTGCGCAACACAATATGCAGTTTATCTCAGAAGGATTGCACAGAGTCCTGAGGCAGGTAGGTGGAAAATGGAATCAATGGATACCTGTAATAAAGGATTAGGGTTTGTTTCTTGTCAATAACTTGATGTAACTCCATCTTATTCTTTTTCTTCTACCATGTCATTATTATTTATTAAATATCTTACCCACCCTTCACCAGCAGGTCCCAGGGAGGGGATACAACAATTTAAAAATCAGAATAAGAAATGGTTAAAATAAATTACAGTCGTAGGAATAGAGTGGGTCTTGAAAACACATGTATCACGTGTCAAAGGCCAGGGTGAAGAGGAGCATATTCAGCATGTATCAGAAGCTATGCAATGAAGGTGTGAGATACACCTCTGTGAGGAGGGAATTCCACAACCTAGGAGCTGTCACACAGAATGCCCTCTCCCAGGTCACACACCCTCACTGAACTTCTGAGGGAGAGATGTGAGGTAACTTCTTAGAGAGGCAGCCTCTCAACAATATTTTTGCTGGCTATACCAGGGCCCAATACTTTTTAGGAAAGTTAAAAGGGAAGTTGTATGCTGGCGAATTGTATGGTGACCGCAAACAGGGAAGTGTTTTCGTTTTTTTTAATCCTCTGCCTTTGTAAAACAAAAAGGGGGAAGGGACCTGTGAGAACCAATAGGCAGATGTTCCAAAACAAAAGGAAATAGTTTTTCACATAATGCTTTTCTGAAATTCCTTCCTTGTGATGCATGTGTCAATAAGATCAAAATTGTCACGGCCATGAACTGTTGCACAATGGGCTTGTCAGTGAATGTAATTTCATGTGAAGTCATATGAGTTTTAACTCATCACCACAAGTTGGGGGATGAACAATGGAGTCATTCAGTAACTATTCCACAGCATACTGGAACTATGGGTATTACAGTGTTACACAAATAATGACCCTCCAAACTGAATCGAACACAGGAGCTGAATATCAGATAGTTCACCATGGGTTTTGGTGTCTGAGTGGAATGCTCAACTCTTGGCTACATGTATTTTGAGATACAGGATGCTAAAGTGAACCAGATGAGTAATCTCTTACCTGGCACAAGAGAGATCAAGTATTTTCTTCCTTTAGCTAACAAAGGGGAACTATTTGTGGGTCAGCACATTGGTGCCTTGTGGGAGCTCTTCTTTAAAGACAGAAAGGAAGGGCATAAAAGTTCTTCTATAGAAACTGAGTTGAGCTCAGGTCTGGCAAAGACATTTTGCTGCCTGAAGCAAAGGAGAAGATGGAACATTCTCCCTATTCAATGTGTTGAAGCCAATTGTACTGGCAGCTGAATCTTACTACAAAACCAGAAATGGGATGGCATCTTCCACATCATTTGAAGTAGCAAGCTAATTTAGGAGGCTGAGAACAGGCCATGTGGCATACAAAGCTGTGGCTTCCAACACAGGGGAATGTCTGGTGTACAGGGGTGCTTAGAAGGAGCAGCCACAGGGCTGCTACCACCACTGCCACCTGAGGGAGTTTAATGGTAGGGCCGGTCCTGTTTCTTCTTTGGAACAGGTATTTGAGTAAATTCTATGTCTCTTTTTTTCCAGAAACAAACAGTTGAGTTGGTGCCACTCACAAAGGTTGACTATGAATGGAAAGAGAGAGTCTATTCCTTCTACATCTTTGGCAATGAGAATAAAGTATATACCAAAGATTATCCAGCAAAGTGCTGCTGCTCCATCATGTGACACGAGGTCAGTTTTGGCGGAATTCAGCAACACAGCTGCTCCCTGTTATTTGTTCTTCACGGCAACTTGCAGATTTTTTAAATCTTTTATTTGCTGAAGGACATTTTCTGTATGGTATTTAGGGATTCAGCCATAGTTCAGCACGGTCGAAGTTGTTTGTGGGTGCTATTCCTGTACACCGGACGTTTGTCTCTAATACATGGCTGCATTGGCTGTGCTTTTCAATTAGGGAGATGAAGGAAACTATTTGCTCTAATGCTCCTTGAGACATTATACCAAAGAGGATTCAATGCATTTGCTTTCTTGTGGTTGTGCATTAGGATACATCAAACTAAGTATCCTGTAAACTTCTTTTGGAAGTATAAGCAGTTCAGGATGAAATATATTCCAACACTGGGCATAATATTGTACGAATCTCTGCAGTGATTTGCATTCCTCCTCTTAAGTGAGAAGGTAAGGTAAGTGAGGGGTTGATGGACAGATTTTTCATATGTCTCCTATACTAGAACAGATCCCCTCTCCCTTGCCATTTCAGCATCTGATTGTACAAGTGCCACATTTAGCAGCTTTCATCTATAGCAAGGTCAGAGAAGCTATGGCCCACCAGGCATTTCTAGATTACAACTCCCATTATCCCTTACCATTGGCCATTGCTTGCTTTGGGGTGGTCCACAAGCTCCTCAAGGACCACAGATTCTTCATGCCTGATCTGAAGGATCATAGCTGTAGCCGCCATAAAGCTTGCTCTGATGTTATTGTTTCCTTGTTCTGCTGGATCTCTCAGCGGCTTTTGACGCCATCGACCATGACATCCTTCTGGACCGTCTAGAGGGCTTGGGAGCTGGGGGCACTGTCATACAGTGGTTTCACCCTTCCTCCTGGACCATGTTCAGAAAGTGGTGGTGGGGGATGAGTGTTCAGACCCCTGGGCTCTCACTTGTGGGGTGCCTCAGGGTTCTGTCCTCTCCCCCATGCTTTTTAACATCTACATGCAGCCGCTGGGAGAGATCATCAGGGGGTTTGGGCTGGGTGCGGTCAGTATGCGGTCATCAGTATGTGGATGATACCCAGCTCTACCTCTCTTTTAAATCAGAACCAGTGAAGGCGGTGAAGGTCCTGTGTGAGTGTCTGGAGGCGGTTGGATGGCGGCTAACAGATTGAGATTGAATCCTGACAAGACAGAAGTACTGTTTGTGGGGGACAGGAGGTGGGCAGGTGTGGAGGACTCCCTGGTCCTGAATGGGGTAACTGTGCCCCTGAAGGACCAGGTGCGCAGCCTGGGAGTCATTTTGGACTCACAGCCATCCATGGAGGCAAAGGTCAATTCTGTGTCCAGGGCAGCTGTTTATCAGCTTCATCTGGTACGCAGGCTGAGACCCTACCTGCCCGAGGACTGTCTCGCCAGAGTGGTGCATGCTCTAGTTATCTCTCGCTTGGACTACTGCAATGCACTCTATGTTGGGCTACCTTTGAAGGTAACCCGGAAACTACAATTAATCCAGAATGCGGCTGCTAGACTGGTGACTGGGAGCGGCCGCCGAGACCACATAACACCGGTCCTGAAAGACCTACATTGGCTCCCAGTAAGTTTCTGAGGACAATTCAAAGTGTTGGTGCTGACCTTTAAAGCTCTAAACGGCCTCGGTCCAGTATACCTAAAGGAGCGTCTCCACCCCCATTGTTCTACCCGGACACCGAGGTCCAGTGCTGAGGGCCTTCTGGCGGTTCCCTCACTACGAGAAGCCAAGTTACAGGGAATCAGGCAGAGGGCCTTCTCGGTAGTGGCACCCACCCTGTGGAACGCCCTCCCACCAGAGGTCAAAGAGAACAACAATTACCAGACCTTTAGAACAGGCAACCCTGTTTAGGGAAGCTTTTAATGTTTGATGGATTTCTGTATTTTAATGTTTTGTTGGAACCCAGCCAGATGGGAGGGGTATAAATAATAATAATAATAATAATAATTTATTATTATTATTATTATTATTCAAAGAATTCAACGAGAAAATGTTTTGAAAACTGAGTTTAAGCTGTGACCAATACCCCAGTACCTGGTGCTCAACAGGTTTAAGTACCAGTATTAAGGCAACTAGCATCTACAATATTATGTAATTCTACCTGAAGAAATATCAGGATCACCCCAGAGAAGAATTAGTGTGAGTCTGCAGGATGAGTTAATTCTCTCATTGTGAAACTTTTTTAAATTTAAGAACATGTCTCAAGTGGTGGAATACATTTAAGCAGCCCTTTGGTTTTTTTTTTGCTGTTTTTAAATTAGCTTACATAATCACCTAGAGCCATCCAGATTGTCTGTGAGTTAAATAACGTGACATCTGATCTCATAGAAAGCCCATTCAGGCCAGCCATTGATGCTTTTAGCTCCATATTGTCTCTTCCCTGATGGCCAGGATGCCAGACAGGAGTCTTTCGTAGCCCTACCTGGAGACGCCAGGAACTGAACCCGGGACTTTTTGCATGCAAAGTGTGCACTCTACCACCTCTCTTACCATGTTTTTAACTGCTGCTATTTTAATAATTTCACTGTTTTGTCTTATTTGCAATTACCATGTTAACTTGTTGAGTTGCCTTTGAATAGTTTCTGTCAGAGGCAGTATATGTATATATATGTATATATATTTGTAATAAATAACATAAATAAAAGTTCTGCCTGCTTAATTTCTTAATCTGTTAATGGCATAGAAGCCAGACCAAAATAAAAAAATGTGTTTATTTAATTGTAGCTCAATGGGATTTGATAATAAATACCAGTGCCGATGAAATACTTCGGAGTCCTGCCTTGCCCTAGGACCACTTAATCCTGTCTTAAACAAATAAAGGTCACTAGTCAGTTCTGCAGCATCGTTGTGTCCTGTCACAGTGGTACCACACTGTGAATAAGTGTACCAGACTTCAGGGACAGGAATGAAGCTGGATCACAAATTACTTGTGTAAACTACATAGGACTCCTCAGCTGCTTTTCCAGCAAAGGTCGACAGGGAGAAATGGATGCAGAAGTGGGAAGTTGCATTAGGAGGGGCAGAATAATATTGTAGCTGTGGTGATGCAAATAATTGGCTGTACTATGACCCTACGATGAGTAAATAAGCTCAGGCTGGTATACTGGTATACATGCATGCGCGCGCACACACACACGCACACACACACAGTCATAAGAGGTAAACATGCTGAAATTGAAACTTGAAAACCAAGCTCCAATGCCAGATGCCAAGTTCCACAAGGAATTTTGCTTGAGCAAAATTACAGAAAACGAACAGCTCCTTGGGGCATTGTACTTACGTCACTGAGCAGACCAAGCCTTACATATGAGAGTTTAGAACAATAAGAAGTCTCTTAACAAGATTTTGGGTCGCTAGAACTGCTCCTGCATAAGATAAGTAGTTAAAAGTAGTAGACAGGTATAATGGATGACTGCCAATGTTAAAGGTCAGTAGATCACAAACAATGATATTCTCTCGACATTGTAGTTGGAATTGGCTTATGTAACAGGCAGGACACAGTTCTAAATGGAAGTAATGGACATAAACAACTTCATCAACCAACAGGAATGATATTGTTATTGTTATTGTTATTATATTTGCTTACTGCAAAGATCAGAGGGTGGCTCACAACATAAAAATACAAAATGAGAACACAAAAGACATAATAAAAACTGTTGGGGCATCATTTTACCTGAACCTCATGACTCGAAAACTTTAGACATGCAGTCCATATATCAAAACAACGTGTACAAACAACAATCATATATACCAGACCATTTACTGGTACCAAGCCTGTCATTTGTCACTGTTATCTCAGTTCACTCCAGAAGGAAATATTGCAACACTGTCTTGATAAAGCTCTCAATCCAATGTTTCCAAGACGCAGGGTTCTTTCCCTAGCTATTTTTTATTTTTTGCTATGTTATTTTTTGTGCAACTGTAGTGTTTCCCTTTGCAAGTATTAAATATTGTAATATGTTCTTCCCCCTTGGGCTCTGATAAATTGATAACAATGTTATCAGAGTATTACAGGCTGTTTTGTTCTGTGTATATGACATTATTAGTACGCATTTAAGGATGTGAGCATAACTGGGTAGTCAGGATTTGAAAGGACGGTGCAACTGAGACGATAGGCATTACTACTAGAAAGCTCTATGAACAAGCTAACAATTTGGAATAAGAATCTAGGGAGAACCTGCAGGATGAGACCAAGG
This sequence comes from Zootoca vivipara, assembly GCF_963506605.1. NCBI lineage: Eukaryota > Metazoa > Chordata > Lepidosauria > Squamata > Lacertidae > Zootoca > Zootoca vivipara. The sequence goes on along the minus strand of NC_083277.1, from coordinate 35,847,482 downwards.
GCCCATCTAATCTGGCCCCCCTGTTCTCACAGTGGCCAACCAGATGTTTGGGGAAAGCCTGCAAGCACAACACAATGAGCACAACGAGCACAACAGACACCCCTCCTGCAGTTTGCAACAACTGGTACAGTGGAACCTCAGTTGTCGAACATAATCCGTTCTGGAAGACCGGGCAACTTCCGAAACGTCTGACAACCGAGGCGCAATGGGTGGTTGGCAATGTCAATGGAAAAAATTTAGAAACATGCCTCAGAAGCTGTTTGACTTCTGAGGTACGTTCAAAAACGGAAACAATTAATTGTGGGTTTTCAGCGTTCAAAAACCGAAATGTCCGGCTTCCGAGACGCTCAAAAACAGAAGTTCAACTGTATTCAGAAGCATACTACCTTCAACAGTGGAAGCAGAACCTAGCCATGGTTATAGTTACAGGTAGGTAGCCGTGTTGGTCTGAGTCAAAACAAAATAAAAAAATTCCTTCAGTAGCACCTTAAAGACCAACTAAGTTTTTATTTTGGTATGAGCTTTCATGTGCATGCACACTTCATCGGAACACTAGCCATGGTTAGTAGCCCTTCAAGGCCTTATCCTCCATGAATTTGTCTAAACCTCTTTTAAGGCCACCCAACATGGTGCCCATCGTTACCTCTTTTTCCTCTCTCAAATATATTTATTAATTTTATACAACTGAAACAAGAAAAAAGCAAACATAAAGAACACAAAAATATAAAAATACAATAAAGAATCACATAAATCACAAATCATAAAAATACAAGATGCACCTTACAAAAAGAAAAAAGAACCATATTAAATTACTCATATTTCTTAACATTGTTGACTTCCTCAAGTCCCTCCTTTCTGATTTTCATTATATATCATCCTTAGTAATTTCTATATCATGCTTCAATTATCTTATTATTACCTTAACTAACAAGTTTCTATATTATACTTCATTCGTCTATTTTTTCATATTAATTATTTAACAACAAGACTTATTATACCTTTATATCTGAATCTTAATATTCTACTCTACCTCTACAAAACTACCTCTACAGCCTCCCTAAACTTCCAAATCTTATCTTAAACATTTCTAATATTACAGTTATTTCTTAAATAAATTTTAAATTTCTTCCAATCTTCTTCCACCGACTCTTCCCTCTGGTCACGAAGTCTCCCGGTCAGCTCGGCCAGTTCCATAAATTCAATCATCTTCAACTGCAGAAGCAAATACCGTAGATGAACTATGTGCTGTGTGAAAAACTGCTTTCTTTTTGTCAGGTTCCATGACGCCGCGCAGACTCACTCTGTCCAACAGACAGACTCAAATTGCCCACACCTGAGCCCTTACAACATTTCTGCACAACCTACTCAAAGCAGCACACCCAGGTGGTGACTTTTCGTTGCAACAGCAAGCAAGTGTAGGATCTATAACCAGAGTGCCAAATCATTTTAATGCATAGCTCCAAAGTGTGCCAATTTTATATAATTTTCTCCAACAGATGTTAATCACAGTTCTGTAGGGGAGAATTTACGGGGAGGCGGGGGGGGGGGGCGTTTCATGACTCGTATCTGCTAAACACCAAAATGAATTGTAGTGTCAAATCACTCCCCTGTGAGCACTATATTAGTCATGCATATTAATAGTGATGAATAGTTTAGGCTACGCTGCTGCAAAGTGCTACTGCAACGAGCACCAGATGCTGTTATTTACTGAAATGCTCTGCGTGCGCTGGAGGCTGTTGTGATTTTCCTGGTGCAATTTCAGCATGAGAAATTGCATCTCCTTTTGCCAGTTTAAATTTACTGCCATTAGCAAGCCAGTTTAGAGTTCTAATTTCCACAACTTTTTATAAATTCTTGTGTGGTGGTTGGGTTTAATTTATTGACTCTTGCACATAATTTTTTGGTTTCTCGTGTCTTAGCAGAATAAGCCTGCCTTAACGAAGAGAAGATGATCCCAAACTGAAACCAAATGTTGCTTGAGCACCCACAGGTATAACTGAAACATACCAGACAGGGAACACTTTTTCTTGGACTGATTCATGCAGATTTACAGATCACTTGCTTTGTCCACATTATGCCTACATGGGAAAGGGTGGAGAAACTGAACTGTAGACTAGGCATTGATGGCGAACCTATGACATGCGTGTCAGCACTGACACGCATAGCCATTTTCGGTGACACGCGGCTGCATGCCGAGACCTCACTTCCGGCTGGTGGTGGGATGCCGCAGGCGACGCATCTCTGGGGGCCTTGTGGACTTCCGGTGAGGCAAGATGGCGGTCAGCACGGAGCCGCGGAGCTCCTGAAAGTGAACGGCGCTGCAGGAGCTTCTGGATGGGCTCCTGAGCCACCGAAACCGCCACTGCCACTGCCCGGGCACTGGGGGCCAGCAACTGGGGAGCTGCCGGACCCCACCCCCACCCCATAAACCTGATGGATGGCCTTAGGCACTCTGGAGACCGGAGGAGGAAAAAGGAAGCCCCGGCCCCACTGCCGTTGCTGCAGCCCACGTGGAAAGGAGAGAGAAAAGAAGGAAAAACAAGGCAAAGGAGAACAGGAGTCTGGTCGCTCCGTTGCCGTCCCCATCGCCCCCGCCTCAAGGGAGAGGAGGGGGCCCTTGGAGGAGAGAGAAGAACCCCAACCCCGACCTCGCTGCTGCCACCGCCACCACCTCGCCGCCACCCCGGGAAGAGAGAAGAGACACCCAAGTAAGCTGACACCCCTTCCCTGTTGCCCTGCCGCCGCACAAGGATAGCTGAGTGAGGGGAGAGGTGGGCTGAAGAGGGCCACGAGGAGGCACTGAGCCCACCTCCTGAGCCCACCAACCTGAGCCCACCAACCTGAGCCCACCTCCCCAGAGGCAGACCCCAGAAGGCCAGATCCTTATCTCTTAACCCTTGGTGGGCCAAAGCGTTGTAGGTGGGCAAGTGTCCTCTCCTACAGTGTTCCCACTCCACCATCTTTCAAACAGTGAAAATCTGGACAGAAAAGTTGTTGAGCCTTTTGGGCAAGGTTGTTGAGCTTTTAATAGCAAAATCACAAAAGAACTGCAGTTTTTGAGCTATTTTTATGGGGAAATGGCACTGCTGACATGGGCTGCCACACACCTGGATTTTCCCAGAAAATGTCTGGGAAATTCCAGACGTATGGCAACCCTGTTAGCCTCAGTATTGCACTAGTTGAACTCAGAAGGGCGGAGACAGCTAGAATCCATTAACTCTGCCAGCCGTTGCCGCTAGCGCCACCTACTGTCGGGCTCCCAATGGGTACCAGCCACCACTGCGAACAGGGTGCTCTTTGTGCATTTCTTTTAGCAGCATCTACATGACATTGTTGGCATCAAAATACCAGGCCCTATTTCCCCCATTTAACCAGGATTTACCTTTTCTAACTTGAAGAACAAACCTGTTTCCAACAATCTGTTTGAGATAGTCGAGCAAGTAGATTTCAATGCTGAATCCCTGTCTGGAGGTAGCCTAAATCACATTCAATGTTAAATCACATTTATTATAATTATAGTATTGTTTTGTTTGTATTTTTTAATGACAGCTCGAAAGTGCCTTTCTGGGTGGTTAAAAGTGCCTTTTTGACTTTATTCATCACCTGTGAAAATTCCTTTAACTAGGAGAGTGTCAGGCTCCCTTTGGCAGAAATGAATTAGACATTGATCTAAACCAGGCACGTCCAACAGGTAGATCGTGATCTACCAGTAGATCACTGGATGCCTGTGGTAGATCACTGGCAGATCACTGGCTCCCCCCATAGAAGCTCAACAACTTTCTCTCCCCCCCAAAAAGCTCAACAACATCACCCTGCACCCCTAAACCAGGGCTTTCCTTCTCCCTTAAAAAAGCTCAACAACTTTGACCTGAACCCCAAAAGGGGGTAGATCACTGCCCGTTTTTAAGTCTGTGAGTAGTAGATCATAGTCTCTTAGGAGTTGGCCACCCCTGATCTAAACTGTGACTACATGCACAGCATGCATTTCATGCACATTCAAAGCACCTTTTCCTCTCTCCCAAAGGATCATGGGAAGTGTAGTTTGTTAAGGTTGCTGGGAATTGTAGCTGGGAATTGTGTTTTTTAATGTACAGTGTGTATGCATCCTGTGTTTTAGGCAGCATGAAAAAGAGTAAAGTACAAAGATGAACTTTTTGACCCCCAATCACATCCAACAGGCAGTGAAAGAATGTGTTTGTAAAATCGGGGGCAGGTATCAATGGGAGCCTCTTAGCTTGTAGCCTGGACTTCATTTCAACAGAGATTGATGAATCACTTTAGTACTTTTCTTCAGATTGTTTTATAAAGTGGGAGTGGTTCCAGGGGCGTGCGTGGTATTTTTATCTGCTCCTAACACAGAATCCTCAGTAAACAATACATGTGGAAATTGTTGGAGTGGGGCTTAGAGACTTCACCCTGCACCATGAGAATGGATCAGGGACAGAACGGAGACGAAGACAGTAAGTAGAGAAAGGCATGCTTTTCAGTATGCCTTGCAAAAGCAGGCAATTTGTCTAAAAGCATGCTTTGTTACGGGAAGTCATTCTTTAGAATCAACGGCTGTACACACTGTACATTTAAAGCTCCCCCCACAAGAATCTTGGGAATTGTAGTTTGTTAAGCATGCTGGGAACTGTAGCTTGGTTAGGGGTAAACTATAGGTCCCAGAGTTATCTGGAGAATGGGGAAATTTGTTTTTGGATATATGGTGTGTTCATAGCCTTAGACTCGGCTTTGAAGTACAGTGTGTGGCTTGTGGTAAATAAATGCAGGTTTTCTAGTACAATCTGATGAAAAGTTGGCTAGTTGCAATTTCTTTCAGAAATGGGAGAGCATGTAGAATAATATTGACATCTGGTTGAAAGCCTGGTGCATGGTTTCCCTGGATTTCTATTAGAGTTGGAGCCATTCATTGACTTTTCACTATCCTTTGAATTCTGCATTGTGGTTGCTTTGCACTTTCTGACAGCAGGAGTCCATAGGAGGCGATTTGGGCTTAATGGTCATTTCTCTAACCCAAGGGAATGATGTGTAATTAACAGAAGCATCATCTAAAAGCTACCTCCTGTTCTTGCTTTGCAGAAGGTTGTCAAATAGCCCTTTACAAGCAGGCTTAATAACCAAATCCCATTGCTAGTAAATGAATGCACTGGTTATTTCGATGCTGACATTAAATGGTTGTTTAAGCAAGAGTTGGTATTTCTGTCTAAGGTAGCTTCATTCAGTAGCTTCAGACACATAGTTAAGATCTAGTTGAGAACTTGGTTTAAAGGCTGCATTTTCCTCTGCCTCAGAGGCTTTGTCTGAGAAAGAAACAAAAGAAAGCAATTTCCTAGTGTACTTAAGTATAAATGCCTTATTCTGTTCAATTTAAAACTGATCTCTCTTCTAAGGGGAATCTTGTTTCATCTTGTACCTTTACACATCTATGAATACATAAAAGACCATGTTTACTGGTACTCCCCCCCCCCCCTGGTAAAAAGACTGCCCGTGTTTTGCCTCCTGTTAGTGTAAATTGTTAAAGTGACCAATCCACAGGATTCAATCCCTCCCATGGGATTCCAGAATTTAAATCCCTGAGTGGGAACTGGCAGATTTGTCCTGATATCAGTGTCCATGCATATAGGTATATAGACAGAAAGTGCCAATTTCCTTCCTTGCTTCCTTCTTCTCCCTCTGAAACTATTCAGGTGAGGAGTGCTCTAAAAACCCACTGTGGTATAGTGGTTCGAATAGTGCTGGGCTATGACTGGAGAGACCCAAGGTCAAATCCCCACTCAGCCATGAAATTCCCTGGATGACTTTGGGTCAGTCACTGTAGGTTGCACCCAATGTTAGTCCTACACATATTAGGTCCATTGAAATAATTTGGCCCCATTAATATCAGTGGACCTACTCAACTAGCATTGGCTACAAGCCTATGCCCCAGTCTAACCTACCCCACAGTGTAATTGTGAAAATACAATTAGGGAGCGCCATCGTATGCCATCTTGAAATGCTTCGAGGGAAGGTGGGGTATGAATGTAGTAAAGAAATACCCAATTGCTGCTATTCTCTAATGAGCACAAACAGATCAATGGTAGTATTGAGCATTATATTAAACACTCTTAAATATACCAGTAACAAGAGAATAGGCCTCTATTATGGTCTGTTAGGAAAATAACCTATTTTGAAAACTGGTGCCGGACAGACTGTCGCAGAGTAAATTAAGCACACAAGAGTGTCCCTATTTTCATCTCTGAAATGTTGGAGAATATGAAAGTGGATGTGCAATTTGGGGCTGAGCTGTATTTGTCAAAGATGATCCATCACGGGCACAGAAAAGCTATTGCAAGATTACAGTTATTACAGATCAAATCAGTAGTCCTAAGTGGGAAATGGGGATGTATTTTTCTTGCAGAAAAGGAATGGCTTGCGTGACCTGAATATTATAGATCGGGACAGTTTATGTGATTTGCCTTTTTACATGCAGCACCTAGAAAATAAATGGCCTTAATCTTGTGAGGTAGTGCACAAGATTGCAATGGCTACACATGCACGGTTTTGTTTCTTGGGCTGTTTCTTCTTCCAGAAACAAGCTGCTTTTAAAAAACCAGAATAGTACAGTATAATTAATGGCAGCTCAGGGATTTGAGAAGGGTGGGGAAAATACTGTGAAGACGCGGCTCATGCATATTGCTGGATTATATGGGCAATGTGCTTGAAATACTTGTTGTTTACAGGGGGATATGATTATGATTTAATTTATCACTAAAGTTCACCCCATTCCTTAAATGCAGGGAGATGTATGGGATGAAACCTGAAAATTTGACAAAGCATCTACAGAATAGATGATATTGGGGGCATTTTCTGAGGTGCCTTCTTCTACATCTATGAACCTGCTCAAACACCCACATGCAGGCAATTCAAGAGGCAGAGGCAGATTACCTTAGTTTCTGATTGTTCCTGGTAACTCACTGGTCCTGTTTTCCTAGAGTGTGCCATTTGGGAAGATGCTGAGAATGTCTTCTAAACATTGTGAATGAGAAGCAACATATTGAATGGTTTCCAGCTCTTTCCCCTGTTCTCTAGAGCAGCGTTTCTCAACCGCTGTTCCGTGGCACAGTACTGTGCCGCGGGACGCTGGTTGGTGTGCCGGGAGACGCTGGCGACGAGAAGGGCGATTTGCTGCCCTGTCACGTGACTGGCGGCCGCCATTAGGAGCGCTGACCCGCCGGAAAGGAAGCCGGCCGGGTCACAACGGGGGCGGGGCGAGCGCAGCTCTCAACAGCCACCACCGCGGCTGTTTGTCTCGCTCTTGCTCCTCTTGCTGGCGGCGCCCGGGAGTTTTTTGGTCGGCGCGGGAGTGAGCGGCCTCTTCGGCAAGGAGTCCTGCAGAAGGTGAGGTGCTCTTCTTGCTAGCCCAGGGGTCGGCAACCCGCGGCTCCGGAGCCGCATGTGGGAGCCTCAAAAGGGAGCCTCACCAAGAAGCCCCAGCCCACACAGACAGGGACCGATCGGAGGTCGGTCCGTCGTTTGTTCCCTTCCGCAGCAGAAACTCCGCCGCCGGGGCTGCGCGCACGGGGAGAAGGCGGCGAGTGGCTCCGCCAAGGACATAATGCAGAACAGACCCGCAAAGGAACCCCTCAACAGTCTTTTGCCATTAAACTCCAACTTTTACACCATGCACTTTTTGCACCCGTGTGTGTAATGATTACGTCTCCCCTCCAAACTAAACTAAATATAGGGCGGCACAGAGTTGGTGTGCCGCGGGATTTTTTTTTCATAGAACAAGTGTGCCGTGGCCCAAAAAGGTTGAGAAACACTGCTCTAGAGGGGCATATGATGCTACCACACTGCTGCAGCTCTTCCATCCCATCCAACCCAATAGCCACTCATCCATGCAGCAAATGTTGCCAAACTGCTTGACTTGCAATTGTTTTAGAATAAGTTCAACTGGATCCAGACTGCTACAATTTTTAAAGACAGACAGACAGACGTGCGCACACCCACACCGTTTCATATAAACAAGCAGAAAAGAGCATTCGGCAACATGCATGCTTTAGGCAACATGCCATTTCACTCCTTTATTTTTCACTATTTATTCATTATTGCATCTATATCCCACCCTTTTCTCCCAGGAGCTCAAGGTGGTATATTTGGTTATCCACCTACCATTTAATCCCCGCAACAACTCTGTTAGGCAGGTTAGCCTGAGAGGCAGTGACTGGCCCAAGGTCACCCAGGTGAATTCCTTGGCCAAGTGGGGATCTGAACCCAGGTCCTAGTACAACCCTGTAACCACTATACCACACAGACTCCTTGACTGTAATGGGCCTGAAGCTCGGTTCACATGGACCTCTGTCACACATAACATCATTTCTTTATTTTTTTGCTCTGGATATCTTATAACGATAATGAAGGGGGCAGTTTTCATTGACATGGCATAACGGCACAACAACTCTCAAGATCTACAGGCATTTCACCCAGAGTTACTGGAAAGGAACCCTTTATTTCTATGGGTTTCGACAGAGGTATCACACAACTGCAGTCAAAGGCATATTACAAAAAGACGTGAATACACCCTTTTCCATTGTCCAAGCACACCCAACTTCTTTGTTCCACTAACCTAGAGCAAGGAGGCTGTATTTACACACTATTGTGACTTCCAGGCTGGATCGCCATAGCAACAGGTCTGTCTGCAAGTTGCAGACTACAAACAAGAACTATTTATAACTTTGTTATTTCTGGTTATTTACTATATTGTTATTTTCAGAGCCGATATCTGGCACACATGAGCATATTCTTCCTTCTAAATTGACCTTTGCTATGGCACTAACTCCTTCTTGCCCTGCTGGACTCAGAAAACCTGGAAGCAGTTCTGAGTCCACATTTATTTTTTTTAAGCAAGGGAAAAATTGATTTGATTAAAGGTTTGGGGTTCTTTTTTTAAAAGCTATCAAAATCTCCCACAGCATAACCTACTTGTGTTCTCTAGCCTAGTGCTAGGGTAGTTATTGTGCTTCCCTCCAGATGTTGATGGACTCCATCAGCTGCAGTGAACATGGGCAAAGGGGTGATGGGAGTTGGTGTCAAAAGGTAACACATTGGTCTAGTGAGATCATCTGTAATAAAGGAAGCTAGAAATTGCTTGTGTCTGGATCAATTTTTTTTTTTTTTTGCCGTCTGCCTCTAGACCACAGTATTGTATTAAGGCAAGAGAAATGGATGGGTGTATCATCTTATATTTTTTTCATACATAGAAGAATAGAGAGATTATTTTTGTCCTAGTGAATAATTGTGAATGCTTTCAGCAGAAAGGTCCACTTTTTCAAATTGATGAATGACGCCATCAAGTCACTTTCCCCAGTGTTAGAATTGTACATTGTTGGCAAGTGGCATTTCCTGGAGCTTCTGCATGTATATATATATTCTTGTATGGACCTTCAAAATGGCACAAAGCACTCTAGTTACGAAGTGCATTGTTTCTGCATTAGGAATCATGAGCACTTATTGTTACAGCTCAGCAAAGGGCATATTTTTAGAAGAGCACATGAATCAAAGAAACATCTGGTGCCCTAAGATTACTTTCAGGCAATTCTAAACTCTTGCATTAAAAAGGCAATGACTGCTGTTAAAAAATAAAGTCTGAGACCATAGAATTCAGAACATATGATTTATACAAAAAAGAAACCCAAAACACACGACAGGTTGACTAAATATTCCACTCATGTTTATGTCTAAAACAGCTACCCTGGAACTGGAATCAGAGCCTGAAAGTCCTTTAGCGCCTCCTGCAGATCTGTTAGAGCCACTGGGTCATTATGAGTGGACTTTCCGAGATCTTGGTAAGTATGCATTGACATCATGGCCCCCATAGAAAAATATTGATAAGTCGCTTTAAGATATGGTAAGCCACTTTGAACTGCAGCAGCAAATAAAGCAACTAATAAATTAAATAAATAAGCAACTAAACAAACAATAGAATCTCAGCCAAAAGACGTTGGGGATGGATTCAGACTTGCCCTCTTGCAAATGGAGGCTCCTTCCATTCATGAAAGGGAGGGACCCACTGAAGGAAAGGCAGGGCAACTTTCCACTGTTCCTGAAGGTTCCCCCAATGCTTTGGAGCAGGCTTTCAGGGGATCCTGAGTTTTGCAATGCAGAATCAGCAACAACGATCTGCTCCCTCGAATAGAGAAGAGTTCTCCCCGGGACTAGTCTGGATCCAACCCAATCGATGCATTGCTGCCAAAGAACAATACGTTATACAGTGGTACCTCGGGTTACAGACGCTTCAGGTTACAGAATTTGCTAACAAAGAAATAGTACCTTGGGTTAAGAACTTTGCTTCAGGATGAGAACAAAAATCAGATGGGGGAAGCGCGGCGGCAGCAGGAGGCCCCGTTAGCTAAAGTGGTACCTCAGGTTAAGAACAGTTTCAGGTTAAGAACAGACCTCCGGGACGAATTAAGTTCTTAACCCAAGGTACCATTGTAATGCAATGCAAGTTTCCACTTGCTACCATGTCACTCTTCATAGGGAAGTGTACATGCTCGGAATACCTAATATGAACACATGGTGATTCAGAGTGGGCCCTTCTCTGCCCCCCCCCAACAGCCTTTGAACGACAACTGTTGGGTAAAGTTGATTTGATTCACCCCCCCTTATTCCCAGGGTAGATCTTCACCCCCATGTTCTGAATGTATATTTTTATTCCCCCTTGTTCCCAATATAGACTGCCATTCTCCCATTGTTCACGGTGTAGATCTTTGTTCCCCACCTGCTCCTGATGTAGATCTTCCCTCACCCCTTCTTCCCTGGATGGCAGGAGAGGGTATCATTTTGCGGTTCACCTCAGGTGCCCAAATGTCTTGGGCTGGCACTGTATGATGGAAGTGCCCAAGGCTGCCTCCATAGCACTCACCTAGCTGGCCAATAGAACACACCTAGCTGAGAATCTGTGCGGAAAACCCTTTCACTGACTATTAGCCGTAAGAGCTAGAGAAAGGTGGGATTCCATTTTCAGGCAGAATATATATTTGACAGATAGATGCTGCATGTTAATTACTATAGTTAAAAATGTGTATCAAGGTCTGTTCATATGTTTCCCTGGTTCATTTAGTTGCCAATGGCCAGATTAGAAAGCAGAATGATGAGAATTATTATTACAGTGGTACCTCGACATCTGAATGCCTCGATGTAACGGTCACCCTAAATCCGGCCCAAGTTTGAAAGGGTTAACAGTTGAGGACAGATAGAACCCAAGGGGGCGGGCTTAGGCTGGCTATATAAACCCACCCTGGAGTGGTGGTTAAACTGTGAGTTAAGATGAAATTAAGTTAAACTGTGGTGGAGAGTTGGTGTGGGTGGAGTTACGTTTGAGCTGGGTTTAGAATCTGAGGAGAGGCATTAGTGGTTTATTGTTCAGCAAGGATAAAGTGTTAGACAGAATAAATTAGTAATAGGCCGGTAATATAGTTAGCGGTAATAGGCCGGTATAGGAGAAACTGTTTTAAGAAGTTAACGAACGTTATTATTGAAACCACACGCATTTGTACTTTAAATAAAGAAACTATTTTTATTCAACAACATCCTTGTCTGGAGTAGTGATCGGGTACCAGTCCAATTTACTGGTTGGTGGCAGTGGTGATACCAAAGGTAGTTTGTGCAGGCATCAATAGACCATAAAACGTCCGGGGGTCCTGCACAGGTCAAGGAGACCGCGACACTTGACTTCCGAGGGTTTCAACTTACGATGTCGACAACCCCGGAAGTCTTTTCGCCGCGTGCACGTTCTGTGTCTGCGCAGAAGTGGCGCATGCGGTCCGCGCATGCGCAGAAGTGCAAAATTGTGCTTCGCGCATGCGCAGAACGGGCACTTTGACAACCGGAGACTTCGACTTACGAAGACCGCTGCAGAACGGATCGTCTTTGTAAGTCAAGGTACCACTGTATTATTATTATTATTATTATTATTATTATTATTAGCATCAGCACTATGGGGGATTTTCCCCAACCTGCTTTGTCAGCACCAGGAAATCATTAAAGAGGAAGACTAATTCTTCTTTAAATTCTCCCATCTAGGCAGGAAAAAATTAGTTCCGCCTCCAGAGGTAATGCAAAAGTTTAGCGAACAGAGAAACAGCCCAGTGTTTCTGCAATGCAGGTAAGAAATGTTTGTTTGTTTTCCTTGTCTTGGAAAGCACTGGTATGAATCACACCCCACCCCCTGCAAAAAAAGGTGCAAATACCCACAGACTGAATCTCCTGACCCTATAGGTTTGGGCCAAGCTAAAATTCATTGGTGGCTGGTGCCTCTATTGAGGTGGTTAGGGCAGAAGGCTGGCCAGCCAACAGCAGATAGAGTCATAAAATCATAGAATCGAAGAGTTGGAAGGGACCCCAAGGGTCAACTAGTCCGAACCCCTGCAATGCAAAGTCAATTAAAGGTTTTCCTTGTTTCATTCCTGTCCTCTACTACACTGCTGATCTCTAAAAGGATGAAGTGGAAGCTAAGCAGGAGGAAGCTGACAGCCAGGGCCACCCCTAGGCTAGTTGTAATAAAAAGGCAGGCAGTTGGGATGCTGGCTTAAGGCAGACTGAAGTTAGTGGGGCAGGACCCAATTTGCCCTAATGGACTACAGTGGGGAAATTAGCACCAGGAACTTGCTGCTCCATAGAGTCAGTTGCCTAGCCACTCGTCTCCCCCAGCCCCACTACATTAAGCCCACTACTGTTTGCCTCTAGTCATTTTGTTCCAGGCAGCAATGGTCAGGTGGTTCGTGTGATGGCACTGTTTTGAGCAAAGTGCACAGAACCAGCTGCTGAGAATGGATGAGGCTTTCAAAACTCCATTGTTAGGATCCATTTGCCTCTACATAAAAGGAGCAAGATTATACGTGTCTGTGTGTTTCAGTGGTTTTGCGCTGCCTGTAATCTTTACAAGGGGGCTGTTGAGAAAAGGCATATCAATATAATTTGACAGAGATAAGAAAACTGCAACCAGCCTAGAGCGCAAGAATATTAGATAAGAACAGGCATGTTATTTAATAATTTGTTTTGGTTAACTTGAGGCTGGCAGTGATTTTTATTCCCCACCCATTCATTATTGTGTTATGGACACTGAGAGAACCCGTCATAGAGGCCATGTATCGCACCAAGAGATGCGATTGCAATTCACTTCTTCATTCCACGTATGCATTTTTGGCGTTCCCAAACGACTGCTACGGGTATTAAATTCATTTATGTATGGTTTAGAAACGAGTGTGTGCTGTGCCGTTAATCCACAGGATCCCAAGAATGACAGATGACATGGCCAGAAATGCGCTCTTCAGCTTTGTCAATTCCAAATGTTGCTATGGAAACAGAGCTGCAGGAGAGCTTGTCATTCAGGAACTGAAGCCTCAAACGTTGTACAGGGTGAGTATCCCCAGATGCGCTTCCAACAGGTGTAAATTAGACAAGAGTTAGGTAAAGGAAGTGGGTTGATGCAGATAGCTGAGCACTCCAATCTGTCTGATTGATTTCAGTGGGACTTTAGCAGCATCTCGTAGCTAAAAATATATGCCAGGTTCTCCATTGAGGTCTCTTCCCTCTAATCTTCAGTGCGCAGGTTATTCAGTGTGCATTTGCTCAGGCATGCTTCCAGGAGCAGAGGGTGGGGCAGGGCGTTGCTTACCTGACCAGGAGGTATTGCTTCTGCTTGTCAGGAATGGGAGTGGAAGGGGCGAGGCGGTGGGGGAGTCCGTGCTGTGCAAATGCACCGGCAGGAACAACATGCTGGCTCCATTGATGTGTTTGCACAGCTCCAGCCATCCTGGCATCTTGATCCTCCCACTCTCCCTCTTGGTAAGCAGGAGCAATTCTGCTGCCAGGGGAGGCAAGGTAAGCACTGTCGCCCCACCCTGACCCCACTGCTGCAACCCTCTTAATGATTATTTCGTATACCCGAGGGCCAGGACTGGCCCAAGGCATTTTGGCACCTGAGGAGAACCACAAAATGGTGCCCCTCACCCTGTGTCAGGGTTGGAGTCAGTTGTAGGTCAGCAATAAAACAGTAAATCAACCAAGGCCAGTGACTCTTTATTCAAGAAAACAAATTACAGCTCCGGCCTAGTGGTCTCAGCAACCCTTTCCTGAAGCTTTTGCACGGATGAAGCTGAAAGTCCTTACCATTCCAGTGTTGACTAGGACTCTTCCTCTCCAGGCTGGTCTTTCCTACACAGTCTCAAGCTGTGTCTGGGCACAACCACCCTCTGCTCTGGCCTTTTCATTTCTCTGTGTGTTCTAGAATCCCAGGGGGAAGGGGAGCTGGTCACAGCAGGAGGGGAGACTCCCATGCTTCTTCTCTCCGCCTCTTGGCCCCACTCCCTCCAGCCCCCGCTGCCACCTCTGAGTCTGAATGGTGCTTGCCACAGCCTCTTCCTGCTCACTAAGTCCTGTTACTTCTTCAGCTTACACACCCTCCTCCCAGTCTGCTCCCTCTTCTCCCTCTGACCACTCATCATCGTCCCGCCACGAATCCTCTGGCTCTGAGCCTTCTTCCCCTGGGGGTTCCCCAGCTGGTGCCTCACACCATTCCTCTGCATCCAGCGAGTCCATGACATCCCACCAGGGAAGAAGAGGGGAGTGAAGATCTCCATCAGGATCAAGTGGGGAAATGAAGATCAACATTGGGAACAGGGTTTGGGAGAAGACCAGCAGTGCCTCCTATTCACTGAGAGGCCACTGTGGAGGAAACATTAGGGCGGCTGCGGCGGCTTGGGGTGTGGTGTGGCTGTGAAGGAGGTGGTAGATTTGGCCTTCAAGGAGCTGCAGCTGTCTCTAGCACTGTGGCACATGATGGATTCCTTGAAGACTGGATCTGCCACTCGGTGGATCCTGCTGCTGAGGCAGTCACCTCATTTTGCCTCATGGGTGGGCCAGTCTTGCCGAGACTTAAGTCTCATAAATTAAAAACTGGTTCATGTACATGAATCTTGGTGACCAGTGGCACAAACTAAACATGCCAAATTTGGTTTGTGAGAGAGTGAGATTACTTTATTGTTGGGAGATGGCCACGGGTATGCAAAGAATATGAAGAACAGGAGGACAACAAAGCAGAGATATGATGGAGCAGAGAGGTGGGGAGAAGTTTGCCCCTTGTTCAATTCCTTTCAGAAGTTGTGGGATGGCATGGCAGGCCACTGGTCCATCACAGACTACCATCTCAAAATGTCCCCAGACGCAACTCTACTTGCTGAGCAGGGCTTAAAGTGAACAAAATATTTCCTATTTGCTTTCAGTGATAATTACAGTTCCTAGTAATTGCATTTAATTGCAATATTTATTTCTCCACAGTATCGGCTGGAAACCTTTACTGAAACAAGATTATGTGAATGGACTTTTGAGCCTTATACCAGTGAGTAATTTTCATGAATAGTGACTCATCCATTTTGATTGCAGTTGTGTCATTGTAATTTGTCACCTAATCATGCTTTGTACAGAACCCTAAAAATTATAGCTTCATTTTACTTACAACCAGTCTGTCATAACTGATAGTGAGCACACAGCCACGTGGATGGCTGGTTCCCTGTAACTCCTGTCCATGAAATCAATAGAATTTGTTCACACTTTAAGCGTACCTATCAAATTCACACCCACAAAATCAATATGTGAATCAAAACAACTTCTCCTTCAAAATCCAGACTTCTCAAACATTTGTAATGTAATTCTCCAGCAAAAGAATGTGCACAAAAATGTGCATAATAGTGAAAAAAAAGAAAATAACATACAAAATGCATGCAATTAAGGGAGAATTCCTTGCGGAAAAATACCACACACTAGGCTGGAGTTTTTCAACGTGATGTCCATGGGTATCATGGGGCCCGCAAAGAGGGCAAAGTGGTGCCCTCAAGCTTGGGAGGTAGACTCAGATATTTCTTTCCTTTTTTTCTTTTTTAAAAAGGAAGTCCTAGAAATAAAGCTATGAAGCAAAATGTGCAATTATCCTTCTAAGAGATTTCTGTGAAATAAGTGAGTCTGGTTGCTCCTACCTGTCAGTGTTTTCAGCCAATGGGCAAAGTCAGAGCTGTGACTGATAAGTGAGTTGCGTGAACACCAGGCAACAGGAACCCCAGGGTTCCTAAAGAGCTTATGTTTTCCTCTTCCCCTTTAATGCACTTTTCCCGCATCTGCCTTGCTTTCTTGGAATTTCCATACTTTGCCTTTCCATTCTTCCTAGCAACCAGGATGCATTTTTTTTCCTGTGAAGGGTTCTTCTGAGATCAGGTACTCCCTGAAGTTTATGGTTTGCAGAATAAGTGGGGAGTGAATGTTAAGCAATCCCCTCCCCCAATGGCAAATGCAAAAATGTGATAACTTTGCAAAGAAGCTTATACAGTGGTAACTCGGGTTACAAACGCTTCGGGTTATGAACTCCGCTAACACAGAAGTAGTTGCTCCAGGTTGCAAACTTTGCCTCAGGATGAGAGCGGAAATTGCGTGCTAGCGGTGCGGCGGCAGCAAGAGGCCCCAGTAGCGAAAGCGCGCCTCAGGTTGAGAATGGTTTCAGGTTAAGAAGGGACCTTCGGAACGAATTAAGTTCGTAACCTGAGGTACCACTGTACAGATATCCTGCTGTGCAGGAGCTGATGTTCGGGCACGCTTTAAGAATTCACTGCACAACTTACAGTACTGTGGTATATATGTCTACTTCAGAAGTTAGATGAGTCCTGCCGTTTGACATCAGAAATTTAACAGACAATCTGAATGCTGCAAAACTTCCAATATAATCAACAGAGGCCAAAGGGAAACTGGTATCTCATATGCCAATCAATATATCTCTAAATATTTCAGAAGCTGATGATTCTTGCCTCTCAAATAGATTGCTTACATGCCACTAAGCATTCAGTTTTTGTTCATTTTGTGCATAATATGTTCCTTCCTATCAGTGCTTTTTTCGGGGGGTACGCAGGGGTACACATACCCCTAAACATTTTGTGAATCTTTGTACTTTTGTCCACTGACTGTATTTATTTCCCCCGATTTGAGCTATAAAATGGTGATTTTCTTGAGTCAAAATGAGAGTACCCCTAAACATTTTTTTTTTAGAAAAAAGCACTGATTCATATGATTGTCAGATCATTTGAACTTTGACTCAGCGCAGAAAAGTTCCAGTTACTTTAGGAAAAGGCCTTTCCTTCAAGTTATCATGGGCGTAATCACAAAAGAACCCAAAGTTAAAAGAAAAAAGGCTGCTTGTACTATCAGTATTATAAAGGTGAAGTGTAATGGCTTTCCTGGAAAAGTAATAAAAACTCCTACTCAAGTGATTGGCATGGCCTGTTGTACGAAGCAGCTGAGAGTTGCTGAAGAGAGCTGAAACATTCTCTTTACTAACTTCACCCCCCTCCCCGATTTTGTGGAGGCTTTGTGATGTCTTTGGGCAGCTGGAGGCAGCCATTATTGCTATTTGAAAAGGCAACTCTTTTCTAGAAACTTCTTGCAATATGTGAAATACCTCACTGCCTGTCAAGAAGCTCAGACTATCATCCCTCGAAAGAGTGTATTCACTTATTGATCCAAAGGAGCAGTCTGGACAAAGGAACTGCACAGATAATCTCTGCACAACTTGATGAACCCCTAGAAAACTCGAACATTATATCTGGATCTTGAGTCCACTAGACAAATGTAACTCAGCATGGAAAAGAAGATAGATATTGAATAGCTAGCTGTCTTGGTATCTATTTCAACTGAGAACTCTTTAGATAATTTAGTTTTGGGTGTTAAGACTTTCAAATCTCCCCCTTAAATAAATTCAGACAAGAATCAAATTTTGGTTTGGTTTTTGGCAGAATTTAGTCCACAATTTTTTTGATTACAGCAAGTGAGTGGTTGCATAGGCTCTGGTTCGACTAGCTCCCTGCACCGTTGTAGGTAGCGCTGACCCAGGGCACAGCATAGGTCAGCCTAGGATGAACACCTGGATAAGCGGAAAACCGGGAACAGGCTATGTCCACCATCCAGATGTTCCCCTGGACTCAGGCATGGGTACAGTCCCTCACAGGGTTGACCACACCATTGAGTCCCTGGATTCCTAACGGAATACCCTTCACATAGGGATGGCGAGAGTGTTTCCCCATCCCTATCACCTGAACCAGAGCCTATCCGCAACCTTACAAGTTGTGATGATTTGCTACGCGGCAGGCGAAACCCAAATGGCAACAGCCAATCAGCCAAGTGGGGAAAATTCCTGCCGTGCCCCTGTCCCAACAACAGAGGACACACGACAGCATAGCAAGGTCAAGTGCACAAGCCCTAAAAGTAGGGAGGGGTGGGCGGGTGTTCCGATGCACACACCAAAAGAGGAAGCTCTGGGTGACGTGCATGGGTATATATAGGTCCCTCGATCCGTTTAGCCAGCGTCCCATTGGCCTGATTGAACCCTGCATCGAGGGACCTACCAATCGGGTGTTGTGGCTATCCAATCTGACCCACCCACAACACAGGGTTTGGTTGCCAGGTCTCACCGCAACACATGCCCTCTTTGAGGGAGGACACGATTAATGGATATATTAATCAAGGATCTAAAATGTGGAACTACATATACACATGGTACTCAATTTTTATTCATATTAAGCAAAGTTTTTACAAAATAATTCTAGTATTACCTCTAATTATAATAAGAAGGGTGAGCAGCAATATGCTGCTCAGGGCGAAGCAAAACAGGACCATCTGTAAACAAAGCAGAGGTTTCTCTGTTCCATCTACTATTTGATTTCAGTGGGCTTAAGTGGTGTTTGGGTTCGGATTATGGTCTCCAGGCTTGCTAAAATATTGTGTTTATGTTGTTTCTTTCTATTAGATATTTTGGTAGATGGGCCACAAAACGGTGCATCTCCTCAACCATGGGATATTAAAGTCCAAGTTCCACAGATGTTTCAGGAAGATACAAAAAAGTTTCGCATTCCTCACTCTTCTTTAGTAAAGGTAATTTGTCAATCATGGTTTGAAAATCAAGCATTATTATACCTCAGTTACGCTGGTTTCTTGATCTGCTTTATCACACAGCTCTGTGATGGTTAATGTAAGAGAGAGGGCTTGCAGAGAGCCGCCCACTCTGCTTACTTCCATCAGATGGGAGAGCAGCAGCAAGTCTGGGAGTTTAAATCAGGAACAGGAAGGGTTAAGACGGGTCCAGGGCTCTGCAGAGTCCTGGTGGCTCAGCTCCAGGCTGGTAGCAGGGAAGCAGGGGAGGAGCTAGCTTCAGCAGGGGCTGGAAAGGAGGTAGACCAGCACCTCAGGAGCCTGGTTTGGGACCACGGAGGACCCATAGAGCAAGGAGGAGGGGCGTTTGGATGCCCAGTCTTAAAAGGGGGGTCAGAGCCCACGAGACGCCATTGTGGGCTTCTGCCCCATGCAGAGCAGACATGATTTGAGACATCTCACCACTGTATATAGCATGCACAATAAAACTATGAAAATCCAGAGGATGTGTGGAGTGCTTACTCGGGAGTAGCCAACACCCATCTGTGACAGCAAGCCCACAATCTTTTATGGCTGCCCCGAGGAGAGAGAGCTGCAAACGCGGCAGCAGGCATGGAATTGGCAGCATCTGAAACGGAAAGGAGAGATGCCAAGGAAGGATTGGCATGCATGAGAGGAGCAGCAGAGAGCAAGCTGCAGCCAGCACCCTGCAACTATGGAACAGCTCAAAGACAAGGTAGGCGCCCAATCACAGGGGAAGCCAGGCTTAGTGAACCGAGCAGCTCTGAACACAGCCAGGCCAGAGGAGCGGAGGCTGGACAAGCAGAGAGGACACTCGGGAGGGCTGATGAGCAGGGTGCCGTCACGGGCCAGCACTTTGAAGGGCGACCCCCAGCACGAGCTGGCTCTGAGGCTGAGAGACATGGTGCCATGAAAGCGCAGGAGGGAGTGCAAGGCGATTCCGGACAGGAGGGACAGACAGAGGGGAAAGGCGGCCACCCCAAGTCCCCACACAGTCCTGGTGAGGCAGCTGCAGCCCAGCACAGACCCCTCCCACCAGACGTGATGCAGAGGGATAAAGCCCGCGCGCGGGTGCTTTCAAACGCTGGCGCGGGAAAACAGAAAGAAGAGAAAGGCGGGAGATGGCTCCTTTGCAATGCGTCCAGCCACTGGGTGGAACACTGCCCCCAGAGGAAGGAATGGCGAG
Source organism: Zootoca vivipara (assembly GCF_963506605.1). Lineage (NCBI taxonomy): Eukaryota > Metazoa > Chordata > Lepidosauria > Squamata > Lacertidae > Zootoca > Zootoca vivipara. The sequence continues at coordinate 35,827,327 of NC_083277.1, read as the reverse complement.
AGCAGGCAGGCACAAAGATGGAAGAGCTCAGCATGCAAACTGGAGCGTGGGGAAATGAGCCAGCCTGGCTGCCAGATCAGGAGGGGAGTGGCCAGGCGGAGGAAGAGCAACAGAGCCCTCCTGGAACACCCCACAGCACGACAAAGAGATGGAAGTGAGTCTGCAGCTGCCAAGAGGCCAGACCCAGGAGACAGTCGGGCTTCTCTGCAGGGGCAGCAGCAACGATTTCCTATTGGTGAACTTGGCTAAGCAGAATCAGATTCCCATTTTCCCAAGGGAGCTGCCCATGAGCATCTTGACCATAGGCGGCAGGGAATTGCAGGAGGGTGAGGTCACGCAACAGCCCCCCTCTCTGAAGAGAACGGTGAACAGGCATTCAGAAATGCTAGCTTTTGACTTAATTGACCATGACCCTGTGGGCAACCAGTGCCAGGGAGATCTCACCTTCGGAGATGCAGATGGCAGGGAAGGAGGAGAACACCGAGAGCACACAGCCACTGTGGCCATCGTGGAAATGGAAGAAGGAGAATCCTCAGGATCGCACCACATCAGCTCCCCAGGTGGATGGAACGACGCAGAGGCGGGGATGCAGGAAGAGAAACTGAGCCAACTCACCAAAGAGGACACTTTTACCCAGAACATACAGAGGGACTTGAGGGAGGGAGAGGGGGCAGGGGAAGGGCTTGCAGAGAAAGAGGGGTTACTCTTTAGCAATGATGCCCGGTATAAGCCCCATGACTCCCTCAGAGGGAAGATTCTCAGGCAATATCATGACAACCCCATGGAGGGGCATGCAGTACATGTCTTCACGAGGCTCACACCCAGTAAGGCCAGTCTTGGGCGAAACCCCAGAGCCTTCCCAGAGCAGGGGGAGGGGGAGATTGGGGGACCACCTATTGAGGCATGGGGTGAGAGGAGGGAGACAGTACACCAACAACTGGATGGAGACGTGGCAAGGGGCAATGAGGCTTACAAGGAGGGGGCAGACCATCACAGGTCTTCCACGGAGGGGACAGGGTCTGGCTGTGGTCAGAAGGCCTTCCCATGGGGGGAAGGGGGAAGAAGCTGGCACCCAGAAGGCTGGGGCCCTTCAAGGTTCTGACACAGATCAACCCTGTCACCTTCAGGGGGGAAGTACCTACAGCGAGAAAGGTCCATCCCGTGGGTCACAGGTCTTTGCTCTCACGCTTCAGGGAAAGCCCAAGGTTCAGAGGACGTGACACACATCCAACACAAGACGCTGACAGGAGGGAGGGGGAGGAAATCACACAAAAGACACTAGACAGAAGGGTGGAGGGAGAAGGCAGCCAAGAGGTTCCAGAAAGAAAGGAAGAGGAGGAGGTCTACAGTGCCACAGCGAGCCCGGGCTCCCGAAGGGGGGAGGGGGGGTTAAAATGTCTGATGGCCAGGCAGGACACTCCTGCTTCCCAAAACGCGGAGGCACCTATGCACACCATGCAAGGGGAGGGCCGCACACTGGAACTGCACGCTCCTTTCTCCCACAGATCCGAACCACCACATGTCAGTAGCACAGGGGACACAGAGGGGGAGGGCGATCCCAGGTGGGGAGCAGGGGAGACGCAGACCCAAGGAGCCCTCCGGGAATCGGAAGCAATTTTCCAGAGGGAGGAGGAGGATGACAACGGAGGGAACTACACGGACCAGCCACCCAGCACCGACTGGGAACAGGATTTTACACACACTACAGCAGAGGAGGAAGACCTGTCAGGCTTCCAGCCCTCTTTACAGACATCAGACCAGGCAACCCAGGCCTCAGAAAGGGGGGAGGGGGGAGCCTGGAGGGGGAGTGGATGTAAGAGAGAGGGCTTGCAGAGAGCCGCCCACTCTGCTTACTTCCATCAGATGGGCGAGCAGCAGCAAGTCTGGGAGTTTAAATCAGGAACAGGAAGGGTTAAGACGGGTCCAGGGCTCTGCAGAGTCCTGGTGGCTCAGCTCCAGGCTGGTAGCAGGGAAGCAGGGGAGGAGCTAGCTTCAGCAGGGGCTGGAAAGGAGGTAGACCGGCACCTCAGGAGCCTGGTTTGGGACCACGGAGGACCCATAGAGCAAGGAGGAGGGGCGTTTGGATGCCCAGTCTTAAAAGGGGGGTCAGAGCCCACGAGACGCCATTGTGGGCTTCTGCCCCATGCAGAGCAGACATGATTTGAGACATCTCACCACTGTATATAGCATGCACAATAAAACTATGAAAATCCAGAGGATGTGTGGAGTGCTTACTCGGGAGTAGCCAACACCCATCTGTGACAGTTAATATTTTGTAGGCAGTTTTCATTTACATACCCTTCACTTTCATTTGCTGTAGGTAAAACATTCTGTTGCCCTTCGTAGTTCAGTTAGGTTGCCACAGCCATTCCCTTGAGACTTACCTCTGAGTAGACATGCATAGGATTGCAGTGTTCTGCTTCCCCTGTTAAGGTACCACCATTCATTTTGTTTAAGATGATGGCATGCAGTTGCTGGAAATACTTGGCAGAAATCTGTATTTGTGAACCATTTATATTTCAGGAATGCCACAAGTGTCATGGTCGTGGCCGATACAAATGCAGTGGGTGTCATGGTGCCGGCAGAGTGAGTATTGGCTGTGTCCTCTTCAGTTCCATTCCTTCTTTCTTTTGTGTTCTCAGTGTTATCACTTGTGCCACCTGTACAGCAATCCTGTTTAGCCATTTGATGTTGTAATCTGTGTTGAAAAATGCATATATACACCAGAAGGAAAGCAGTGCCTTGCATATTGAAAAACACCAAATGTGTTGGGGAATGGCATGCTCAGGCAGACATTTTTGACATTTGGGGGAAAGTTGTTACTTCTAGAATTGGGTAATCTGTTCTGTTGTTACTGATGTTGTTGTTGTGCACCTTTAGATGAGGTGTGTGACATGCAGTGGAGCCAGACATAAAGCAAAAGCAAAACACCTGAAACATCAAAAGCGATGCCAGATGTGTTCAGGTAGTGGACGTAAGAGGTAAGTTTTTTGATGTGGGATTCTCTCTCTCTCTCTCTCTCTCTCCCCTAAACTAGCTTGATATATATTACTTTACTTATTAAATATTTAAGATAATTTCTGCCAACACCAAAGGAACTTAATAATTAAATAAATCAAAGGAGTCCTACTATAAAACAATAAACCACAATCCAAAAGTAAAGACATGCACACATACGGATATCTATCACAGGAGCTCTTAGAGGCTTTTCCTGCAGTGATTGCCCCATTAGCAGAACCACAGATTACCTGACATGAAAGGGAGGCTTTACTGTGTTGCCATGGTGACAGAGATGCTTCTTTCCAAGCAAGGAAGCCTGGCCAAACTGGGGTGAAAGGTGGATGTGCTACTATCCCACCCGCAGCTGGTTATTCATAAACTAGGGAGGGTTGCCCGCAGAAGCTTTCTAACCCAGAGAGAGAAGAAAAGGAATTAGGATGATTTCATGCCCTCTGCTCAGCCGAGGCATGGTTGTCCCCCCCCTTCTCATTTAATCCCCACAGCAACCCTGTTAGGGAGGTTAGGCTAAGAGGCAGTCATTGCCCCTAGGTCACCCAGAGAGCTTTATGGCTGGGTGGGATTGGAACTCTGATCTCCCAGGTCCTAGTGTCACACTGTAACCACTGTTCCACACCGGCATACAGGGAAATAAAGAAATGGTGAGCACCTCTGCATGCTGGCCATGTTCTGAGTTTTTGTGGTGGCAATATGTAGGCAAGATCTCCCTACGGCTCAATCATAGAATCATAGAGTTGGAAGAGACCACAAGGGCCATCCAGTCCAACCCCCTGCCAAGCAGGAAACACCATCAAAGCATTCTTGACAGATGCCTGTCAAGCCTCTGCTTAAAGACCTCCAAAAAAGGAGACTCCACCACACTGCCGAACAGCTCTTACTGTCTTACTGTCTTACTGCAAATTCCACTGCCGAACAGCTCTTACTGTCAGGAACCCCTTGGACCCATCAAATGCATTGCCTGAGTAGCCTGCATGCCCAGCTCCAGGGAAGGGCAAGGTAACTGGATTTCTATTTATGGAAGACATGGATAGGCTGACCATTCTAGGTAAAGGCTGAGAACATTGCAGTACACTTGGCAGGCACTATGGCAAGCACTATGTCCATCCAGATTGAGGCTGGCAGGGGCAAAAGTAGGGAGTTAATGGGCTCTCCTGAACTCAGGAGGGGGAGAGCCTTGCAGCATTTGCAGGTACCCCGTTTCCCCTTTTTTAATACGTAGTCATAAAGTAAGCCATGGCAGGGTTTTTAAGCATTTGAGAAATATAAGACATACCCCGAAAATAAGCCATACTTCCGCGCCGTGGAAACCAACCCCCACAGGCACCTCCACTCACAGAGTCACTCCATGCGGCCGGCACTGCAGGAGTGCGATCAGCTGTGAAGCGGCGCTCTAACAGCTGATCGCGCTCCCGCCTTGCTGGCTGTATCCCCGTGCTCCGCCTTCTTGTTCACCGTCGTCCCTGCCGCTTCTGTGCTTGCCGCCACTGCTGGGCTCATTGCTTCTTCCTTGCCTGGCCCGGCCAAGGACGCCTGCCACCCTGCCACCCGGAACCGGTGGCTGCTGCAGCGCCGAGCACTCAAGAGAGCCCAGCAGTGCCCTGAGCCGTAAAAACCGTACCAGTAATAATAATAAAAAGACATCCCACCAAAAGTAAGCCACCCTGTGTTTTTTTGAGGGAAAAAAGTTTCATCCTGGGCGCCGCCCCGGGGGAGAGCACGCGTGTGCGGCCAGGGGCATCGCAATAGGGGGGCCCGGGCTCCACTTTGTGGGGGGCAGCGTGGCGCCCCCTCTACCGACGGCTGCCCTGCCTGAGTAGGAGGAGGAGAGAGGGAGGGCTGGCCAAGCAACCGAGAAGCTGCGCGCTCGAGTTTCCTCCGCTTCCCACAGACCCGGCGGGGGCGCGAGCTGAGGTCCGCCCTCCTTTCCCTCCATCCCTCCCCGGGGGCAAGGCCTGCCTCTGCGGCTTAGAGCCCCTCCGCCTCCTGCTGCGAAGCCCCCTCCCCTTTCCGCGGTTCCTGCTGCCGCTGCTGCTGCAGCCCAAGCAGAAGTGATGGCGGTGTCTGCTGCGTGCTGCGAGGGTGCGCCAACCCAGGAGCTGCTGAGGCGCTGCGCTGCCATGGGTTATTGTTGCAGCCGCCAGGAGCAGGCCATGTGCAGCCCTTGGAGTCAGGGCCAGCGGGGTTGGGCATGCCGCCGGGCCGCGGCTGGCAGGAGCAGTAAGTGCCGCCACCGGGGCTGGGCTGGGCTGGTTAGGGACGCGGCTCCCGCGCTGCCCTCACACTGGAGCTCGAGGAGGGGAGGGAGAAACGGAGAGGAGGAGGAAGCCGCTTCCCTGTCTCCATTGCTCCTCCTTTCCCTTCACGCGGGTCCCTTCCTCCAAGCAGCGTCGCTAGCCTTTATGCACGCGACGGATGCCCCGCCCCCAGTGAGGTGCCTTCTGATTTGCCGCCCTGGGCAGCCAGAAGGCTAGCAACACTGCTGCTCCTTGCTGAGCCGCTTCAGGCTCTTCTTGCTGGACCCCAACACATCTCCAGCTCAGCTGCAGCCACCGTGAAGCAGGACGATTAAAAAAAATTGCCTCTGGGGGGGGCAGCTGCCCCCCCGCCCCATGCTGGGTACGCCCATGGCAGCAGCAGCAGCAGCAATAGCAACAACATAGTACTGCCCAGCAATACAAACCAGCCAAACTTCAATGATTAAGTACTGTATTGACAGATTTCCATTCCAAATAGGTCTGACACCCTCAAGCTGTAGATGAGCTGTGACTTCCTAAATCCCATTACAGAAATAGACATAACCTTCAGTAATATTTTCCTTGTATAAAAAGTTAATGTTGGGGTCAGAGGTACTTTCATAGGTTCTGATATGCACATTATTGTTGAGAAACAAAGCTGACGACACCATCTGGTTGAGTGATCCAAATCTCACCCAATCCCACGGAAAGACTTCCATTTTCCATTTACTGTATTTTACAAAGCCTTGTTTTCTTCTGACATCTTCTCCTCCCAGGTTGTCTGCAGTTTGCAGAACCACTTGCCCCTTTGCTTCTCTGACTGCTGAACTAATTGCCTTTACAAATGATCTTTAAGTGATGCAAAGTAGCTCACCATTCTTTTAAACGGTTTTTATTAGGCTCCATTACGCTTAAAATGACAGAGGTGGCATTGCGGGATAATCGTGGCAATGATTTTGAAAGGGGGATCCATTGGGGCTAGCAACATCTTAAAGTGCTTTCATAAATCAGCTGTTAATTGCTGCTAATCTGCATCATGTTGATGCAATCCAAATTTGCCAAGAACAAACATATGCTTTCTACATCTGTTGTAGGCAGAACGGCACTTTCCTTGAAAAGGGTCACCTAGTCTTCTATAGCTGTGTAGGGAAACAGCCATTTTTGTGCAGATGAGCATTTCATTTCCTTCAATGACATCTTTGTTACTCAGTGATCTCTGTGCTGGCACAAATCATGCAATTTGAGCAACTCGCTGTTGAGTCTTGAAGTTAAATAGGTAAAAACACTTTCCCCCCCTTTTAGCTCCTAAACATTGACATTGGTAGTTAGGGTGGCTCATAATGGAACTAAACCAAAGCAAGACCATAATACTTCCAGCCCTCCCCCTTCTGACAATTGATTTCCTATTCTCTTTCTCACTCAGTTTAAAGTGTCTAGTGCAGGCATCCCCAAACTGCGGCCCTCCAGATGTTTTGGCCTACAACTCCCATGATCCCTACCTAAGAGGACCAGTAGTCGGGGATGATGGGAATTGTAGTCCAAAACATCTGGAGGGCCGAAGTTTGGGGATGCCTGGTCTAGTGGGTCATTGGGAGAACCAGATGCTACCCACTAGATGCCATCATTGATGGTTTATGTGGATTCAAAGGAGACATATATGAAAACTCCCTGAGAAATATTACTAGTTTTAGGGCCAATCTAGGTGAGGCAGTGGAGAACCACGTCCATTTTTTATTTGACTAAGCCACCTAGCAGTTCGAAAGCACATCAAAGTGCAAGTAGATAAATAGGGACTGCTCCGGTGGGAAGGTAAACGGCGTTTCCGTGCACTGCTCTGGTTCGCTAGAAGCAGCTTTGTCATGCTGGCCACATGACCCGGAAGCTGTCTGCGGACAAACGCCGGCTCCCTCGGCCTATAGAGCGAGATGAGCGCTGCAACCCCAGAGTCGGACACGACTGGACCTGATGGTCATGGGCCCCTTTACCTTTACCTTTATGGTTTTGGAGTGAGGTGCAACTCTTTCTTCAATGCCATTCCCCCCCCCCCGACCTAAATCAATTCGCCTTCCACACTGGGGAAAATAGCAGCTTTAAGGGAAGAGGAAGATTCAGATCAGAAAACCGAACCCAAGCTAAAGAGTTAACTCTCCTTCCAGACACTAGCAAACTGACCCAATTGTGGCACAACTACTGCTTTTTTTATTTTTATTTTGAGATGTTAGAAAATCTGACCACAAAACTAGATTAGTCTCTCTAGTAGTGTATAGCTTATTAAAATTACTTTCGGTGCCATCAACATTTCTTGAATATTTCACCAGAACAGAGGCTTGAAATTTGCCTCAAAATTTGCCTCCAGGTGAAATTCAGTGGTGATTCAAGTCGCAAGTGTTATATATTTGCCTACTGGTTTTATCTTACATTTTGTATTTAGCTTTTTTAGGCTGTGCTTTTTATACTCTCCTCTTGCTGAAAATGGGGTGGGTCACATTTTGAATAAATCAATACATGCACAAAGTTCAATCTTACATCTAAAAGGTGCAGCACCTGTTCTGGAAGAGGCAGCAAAACCTGTACGACATGCCATGGAGAGAAAAAGTTGCTACACTACATCCAGCTAACAATAACTTGGTATGTTGTCTTTTTCGTGATGTTGCTCTTTTGGTCATCATTCTCTGAAATTAATTGCCTTGACTGCCAAAGGCTCTTAAATTCGTATGTGTGAAGTGTTTATTAATACTAATTTTCTGTGGGTGCTTTGCAACATTAATTAGACTAGACCCTATGGGGGTGGGGGGAGAAATTTAAAGGCAAATATACCTAAATCACCCTTTCTGAAATCTGTGAACTGAAACAAAGCCATTCTTCAAAATGTGCACTTCTCCAGATTTTGGAATGTAGTTCTGCAACCAAATAATGTATGCGCAAATGCGAATATTAGGGCAGAATGTGTATAAAAATCCATCTATTAATGAAAGTTATATTAAATATGTATAAAATTTGGGGAGATGGCTTTGCTAATACAGTGGAACCTCGGTTTATGAACACCTCGGTTTACGAATTTTCGGTTTACGAACGCTGCGGACCCATCTGGAACGGATTAATTCACTTTCCATTACTTTCAATGGGAAAGTTCGCTTCAGTTTATGAACGCTTCAGTTTAAGTAATCCGCGGACTGTCTGGAACAGATTAATCCACTTTCCATTACTTTCAATGGGAAAGTTCACTTCAATTTATGAACGCTTCAGTTTATGAACAGACTTCCGGAACCAATTACATCCATGCTTCGGGTTAAGTACACTTCAGGTTGAGTAGTCCGCGGACCCGTTTGGAACGGATTAATCCACTTTCCATTACTTTCAATGGGAAAGTTCGCTTCAGTTTATGAACGCTTCAGTTTAAGTACTCCGCGGACCGTCTGGAACAGATTAATCCACTTTCCATTACTTTCAATGGGAAAGTTCGCTTCAGTTTATGAACGCTTCAGTTTATGAACAGACTTCTGGAACCAATTGTGTTCATAAACCGAGGTACCACTGTATGGGTATATCAGGGAAATTGCATACAAGTGTGTGTATATAGGGAGGGATTCACTGATGATTTTCCATGAAGACTTTTTTTAAAACAACAAAAACAACAGTTTTGTGTCCAAATGTGGAGTAGTGAACTTAGCACTGGAAATATGGGAAGCAGAGATACACCTGTCTCAGGCAGATAGATTAAAAAGAAGCTCTCTTATCACACCCCCTTCCACATGTCCTTCTAATATGTCTAACCATTTTGACCTACTTGCTTTGAAAGTATAAGGTGGGGGTATGAATGCACACACACACCCAATCAGGGGCTATACACAGCTAACATGATAACTGACGGTGGTCTATTCTTATTTTTTTAATTGCAAACTATGAAAGCAAGTAGTTTTTTCGGATTAAATGAAATCACAGAGCATAAACGATTTCCTGCTATCTTTGCTTTTTGGTGGACCCACTAAAATTCTGAACTTCTCAATGCCCCCCGCCTCTGGGCAACAATAATTTCTCTGTCAAGGGAAGACCAAAAGTGGTTTCAGAATGTTTATGCGAGAGTAGCAACCTCCAGTTTGTGTTCACCAGCAACTGCTCTCCAAAGCCTCTGTTGCTGATATTGGAGGTAGAATCATTAGTAGTAAACACTGAAAGCCTTATCCATACACTGATAAATATAGACTGACACAGTGCTGTGAATCCTTCTTACCTTGCAGGAAGAACAATGTATATGAATCCATTTATGAGAATGAGTTGAACTTTCCCAGAGAACTACTCAATAAAGTTACAGGAGATAATATATTTAAAGACGAGAACGCTGTGGTGAGTAAAATACACTCCCCCCACCCCCACCCTCCAAACATGACTCCTGGTATTTGCCATATGAAACCTTGGTGAAAAATTACTGGAAGCAGCGGAACTGCTTAACACGATAACTCACTCACATCTTTCAGCCCCCTACCTTCATTGACAATGGAAATCTGCTCAGAAATCTCATGAGACTGTAGACTACTTACTCAAGATTGGAGCTAATCTTTCTGTTTGTACTTAGGAAGTTTGGAAGCTGCTATATACTGAGTCAGACTATTGGGGGGTCTCTCTAGCTTAGTACTGTCTACACTGGCTGGCAGCAGCTGTCTCGGATTTCAGACAGGCTCTCTCCCAGCCCTATTTGGAGATGCCTGGGATTGAACCTATGGCGTTTTCGCATGCAGAGCATGTGCTGTTCCCCTGAGCCATGCTCCTTCCCCAGTTTGATGTTGATAGCAAGCCACCCGTATGTCACTAAGTATTTGTTCAATGCATTTGCTCTCCGTAGATAGCATTCATGCCACATCTCTCCCACATTCCGATAATGTCACATTCCATTTTTACATGCATGTTTTTCTTCCTAGTGCTGGTAGAGATAAATCTGAAAACATAATGGCAATATTATATACCAAAGACTCAGGCACTGCGAAAGCTCAGCTCAGCTATTATGCAATCATCTATTATGATTTCTGTGTCTGCCTTTTGAGAGCAGTTGATGAAGATTCAGTGTTCTTCCTATTGGTATTCAATTCCAGAATGGAAGAATAAAATGCACCACATCCAGCAATTTCACATCCACCATGTTCATCTAATTCATATTCATAGTATGTAAATGATATGGCTTTCCTGATATGCTACTCTAACAGAGCATGATGCTGAGCAAATCCCCTGAAACTGATGAAAGTGATGGACAGGCTTAGACTAGAAAAGTGGCTGGTTGCTCTTATTTCATCTTATCTTGCTAGACAATGCATTATACATAATGCCCCAGCAGAATAAGTGAAATGGCCATTACCTTAACTCATTTGCCTAGTGTGTTAATAAACCAGGGCTGGATCTAGACACATTTTAAAAAAAGTTTCAGGAAAACGTGTTGCAAAGTTCATAATGGGAAATCAAGGTGCCCGAAGGAGCGGACTCTACAGCACCATCTGGTGTCACAATGCTGTAACACATTTAAAACACACACCCTTTCTTTTTTTTACTAATGTAGCTGAGTCCCAGGTTGGGAGGATAGGTGGGGTGAAGGAGGGTGAGAATGACTCTGATTGCCTCTTTTTAAATTGCAGGTGTATCCCCTTCTTGACTTCCCTTACCCTGAGATCTCTCTGGCATCCGAAAGAGCTATTGCAGAGCACAGGGCCACATTCACCAACACATCCCACATTCTGCAACAGGTATACACAATAGACATGTGTTTCTTTGATTTTTATTCATACAAACATTTAACTCCAGCTAAATATTGGGAACTTTGAAACTGTGGGGAAATTTCAGGGAATCAAATATGTGTGGGTTTTTGTTTTTGTTTTGGGCAACTTTCCTTTCACTTTTGCTTCTGTGCGGTTGAATCTGTATGAATATATCTGTTGTTCATCAAAATCTGTGAAATCTTTGCAAGAGGCATCGAGATTCAGAGAAGGCTGCTGCTGGAGCAGGAAGAAGGAGGTGATTGCCACAGACCGTCTCTGCTGCCCTCCATTCTGTCTCCCCAACACTGGGGGGTTTACTGGGGGTGGGGAATGAGGAATAGGCAGAAATAATCTCCCCCATTCTGTTTCCAATGGTGGGAATATCCTGTGAGTAAAGTTCCACCCACAGGAATTCTGAATACTAGCCACGATCAGAGCTGAAAAACTTTGTAGTGAAAGGGCAATTCTTAACTGATGATCATTCTTAATACTTCTTTTTAAAATGTACTAAGGTTGCTGCCATGCTACAGACCTCAGCATTACTCAGTGAATTCCTGAGACATTCCTTTGCCACAATTCCAGGGAAATACTAATACTGAAAGTGAACCTGTTGTATTGAATTACATTGTATTGTAATAGCATGCTGCCATATTTCATTTTAGCACCAGGTGGCATAAAGACAACATATCATCTACGCAGCTACTGTAGTTAACTTCTGCATCCTTCATAAAGGGTTCATTCCTAGCCTCAATGGTAAAGGAATTATGTAGCCAAATATTTTGACTAAATGCTTGGTTTTTAAGCATGTTTTCAGCAGATGAATCAATTGAACCAATTTGTTGTCCCCAAAACTCTCTCATTGCTAAAATATAACCAACAGACTATGTCTGAGAGATATTAATCACCATAATAAACCTTAACACATAGTCCAAAGCATTCAGCAGCTTGATGCATTATCCCAGGAGTTCTTGCAATAACCCTGTAGAGATTTCTTATTCTTCTGGTAAGTTTCACCATTTCTGCATACTCCATTAATTTCATATTTTTCTGTTGCCTCTCAGATGTTTTTAATGTGTTTTATAATTGCAACACTTTTAGCTGTTTTTATAATTGTATATTTGATTCTTATAAGCAGACCTGAGACCTTGCGGTTAAGAGCAAGCAAGACATTTTAGAAACAAACAAATGAATTCTTGTTCGGGCTTTGTTCCTCAGCGTCAGACGATAGAGCTAATTCCAGTCACTGAAGTCCACTACCAGTATGCGGAGAAGACATACATGTATTACGTCTATGGAATGGAGAACAAGGTCCATGCCCTGGACTATCCAGAGAGGTATTGCTGTGGCTGTACCATCATCTGACAGTGGGACACTTTGCAAGGAGGATTCCTACTACGGAGCAAGCTGTTCTTCTTGTTTAATTATCCACGAGTGTCTGTGGGTACAAATCAATTCATCCTTTTACCCTTCTGTAGCCCAGTCTTATTTTGCTTGCCCACAGTGGCCACCAAAAGACATAGCGATTATTATATCCTAATTGTATTTATGCTACAGTTTCAGCCTTTATTAATAATGTTCCTCTTGGGATCTAAGCGTCTGGTAAATTCAGTGGTACCTTGCAAGACGAATGCCCCGCAAGACTAATTTTTCGCAAGACGAATGCGTCTTGCGATCTGATGGTGACACGCAAGACGAATTCATTTTGTGAAAAATTCGTCTTGCGAATCGCGGTTTCCCATAGGAATGCATTGAAATTTAATTAATGCATTCCTATGGGCAAAAAAAGAAATTTCAATGCATTCCTATGGGAAACCACGATTCGCAAGACGAATTTTTCGCAAAACGAATTGACTCGTGGAACGAATTAAATTCGTCTTGCAAGGCACCACTGTATATTGTATAGATGGAGAAATTGGGTGGGGGAGTGCTGGAACTAGGAAGAACTCCAGAAAAAAAATGTTGGAATAAACTATGGAGGCGAAAAAGCACTTAAATGGAATACAGTGGGTAAAAATATAAGAGGGTGCTAGACTGGTTGCCAACGACCAACCAGAGGCCTTGGAAGCAGGACCTGAGTGCAACAGCACTCTTTCCATCTGTGATTCCCGGTAACTGGTATTCAAAGACATATTGCCTGCAGTAATGGAAGTATACCATAGCCATCATGACTGGTATCCATTGAGGGCCGTATGATCTTGGTGTCCAATTAAGTCATACTCAGTATAGGCCCAATGAAGCCAGGGGATTTAAGTCCCCTGATTTCAGTGGGTCTACTCAGACCTGTATGCCATCCGATATGTTGATTGCAAGCGTTTGAAATTTAGGTTCTTCCATTTGATTTGGGATCACTGGTGGGCAAGGCCAAAGAAGATTGCTAGATCTTGCTCAGAGGCTTATTAAAATATATGGAAATATGTAGCACTTACCTTGGTGGAGCTGTATAGAATATATTTTTGTATATTTGTATTTTTTGTATGAGTATATATTCTTCTTATGTTTCAAAGTCACACTAGATTAATGGTTGGGCTACAGTACTGGGCAGAATGGGAACATCATTAGGTCTAAATTTCAAAAAGTGAAAATTCGGACACAAAAGTTATTGAGCTTTTGTCCAGGAAATTCCGGACATATGGCAGCCCTAGTCTACATGCATGTAGTTTTAGTTTTCAAATAGTTTTTAAGGAAGATGGGATGCACGGTGAGAAAGCAAATTGAAGTTTCATGCTGGATCTCAGAGACCAGTATGCTTTGCAGAAAACAGTATTCTCAAAAGGTAGGTCTAGGAGACTCTACTGAAGTGCAGTTCTGATACAAGTTTACTCTTCATAAATGCATGGCCAACTATGAGCAATCGTTCCAAGAAACCACCAAAACAATCTCCAGTTTTCCAGTAGTTATTTTCATGAGTCACAAAATTACCCCTGTACACATTTGTAATATGTGAATCCCCCTTGTCTTGCTTACCTACTTTATCTTGTTTTATGATATAGAAGAAAAAAATAGGGTGCTTCAATGCTAGGTTTCTTGTTTACTGTATTAATCATATTTACACTAATAGCAAACCTTTGTAAATGCTTTATGCAGGATTGCTGCTATTAATGCTTATTTTAGGAAAGGATTGGGAAATTTCCCTTTTGAAGACTGTCCGCTAGAGGGAAGCAGTGGCAAAAAAACCAACCTCCTGAATTGTTTTCGTTTAGTAGCGAAAACATACCAGAGTAGTGGCTATGCAGAATGTGTGTGTGTGTGTGTGTGTGTGTGTGTGTGTGTGTGTGTGTGTGTTTTTATGGCGTCATTCTTGCATTTATTATTATCTTGTCATTGTTATTTTTAAAATTATACCACTCAGGTCCTAATCAGGTTTATAAAGAATTGTTCTTTCAAATAACCATTCTTAAATTTGCAACCTATTAACAGAGGACAGTTTGTCAGTGCGTGAAGTCAATTCACTCAAAGCAATAGGTTTACAACCTTGCTTCACAATCTAGCCGATTTTATTACAGAGAGCGAAGGATGTGTGTTTTATGAAGAAATGATGAATCATAAATTTGCTGACAGCTAAGTTCAAAGGACACACATGGAGAAACAGCATCAAACATCATATTATATATGTAAATTTAATAGCTACTTCAAACAGGTACTATATGATGGTGAACCAAAATAAAGAACAGCATTAATCTTGGATTAGGGTTTTTGCACATTATAAAGATTTCTCATAACTTGCACTATTACAGTCCCTTCAAGAACTTCTGAGCGTTTTCCCTCAGTCAGCTTTTTACAGACTTTTCTTATTTCCCCTAATTCCAGCTCAATATACGATATGTTGCCATTTATGAAAGTCTATGCTGTTTTATAATAAAAAGCTTCTAAAAAGTTAGCCTTAATGTGCTATTAAGCGCATTTCTTTTACCTGAAGTAAAGGGGCATATGTTCGTTCACTGCTCCCTTTAACTGTGTAACCAAATACAGTCGTAAATGTTGTTGGATATGTATGAGTTGTAAAGAAGCTGCATTGTGAAATTAAATATCTTTTTAAAAATAATAATGCTGTGATCATAGGACGACACATCTTTACTATCTACACTGTTTTTCAAGCCAGCTTGCATCTTAAATTTGGCATCCTCTGATTCCATGCTTCAAAAGCCAAAGCAGTGCACGCTATTGGAGAGCTAATGAATACACACAGCAGGCAGAGAAAAGTCTTTAGCAATATATTATAGCAGGACGGTTGAAGCCATTCAGACAGTGAGTCTGGGAGTAATGATGTTACACATGCACTGGAGTGTTTCTATTTTCATCTGTGAAATCTTGGATGATAAGCTGTGGGAATAAATATCTCATGAGGTATTACCAGCTTCTCAGGCAACTCTGGAATCCATGGCAGTGAGATACCATGCAGATCCGAGGAGTCTGCCCTCTCTCATAGACAATGAGAAAAGGTACAGCACGAGTCACTCACATCTAAAGAAGGTCTCTCTTAGAAAAGTTGCAGCAGGCATTAAAGGGACGTAGGAACACAGGGAACTATTTTTCCCGTGGGGCTACCTTTGAAGGTGACCCGGAAACTACAACTAATCCAGAATGCGGCAGCTAGACTGGTGACTGGGAGCAGCCGCCGCTCCCAGTCTTGAAAGACCTACATTGGCTCCCAGTACGTTTCCGAGCACAATTCAAAGTGTTGGTGCTGATCTTTAAAGCCCTAAATGGCCTTGGTCCAGCATACCTGAAGGAGCGTCTCCACCCCTATTGTTCTGCCGGGAAACTGAGGTCCAGGGCCTTCTGGCGGTTCCCTCTTTGCGAGAAGCCAAGTTGCAGGGAACCAGGCAGAGGCCTTCTTGGTAGTGGCGCCCGCCCTGTGGAATGCCCTCCCATCAGATGTCAAAGAGAGCTACCAGATTTTTAGAAGACATCTGAATTTAGGGAGGCTTTTAATGTTTAGTAAATTGTTGTATTTTATTTTTCTGTTGGAAGCAGCCCAGAGTGACGGGGTATGAATAATAATAATAATAATAATTATTATTATTAATTATTATTATTGCTCCCTGTTGTTTACACTGGCTGGTAGTTGGCCTTCAGGATTCCAGGCAGGAATTTTTAACATCTCTACCTGGAGATGCCAGGAATTGAACTTGGGACTTTCTG